>NW_004524679.1:7266657-7309750 GCF_000260255.1 Octodon degus
TTGATTTGAAACTGTCTCATTGCTATATGTTTATCAATAAAACTTTGAAAAGAAAAAAAATAAAGTTTAACCTGTCAATACTTGATGAAAAATACCTGTTCCATGTTATGCCTAAGATGTTTCATATTCAGACAGATAGTGAGGTTAAGCTCAACAGCCTAGGTTGTATGCTAATAACAATAAGCTTTTCTTCTGGAGGATTAACAATTTATATTTGCAGAACAAAAATTAGCAAAAAAGGAGGGCTGTAAGGAAACCCAAAATTTTGGCCCTAACCTTCCAAGGTCAACTAAGACTTAGGACATATGAGAAGTTGTACTGTAACGTCATGCAACTCAGTAGTGTCCCAGATTTTCTGATCAAGGAATTTATGGGGCCAAAGAGGATAATTATCGATGATGTAGAGTGTGCCTAAGGAGAGTCACATGGAGAGAAAACATTCTCTCAGGCTTTCCCAGAGAGCACATTGACCAAGCAATGGCTGTGACTCTTCCACATGGCTGACACTGACAAAGGTTCTACAATCTATGGTACAGGATCTCAGGATAAATCCTGAGGGGATTTCACTGACCTTATCAAACCCAAAAGCTACAACTCTTGTTGCATAGGTCCTGCTTTACCTTTGTGTTAACCATCCAACAGAAAAGTACAAAAATGGAATCTAAGAAGTAAAGGCATGCTGTTATATTGAGTTGTATGGGATGCAGGTCAACATTTTCTGACATTGCCAGTCAAGAGGAAGACCCAATACTATTATGGGCTACTGGACTCTTTGCTGAGTTTAAACACCTATAATATTCAAATAATGGACCTTAACAAAAAAAGGGTATACAGATTAATATCCATTTTGTGTCTGTGTATTCAAAGTGGTTAGGATAGATATATAGCTACATTCTCTTAATGAATAGTGTGATCTGTTCTAATGGTGTTTGTAAATAGGATATCATGTCCGTATCTTGTACAGCAATTAACAACTAGGAAGAATGTATGCAATGTGTTAATTATTGAAACTGTCTTTCCGATTTGACTTGAAACTGTCTCATTGCTATTTGTTAATCAATAAAATTATGGAAAAAAAAGCAAATATGATAAGTGTGTTCGAAATGAGGGACATATGCTTCAGGAATAAAACCAAATTATCTTTTGTTGTAGTAATTTTTTTAAATATAAACATTGCTGATTTTATTCACTACACCTCACATATTGATTGCTTTATATGCTGCAGGTACCATGGTTGGTTCACATGAGTCACACATAGAAATTCCAAATAATCCGGAATAATATTTTGTACTTAGTATTTCTGATTTTAAATTTACTGTTATTATATCTTCCAAATATGTGAATTAACCTTTCTTATATAATCTCCATCCTCACCCTTGCATTTTAATACTTATATTCATTGAAAGTTTGAGTGTGTGAATCAACAAAGTATTATTTTCAACTTTCTGTTTTCCCCTAAGTTCTATGTCCAACCTATCTACTTTTACACCCTAGGGTAGCTTCTCTTTATTGCTCTCTTCTAATTTAATTTTCTTAATTCCAATTAATTTCTGAAAAATAAGTTCAGACTTTTTAGAATTATAATGTTTGGTAGGGGTATATTAATTCTGCTATATTCCATGTTACCATCATTTACTTAATTTTACTCTGTGTCATTTAAAATGTTTTTACTTTTTTTAAAGGAAAACATTTTATTGCCATACGATAAACAGGGTAAAGTGTGGCAAAAAAAAAAAAAAAAAAAAAAAAAAAAAAAAACATGTAACAGGTTTGGAAGAAATAGGCTAAAGAAATTTTTTTGCACTGTGAATTTTTTATTTTTTAACAATTTTATTGAGAAACGGATCACAATGAGACAGTTTCAAAACCGATCAGTAGGACAGTTTCAATAATTAACGCATTGCACATAGTTGTCTTAGTGGTTCCTCATTGTACAAGATGCAGACATGATATCCTGTCCACAAACACTATTAAAACAAATCTTTCTATTCATTGAATTAAGAGAATGTACTTGTATAACTATTGTAAATATTTTGAAGACAAAGATACAAAATGGTTGTTTATTTGTATCCCCTTTTCTGTTTACTTTTGTCAGAGAAGGTTATACCATTGTCATTTAAATATTATAGGTGCATGAATTCAGCAAAATATTCTAATATAGTCCAGTAGTCCATAGTAGTAGTGGGTTTTCTGTAAGACTGGTCAAGTCAGAAGCTGTTGTCTTGAGCTTTTTACAGCTCAGCATATTAATATGGCTTTACTTTTTATACTTCATTTTTATACTTTTATGCTGGATGGTTAAGGCCAAGATAAAGCAAGATTATATAACAACAAATTTGGCTTTTGTATCTAATAAGGCCAGTCAAATCCCCTCAGGATTTACCCTGAAATCCTGTACCGCTGTTTGTAGATCCTTTGTCAGTTTCAGCCCTGTGGATGAATCACGGCCATTCGTTGACCAATTTGCTCCTTCGTAAAGCCTGAGAGAATATTTACCCTCCATGTGACTCTCCTTAATCACACTCTATATCATCGATCACATTTTTGTGTGGGCCCATAATCTCCTTTTTCAGAAAATTTGTGACATAACTGAGTTACATGATGTTACAATACAGGTTTTCCTATGTCGTGAGTCTTCACTGATCGAAAGGCTAGGGCAAAAATGTTGGCTGTCCTTGCAGCTCTTATTTTCCTCTATTTTTTCAAAAAGCTTTTTGACCATGAAATAGAAAAAATGCAGAATGACATAAAGAACATTACATATACTATGTAAAAGAAATGCTCCTTTGGAAGGGAAATTACCTTAAGGTTTTCTTTCCTTTTCTATGTGCTTTATCCATATGTTGATTTTATCTTCAGATATATAAAACAGGATTTTAAAACCTTCAGGTTTTTCTTTTTGACATTGGGAGTTCAAAAGAAAGAAAAGTGTCTTTCTTATAACTGAATTTTCTGAAGGAGCTTAGCAGTTTTGATATAGTCAGTGTATACGCGTCACGTTTCTATTCCTAAACTTACAATACTGGCAAGTGCTATTGGACTTAATTGTTATGATTGCTTTACATAAAACTGAGTAGGATCAACCATGACTATTCCAATATTTCAAGTACTTTGCCTTTACTTCTCTGTGATATTCTATAAAATTCCCTGTCTCCAATAGAGAAATTATGGTCCCTTCAGTCCTTACTGTTTTATGATGTTAAATCACTATTTCCTCTGTAATGTAAAGAAAGTGGTGCAAAATGTTCATTTCTTTGTCACTTGAAAATATACAGATGGAATGCTTCAGATATTAATAGCATCTAATATATTTTCTTAACTTTTTACATATTTGGATCAATATTCTTGAAATTTGAAAAGTTCAGAAATAACTATTTTAGACTAAATCAACATGTAATTACCTTCATATTTTTTCTGATATGAGTTTAAAACAATTAGAGAAGGAAACATGGGAAAAATGTATATTTTTCCCCATCTTTTTTTTTTTCATTTTTTAGGGAAGTGTCTACAAGGTTTTCAAGGTGTCACTACTAGATTGGACTCCTAGTGATACGCCTGATTGCATCTTCCTATGAGCTGGGATTACAGGTGTGTGCCACCACACCCAGTCACTCTTTTCTAAAAATAATTTTGTTGACAAACAAATGGCAATGAGACAGTTTCAAAACCGATCAGTAGTACAGTTTCAGTAATAAATACATTGCACGCTGTTGTCTCAGTGGTTACTCAAGGTACAAGATGCAAACATGACATCCTGTCCACAAACACTATTGGAACAAATCTTATTATTCATTTAAATACGAGAAAATAGCTGTACATCTATCCTAACTATTTTGAATATACAGGTAAGAAAGTTCATATATTTTTATAACCTGTATTTGTGTAGTTTTGTCAAAGAAGGGTATTTAATTGTCATTTAAATATTGTAGGTTCTTGAATTCTGCAAAATATTACAATATAGTCCAGTACTCTATAATAGTAGTAGGTCTTCTGCATGACTGGCAGTGTCAAAAGTGTTGAACTGAGGTCTTTACAGCCCAGCATACCAACATGGCTTCACCCCTTATACTTTGTTTCTATACTTTCCTGCTGGATGGTTAACACCAAGATTAAGCAACACATGTATAAAGAGAAATGGAACTTCTGTATCTGATAAGATCAGTCAAGTTCCCCTAGGATTGATCCTGAAACCATGTACTGCACTTTGTAGGTCGTTTGTTACTTTAATCTACGTGGATAAGTCACAGCCTTTGCTTGACCAATTTGCTCTCTGTAAAAGCCTGAGAGAATGCTTTCTTTCCACGTGAGTCTCCTTTGACACACTACATCATCAATCACATTGCTCTGTGGACTCACAATCCCCTTGATCAGAAAATTTGGGACACAATTGAGTTACATGTTGCAGTAGAAGTTCTCCTATGTCCTGAGATTTTACTGATCTTGAAAAGCCAAGTCTAAAATGTTGGATGACCTTGAAGCCCCCCTTTTTCTCTAATTTTTGGTCTGCAAACTTAGATGTTTAACACCCTAGAAGAGAAGCTTTTTATTACTCTATAATATAAGCAGTTGGGTTTATCCTAAATATCTGTCTGAATATCAGACATCTTAGGCACAACGTGGGACATATATTTTCCATCAAGTATTGATATGTTAAATTTTAAGTCCCCACCAAATATGAACAAAACAATTAAAACAATAAAAAATAAGAAAGCTAAATAAACAATTGCATATCTTTACATAGAAATTTAGGAATCTAACCATATACAGCATTGTAACAGGACAGTGCTGTGACTTTTTTTTCTTTTCTCTATTTTTCATTTGTTACCTTTTTTTTTTTTAAAGAAACACACATTTACTTGAGAGAGAGTTGGGCAATAATTGGCATGTGATGAAAAGCAGTACGTTTTTACAAGACAGAATGACAGGCATTCCAAGCACGAACCTACTATTACACATTGTTAACTTCAGTGCAGGTGCTTAGTTCACAGGTATCAGCATGTATAGTTAGTGAGCATGAGAATCCTATCAATTTACTGCTAGTTCCAAAAACCGCTGATGTTTCTCAGGATCATTGCTTTCCCCATCTTGTGCATCTGAATGTATGGCATTGTCACTTTTATGTTTCCTAGCTTTTCTCCTTGCCCTCTCCTTTGTCTATTCCTCAAGTTTTTCTTTTGCTTTTAATTGTGTTATGCCTTTCTAAATGTATTTCTTTTTCTGAGTGCTTATACTAGGGAGACTATAAATATATATCTATATATATAGACATATATTTACACATGTGAGTCTGATTTATTTCACTTATGAGTATATCTTTTATTCACATATATTACATTTATTCAGCAAGTATATATAGACCACTTACTGTTTTTCAATAAAGAACTTTATAAAAGTAATACAATGAAAAAGTAATATAAGTACAACATAGGAATTTGAAAAATACAGGCAGGAACATGGAAGAGTATTGTGTACCTTACTTAAAAATCTGTCATCCAGAGTTTGATTTTCATGGTTTGTAATTTTTTTGATATTTGGGCCAGCCATGATGGCACTCACCCATAATCCTAGTACCCAGGAGGTTGAGTCAGGAAGATCACCATGTGTTTGATTTTTTTTTTTTTTTTTTGCGGTACTAGGGATTGAACTCAGGACCTTGCGCTTGACATTCATTTGCTTAAGTGCTTATTCTACTGAACGATGTCCCCAGGCCAACCGTGAGTTTGTATTAGAGGCAACACAGTGAGTGTAAGATCAGCCTGATTACAGAGTGAGACCTGTCTTAGAAAACAAAGCAAAACAAAGAATAAACAAAAATTCCTCAATGACATATCAATATGTGTTTCATATAATTTCAGCTTCAACTTCAAATTCAAATCATGCTGTATATACTTTTATAAACTGTCTTTCATTTCCTGTTATAATTAATTTTTCTTCTTTATGTTTTTGTCATAATTTTATTGAGAAAAAAATAACAATGAGTTTCAAATCAAATTGGTAGGACAGCTTCAATAATTAACACATTGCATACTTTCTTCCTAGAAGTTAATTCCTGTACAAGATGGGGACATGATATTCTATTTACAAACGTCATAGAATAAATCACTCTATTCATTAAGAGAATGTAACTATATAACAATCCTAGCTAGTTGAATACACAGATATAAAATAGACATTCATTTGCATTCCCTTTTTTGTTAAGTTCCATTATTTGAAAATTATAGGAATATAATCTCAGCAAAATATTCTAAAAGACTCCAGTAGCTGATAATACTATTGGGTCTTCCACTTGACTGGCAATGTCAGAAATTGTTGAACTGAGTCCCCTATAACTCAACATAACAACATGGATTTACATCTTATATTTATTTATTATAGTTTTGTGCTGAATGGTTAAGACCAAGTTAAAGCAGGACCTACGCAACAAGAGTTGTAGCACGTGGGTCTGATAAGCTCAGTGAAATCCCCTCAAGATTTAACCTGATATCCTGTACCTCAGATTGGAGAACCTTTGTCAGTGTCAGCCATGTGGATGTGTCACAGCCATTGCTTGGCAAATGTGCTATCTGTGAAAGCCTGAAAGAAAGTTTTCTCTCCATGTGACTCTCCTTAGGCACACTCTACATCATCGATCACTTTCCTCTTTGGCCCCATAATCTCCTTGATCAGAAAATTTGTGACACTACCGAGTTACATGATGTAACAACAAATTTTCATATCTCCGGAGTCTTAATTGACCTTGAAAGATTAGGGCCAAAATTTGACTTTCCTTGCACCCCTCCTTTGTGTCTAATTTGGTCTGCAAACTTAGGTTGTTAACCTTCCAGAAAACAAGCTTATTGTTGTTACCATGCAACTTAGGTTGTTAAGCTTAACTTCACTATCTGTCTGAATATCAAACATCTCAGGCATAACATGGAACATGTATTTTTCATCAAGTATTGATATGTTGAACTTTAAATCCCTACAGAATATGGTAAAAATTAAAAATTAGAATATATTTTAAAAATAGGCATAAAGAATTATATACTTCTTATGGTTACACATAAGTCCAAAAAAATAACGATATACAACCTTGAAGCAGAACAGTCCCACAATATTTCCTCTCATGTCTCTTGCTTTCATTCACCACCCCATTCTTTTTGAACAAGCAGCTGCATGAGAGACAGCATAGCAGCAACAGTCATGTCATGACAACAAGCCCATATTCAGAAGATCAGAATGACAGGCATTCCAAACATGAAACTAAAATTACCGATTACCATCTGCAGGGCAGATGCTTAGTTCACAGGTATCAGTATATATAGTTAGTCAGGGTGAGAAGCTTTCCCATTAACTGCTAGATTCAAAAATTTTCTCAAGATTCGCAGGATCATTGCCTTGTGCATGTTCTACATATAAATGTAGGCCTTGACATTGTCATGTTTCCTAGCTCTTCTCCTTTCCTTCTCTCCATTAGTTAGTCCTCGAGGTCCTGCTTTCCTTTGACTTGTATTATAACTTTCTATTCGTATTTCCTCTTTTGAGTACTTATACTAGGGAATCTGCACAATATTTACACATGTGTGTCTGGTTTATTTCACTTATGAGTATGTGTACAAGCAGCATCCAATTCAATATAAAGGCTTCGAGTTATACTCTATTGAGTAATACTCCACTGTTTAAAAATACCACACCTTTTTCAACCATTCCTCTGGTGGTGGGCATCTTGCTTGTTTCCAAGATTTGGCTGTCACAAATTGTGCTGCTATAAACATAGGCACACATATATCCCTGTGATATGATGTTTTCAGAACCTATGGGAAAATTCCCAGTAGAGGAATAGCTGGTTTGAATGGAATTTCCAGTCCAAATATTGTAAGGAGTCTCCAAAATGATTTACATAATGGTTTCACCAGTCTACATTACCACCAGCAATGAGAAGTGTTCCTTTTTTCCCAGTCTCTCTAACATTTGTTGTTGGGTGATTTCTTTAAGATAGTCATTCTTTCTGGGGTGAGATGATATATCAATTTTGTTTTAATTTGCATTTCTTGGATGGTTAATGATGTGGAGCATTTTTTCATATATTTATTCCCTTCTTTAATTTAGTCCTCTGGGAAGCGTGTGTTCATCTTGGATGACCATTTCTGGACTGGGTCATTAAATTTTGGGGCCCTAGTGTTTTTTATTTGTTCATAGATTCTAGAGAGCAGACCTTCGTCTGAGTACTTATTTGTCAAGATTTTATCCAAATTTGTGGGTTGACTTTTCACTTTGTTGGTAAATTCTTTTGACTTGAAAAAACTTCTCAGTAAGTGCAGGTTCCAGTTGTTAATTCTTTCACCTGTTCCCATGAGATTTTATTTTTGTTCATGAAGTCTTTGCCTACCCCTACATCTTCAAGTGTTCCTCCTACATTCTCTTCCAGGAGATTTTGTGTCTCTACTTTAATGTTTAGATCTTTAATCCATTTTGACTTTAGTTTAGTGCATGGTGATAGATCTGGGTCAAGATTTAGTTTTTGGCATGTAGACGGCCAGTTTTTCCAGTACCATTTGTTAAAGAGACTATCTTCTTCCAGTGAGTATGTTTGGCCCCTTTGTCAAAGATAAGGTGGCTGAGTTTGTTTTTAGGGGCTTCAGAAACTTCTAATCTATTCCATTGATCCTCAGGTCTACTTTGTTGGTAATACCATGATGATTTTATCACAGTTGCACTGTAGTATAATTTCAAGTAAGGAATTCTAATGCCTCCTACCTTGTCTTTATTGCCCAATATTTCCTGTGCTATTCTAGGTCTTTCTAGGTCCAAGTACATTTTAGGAATGTTTTCACTATGTCTATGAGGTATGTTGTTGGTAGTCTTTTAGGGATTGCACGAGATCTGTCCAGCAATTTTGGGAGTATGGCCGTCTTCACAATCTTCGTTCTTCCTATCCAGGAGAATGGAATATCTTTCCATTTTCTGAAATCCTCTATGATCTCTTATTTCAGAGTACTGTAATTTTCCTTGAAAAGATCTTAGACTTCTTTAGTTAGATAAATTCCAAGGTATTTCATTTTACTTGGTGCTTTTGTAAAAGGTATTGTTTCTGTAATTTCCCTCTCAGTGTGTTTATTGTCTGTGTAGAGGAATGCTACTGATTTTGGGTATTGACTTTATAACCTGCTATGCTACTGAATTTCAGTATTAATTCTCGTAGCTTCTTGGTGGAGTTTTTTGGGTCATCCAAGTAAAGTATCATGTCATCTGCAAATAAAGATAATTTAACTTCTTCTTTAACTATTCTTATTCCTTTTATTTCTTTCTCTTGTCTAATGGCTGTAGCTAATGATTTCAGAACTATGTTGAAAAGGAATGGTGATAGAAGTCATCCTTGTCGTGTATCAGATCTAAGAGTAAAAGATTTCACTTTTTCCAAATTTAAGATTTTGTTAGCTATTCGATTTTCATAAATTGCTTTTACCATTTTGTAGTAGAGGCCATCTATTCCAATTTTCTGTGGGACTTTGAACATGAGTGAGTGTTGGACTTTTTCACAAGGCTTTTCTGCATCAATGAAGATGATCATGTGGTTTTCAGTTTTCGCTCTATTGATATAATGTATTACATTTATAGATTTTTGAATATAGAACCACCTTTGCATCCCTGGGATGAATCCTACCTGGTCATGGTGTATGATCTTCTGGATTTGCTGTTTTCAATTTGCTAGAATTTTATTGAGAATTTTGGCATCTACTTGCATGAGGTAGATAGGCCTGTATTTCTCTTTCTTAGTTGCATCTTTCCTGTTTTTGGTATCTGCATAAAACATGCCTCCAGGATTGATTTTGGGTATATTTCTACCTTTTTTATTTCATTTAAGATTTTGAGAGGTATAGGGACTACATATTTTGCAAATTTCTTGTAGAGTTCAGCTGTGAATCCATCCAGACCTGGACTTTTCTTTGCGGTAGGTTTTTAATTACATTATGTATTTCATTGGCTGTTATTGGGCTAATGAGAGTGGTTATATCTTGTCTATTCAGGTGTGGCAATTTGTACCTTTCTAGGAATCTGTCCAATTATTCTGTCATTTCTATTCTGTGAGAGTTAAGATTCTCAAAGTAGCTATTGATAATCTTCTGAATTTCCACTGGGTCTGTGGTAACTACAGCCTTTTCATTGTTTATTGCTTGTATTTGAATTTTTTCTTTCCTCTGTTTGATGAGGTTAGCTAGGGGCTCATCGATTTTATTTAATCATTCAAAGAACCAGCTTTTCCTTTTTAATTCTTGGAATTGCTTTCTTCTTCTCAATTAAATTAATTTCTTCTCTAATCTTTATGATTTCTTCCCATCTTTGGGCTCTGAGTTTGGTATGCTCTTCCTTTTCTAGTTGTTCAGGGTTCGATATTATTTTATTGAATTTTTCTCGATCTGTTTTCCTAATGTGTGAGTTCACAGCTATGAATTTCCCTGTGAGAACCGCTTTCATTGTATTCCATGAATTACGATATTTTGTGCTTGAATTTTCATTGAATTGTAGATATTGTTGAATTTCTTTTTTAATTTCATCTATGACCCACTGGTTGCTATATAGGGCATCATTTAATTTTCAGGTATTTAAAGATTTTTTCTGGTATCTTTTGTCATTTATTTCCAGTTTCATTGTACTGTGGTTAGAGAATGTGCATGGGATAATTTCTTTTATTTTATATATACTTCAGCATGACCTGTGGAGAAGTATGTGGTCTATTTCAGATAATGACCCATGTGAAGCTGAGAAAATTGTATTCAGCTGTGTTTGTATGGAATACTCTGTATATTTCCACCAAGTCCATTTGTTTCAAGCTCTGGTTCAGTTCTGTCATTTCTTTGCTAAGTTTTTTTCTGGTTGACCTATCTTTTGAGGATAAGGTGGTGTTAAGTTCTCCTGTTAAAATTGTTGTATTGAATATTAGATTTTTTATGAGATTAAAATTTGTTTTATATAGTTTGGTAGTCCCGTGTTTGTTGCACACATATTTATGTGTGCTATCTCTTCCTCTTTTATTTTTCCCCTAACCTCTATATAGTGGCCTTCTTTATTGCACTTGATCTTTGTTGGTTTGAAGTTGAGACTGTCTGAGAATAGGATTGCTAACCCTGCTTTCTTCTGAGGCGCTGGGGCATGGAGTATTGTGTTCCATCCTTTGACTTTCAGCCTATGAATGTCTTTATGACTTAAATGTGTTTCTTGTATACAGCATATTTTTGGATTTTGTTTCCAAATCCACTGTGCCAGTCTATTTCTCTTAATTGTGACTTGAGTGCATTTAAATTGATGGTTAGAATTGAGATGTATTGACTTACGATTGACATGTTATTTACCTGTTGTCTTTTACTCCTTTTTCTCCTGTGTTTAATTGCTTGCCCTATTTAGGTGGTTTCTTCTTATCTCATTCGTGGAGTTCTGATCATTTTGTTCACTCTCTGGAACATCTTTCGCTAGTCTGTGCAGGCTTTACTTTGTCATCATGAAATTATTTAGCTGTTCATTGTCATGAAATTAGTTCACTTCTCCATCAAACTTGAAAGAGAGTTTTGCAGGGTAAAGTAGTCTGGGCTGGAATTTGTTTTCATACAGGACTTGAAGAACTCTGCTCCATGCCTTTTTTGCCTTCATGGTTTGTTAAGAGAAGTAGGACGTAATTCTGATTTGTTTTCCTTTGCATGCAATCTGCTTCCTTTCTCTAGTGGTTTTCACTAGATTATTCTTGTGCTGAATTTCTGGGATCTTGAGTATTATATGTCTCAGTGTGTTTTTCTTTGGGTTAATGTTACTTGGCGTTCTTTATGCTTTAATTACCTGAATGTCAGATTGTTTCCTCATACTTGGGATGTTTTCTGCTACTGCTTTTGCCCATTTTTTAATGTCATTTTGTATTGACTCGTTCTTTCTCATTGATACCTATTTGTCTCACATTGTTCATCTTTGCTTCATGTTGCAGGTGATAGATTATTCTTTCTTGCATCCTAGCTATTTTGAAGAGATCCTTTCTTACCTTTTCACTAGCTGTACCAGTGTCCTCAAGATCGGAAACTCTGTCTTCACTTTCACTTAAATGATTTTGCAAGCTTGTGATTGAGATTTATTTTCCTATATATCTCTTTGACTCTGCTTCATGTGATATATTTTTTTCCTGTATTGCTCATTCAAGGAATCCATCATTTTTCTAATTTCCTCTATCTTTTTTAATCAATGTCCTCTTTAGAATCAGTTATAAATTCTTTTACTGCAGTGTTTTTATCAGATTGGGTTTCCTCCCTATGTTTTTGTAGTTGCTTCTTTACTTCAGATGCTATCAGTTCTGAGCATTCCTTTTTTATTTCAGAAAAGAATTGCGTTTTGATTTCCTCTATAACTTTCTGATGTTGCTTATTTACGATCAATGTTATTAATTCGTACATTTGAGCCGATTTAGTGGAAAAGAATTGCACTCTGAGATCCTCTATGACTTTCTGCTGTTGCTTTTTTATTATCGACGCTATGAATTCATACGTTTGATCTGAGCTAACGTCCTCTGCACTTCTTGTGTGTGAGCTTTGGGTTTCCTCCATATGTTTCTGCATTTGATTCTTTACTGCAGATGTTATTAATTCAGGGATTTCTTTTTTTATTTCAAATCTGATTTCCTCTATACCTTTCTGCAGCTATTTCTTTATTTCAGAAGCCATTGATTCATTGCTTTCAGTTGTGTGATTCCCAATATGTTCTGTCTTACTTTCCTCTGCACTTGTTATGTGTGGACTTGGGGTCTGAGTTTGCATTTTGTTCCTTCTCCTCATTTTGTGTAGCACTGTCTTCTGAATTTTGTTGTAGATCTTTTTGTAGTTATAACCTTAGCACCTACTGAAGTTCAGTTGCAGATCTACAAAATTTGGATTTATCCAGCGCTACCTGTCTTGGCTAAGGCTGCTGTACTCAGCTCTTTCCTGTTGCTGCCCTTGGGGGTGAACCTGTTCTGTCCCTCTGGCAAGATGTTCTGCTCCTGGATTATCTTGTTGGTTCTGACTCTACACACTCTGCAGGGATTGTAGCTGCAGGGTTTCACCCAGACATGTATGCCAGGCCTGAGTGGGGTCTGGAGGAGACAAGGTGGAATAGTGGGGAGAGTCAGCTCTCCCACACACTCACTGGGCCTCAGCTAGGACTGGATCTGTGGGTTCTCGTAAGGCGGCAATTATTCTTACTTGGCGGGCGGGATGGGTGTGTACTATGGAGTCAGGAGTGCGTCCTAAGGGGTTTTAAGTGGGTCTCTCCCTCGCTGCACCTGCGCTGGGACCCGTAGTAGGTCCCGCCAGTGTAGGGTAGCTGGAAGCTCTCCCACATACTCACTAGGCCTGGACTAGTACTGCTTCTGGGTGTTCCCGAAACGCGGCAGAAATTCTTAATCAGATTGTGGCATGGGGGAGGTGCTGCGGTGTGGTGGGGTGCGTCACAAGGGGGTGGAAGAGGGTCTTACCCATGCTGTGCCTGGGTTGTGACCAGTAGGTCCTGCTGGTGCAGGGTAGCAGGAAGCTCTCTTACACACTCCGAGTATATCTTCAACTGGCATCCTCTTAAAAACAAATGGTTCAAGTTTATCATACTTAATAGCTAAGTAATAATCCATTGTATAAAAATATCATGTCATTATCATCCATTTCTCAGATGATGAGCACCGAGTCTACTTCCAACATTTGGCTATCACAAATGTGCGATGATCAACATAGGTACACCTATATCACTATGGTGTGACGTTTTCATTTCCTCCAGGAAAATCCCAGGTGTAAGATAGCTGGCTTGAATGGGATTTCTAGTCCTAGTTCTTTATGTAGTCTCCACACTAATTTCCATATTGTTTGCACCCATCTAAATTCCCACCAGCAGTGGAGCAGGGTTCCTATTTCCTCACAGCCTTTCCAAATGTTTTTTTTAGTTGATTTGTTTATGATAGCCATTTCTTCTGGAGTGAGATGGCATCTCAGTGTTGTTTTAATTTCCATTTCACAGATTTCTAGTTATGTGCAGCATTTTTTCATATATTTATTTGCTTCTTTAATTTCATTCTCTGAGAAGTCTGTCCTCTTGGATGACCATTTCAGGATTGGATCTCTTAATCTAGGGACCCTAATGGTATTTAGTTCTTTACATATTCTAGTGGGAAGACTTTTTCCTGAGTGTTCATTTGTCAAGATATTTTCCAATTTTCTGTGTTGTATTTTAACTTTGTTGGTAATTTTTTTTTGACCTGGAAAAAATTTTGCAATCAGAGGAGGTCCCAGTTGTTAATTCTTTTAACTATTACCCATGCGATTTAATTTTTGTTCATGAAGTCTTTCCCTACACCTATGTTTTCAAAAGTTCTTCCTACTGTCTCTTCCAGGAGATTAAGTTTTTCTGTTTTAATGTTCAGATCTTTAATCCATTTTGATTTTAGCATACTTCTTGGTGATTCACCTGGGTCAACTTTTAGTTTTTGGTATGCAGAGAGCCAGTTTTTCCAGCACTACTTGTAAAAGAGTCTATCATTATTCTAGGAAGTATGTTTGGCCAATTTCTTGAAGATCTGTTGGCTGAGAGTTTTTTTAGAGGCTTCAGGCATCTTCTAATCTTCTTCATTAATCTTCAGGTCTATTTTTCTTGCCAGTACCATGATGATTTTATCACTGTAGCTTTGTAGTATAATTTCAAGTCAAGAATTGTAATGCCTCCTGCCTTGTCTTTGTTGCCCAGGATTGCCTTTTCTATTGTAAGACATTTCTGATTCCAAATAAATTTTTGGAATGATTTCCCTATGTCTGTGAGGTAAAGTTGATGGTAGCTTGGTAAGGTTTGCATTAAATCTATACAGCAATTTTGGGAGTATGGCCATCTTCACAATGTTTGTTCTTCCTCTCCTGGAGTAGGGAATATCTTTCCATTTTGTGAAATCCTCTACAATCTCTTTTTTTCAGAGTACTGTAATTTTCCTTGAAAAGATTTTGCCTTCTTTAGTTAGATGAATTCCAAGTTATATCATTTTCCACCATGCTATTGTAAAAGGTGTTCTTTCTCTAAATTCCCTCTCAGTGTGTTTGTTATCTGTGTAGAGGAATGCTACTGAATTTTGCTCATAGAATTTGTATCCTGCTATGCCGCTGAATTTATGCATCATATCTAGAAGCTTCTTGGTGGAGATTTTGGGTCCTCTAATAAAGTGTCATGTGATCTGCAAATAATGATAATTTCATTTCTTCTTTACCTATTCTTATTCATTTTATATCTCTCTCTTGTCTAATGGCTCTCACTAATGGTCCCAGAACTATACTGACTGGGAGTGGTGATAGAGGATATCCTTGTCTTGTACTAGATCTGAAAGTAAAAGATTTCAGTATTTACCCATTTAGAATTATGTTAGCCATTGGGTTGTCATAGATGGCTTTTATCAGATTGAAGTAGAAGCCATCTATTCCAAATTTCTATAGTACTCTGAACCTGAATGAGTGTTGCACATTGTCAAAAGTTTTTTTCACATCATTTGAGAAGATAATATGGTTTTTACATTTCACTCTACTGATATAGTGTATTACATTTATAGATTTGCATATATTGAGCCATCCTTGCATCCCTGATATGTATCCTACCTGGTCATGGTGTATAATCTACGTGATGATTTGCTGTATTCTATTTGCTACGATTTCATTGAGGATGTTTGCATCTATGTTCATGAGGTAGATTAGCTTGTAGCTCCCTTTTTTAGTTGTGTTTTTCCCTGGTTTTGGCATCAGTATAATATTTGCCTCCAGGAATGATTTTTGGAGGATTGGTTCCTTTTCAATTTCATTGAAGAGTTTGTCAAGTACGGGGATTATATCTTGCATAAATTTCTTGTACAATTCAGCTACAAATCCACCAGGACCTGGAATTTTCTTTGCCAGTAGGTTTTATACTAATTTACATTTCCTTGGCTGTTATTGAGTTATTGGTGTTTGCTATATCTTCTTGATTCAGTTTTCATAATTTGTACCTTTCTCAGAATCTGACCATTTCTTATTTGTCTTCTATTGTGTGAGAGGGAAGATTATTAAAGTAGCTTTTGCCAATCTTCTGAATTTCCTTTGGGTCTCTGGTGTTTACAATGTTTTCATTACTTATTGCTTGTATTTGAATTCCTCTTTCCCCTTTTTCATGAGGTTAGCTAGGTGCTTATCAATTTTATATAATCTTTCAAAGAACAAGCGTTTGTCATTTGTTAATTCCTTGAACTCTTTTATCTCAATTGAATTAATTTCTGCTCTAATCTTTATAATTTATTCCCATGTTTGGGCTCTGGATTTAGTTTGCTCTTCCTTTTCTAGATGTTGGAGGGGCAACATTAGGGCATTTATTTCTCCTTTTTTATAAATTTAACTGAGAAAAAAATTGAAATGTAACAGCTTCAAAACAGGTGGTAGGATAGTAACAACAATTAATGCATTACCTATTGTTGTCTTTTGTAGTAGTCATTCATGGCACAAGTTGCAGACATAATATCCTGTAAGAACACTATTAGTGGAGATCCTTCTTATTGGGGTAACAAAAGTAGCTATATATCTACTCTAACTATTTTGTATATATAGATACAAAATTTTCTTTAATTTATATCACTCATTTTTTCAAATTACCAGAGATGGGTATTCCATTGACATCCAAATATTGAACGTGCATGAATTCAGCAAAATATTCTAATATAGTCCAGTATTCCACAAAAGTAGTGATTTATCCACAGGACCAGCAATGTTCAAATCTGATGACTTGACACCGTTCAGCATATTAACATGGCTTCACTTTTCATACAGCGTTTCTACACTTTTCTGTTGGATTGTAAAGATCAAGATAAAACAACACATACATAACAAAGAAAATAACTTTTGCATGTGACGGGGTCTGTCAAGTCCCCTGAGCACTTATCCCTTAACCCTGTACCGCACATTGTAGATCCTTTGTCAGTGTCAGCCATGTGATGATTCACAGCTATTGCTTGATCAATTTGCTCTCTGTGAAAGCATGAATGTTTTCTCTCCATTTGACTCTCTTTAGGCACCCACTACATCACCGTTCACATTCCTCTGTGGCGCCATAATCTCCTTGATCAGAAAATTTGGGACACGACTGAATTTCATGTTACAGTACAGGTTCTCCTTTTCCCTGAGTCCTCACTGACCTTGAAAGGCTAGGGCCAATATGTTAGCCATCCTTGAATCCTTTCTTTTTCTCTAATTTTTCATCTTCAAAGTTAGGTTTTTAACCTACCAGAAGAGAAGTTTATTGTTTCCCTACAACATATGCAGGTGGTTTAACCTCACTATCTGTCTGAATATCAAACATCTTTGCATAAGATCAAGAAAGTTAAAAAAAGAGAAAAATATTTACTTGAGATATAGTCTGGCCATTATTGGTTTGTGATGAAAAGCAGTACATGTTTACAACACCAGAATGACAAGCATTCTAAGGATGACCCGATAATTACACATTGCTATCTTCAGTGCAGTATCTCAGTTCACATATATCAGCATATATAGTTAGTAAGGCTAGAAGCCCACCAAGTAAGTACTAGCTTCAACAATCCGCTGATAATTCTCAGGATCATTGCCTTACCCATCTTGTAGGTAGAAATGTATATCTTTGCACCTGTCAATTTTCCTAGCTTTTTTCCTTGCACTCTTATCGTTGTCCAATGCTCAACGAATAAACTGAGTAATCAGTGTCTTCTTGATAAGTAGTTATTAATTCTTTTTACTACAGAGATTATTTCTGATCTTATTTCCTCTATTTATTTCTACATTTGATGCCTTACTTCGGAAGCTAGTAATTCAGCGATTTCTTTTTTTTTCCAGAGACTAATTCTGATCTGAGTTTCTCTATACCTTTCTGCTGTTGTTTCTTTACTTGAGATGTTATTAATTCAGGCATTTCAGTTGTGCTAGTGTCCTTTGCACTTGTTCTGGGTAGGCTCGGGATCTGAAGTTGCATTTTGCTCCTTGTCTTTGTCATTTTGTATAGCACTGTCCACTGACCTTTGGTGTAGGTCTTTGGTGCAGTTATGACTTTATCACTGACAAAAATTCAGGTACAGATACACTAAATTTGAGTTCATCCAGTTGTGCCTGGCTTGGGTCTGGTTACTATGCTAAGCTCCTTCCTCCTTCAGCCCTTGGAGGTGAACCTGTTGTTCACCTCTGGCAAAGTGTCCTGCTCATATATTAACTTGGTTGTTTTGGTCCCTAGTCTCTCTGCAGGGACTTCTACTGCAGTTTCATCCCAGGCCTGTACGCCTGATCTAGGCTGGACCACACTCAATCTAAATTGCTGTCTCAGCATGCCCTGGGGGTGGAGTCAGCACAGCAGGCCCAGGGATTGAACCTCAACCCCTGTGCCTGCCTGCAGGTGCTTTAACCTGCTGAGCTATTTGTCAGGCCTTTCGCCATCTTTTTAAGAACTGATACTATTGTCTAACAATTAATATTGTTATCATTTTTGTCATTAGAATTATTTTTTATGAAGAACAATAACAGGAAGAGTAAAATTTTATAATTTATTTTGAAAAAATATTTTAATTTTTGTCATTTTAATGTATTTTGTTCCACTATAAAGGGGAATATATAAACTCATCTCATACATACACTTTCCTATCTTATCATATACTTATGACTTTGTCAGTGGCTGTTTGACAATACAACCAGAATATAACCACCTTTAAGAAATAGCTTAATATACAGAAGACAGCATGAAAGTTGTATGAGAACCACCCAATGAGTCCATTCACAAAATCTAATCTACATATTGTGATACATATGCAACAGAGACATTAATAAAGCAGGCTTTGGAATCAAATTCTTGTTTTTTGAACAAAGCATGCCTTCACAGCTAGAGACTTTGCTCACTTTCTAATTTTGCTAATATTATTACTCTTCATATGTAAACTGAAGTTGATAAAATCATTTGTTTTATGTGATGGCATGAGATGGGAAGTGGAATTAACACAAATATTGCTTCCAGAAAACTTATTTATAAAGTAAAAAAAGAAAGAATTAGGGTAATAATTGAACACAGACATTGTTGGTGAAGGAAAGTATTTAACTTAAATGAGAGACACAAGGACTGTTTAAAATTTTGGTAAGAGCCAAGCACTTAAAATGATATTTGTCTATAAAGTATACTTAATAAATGATACTGTGAACTGATAAGTATACCACAGAAGTTTTTGAGTGTACAAGCGATATATCTCACAACATAGCCATATGGAGGAAAGTATAGTTCCACGTGGTTTTGTATTCTTTTAGGAGATAGGTGAATCCAGAGAAGCAACAGAAGACAAGCTCAAGAGAAATGAAAGTTACTACAGTCACAGGTCCTAGAGACAGCAGTCAGGCATGCCACAAAAAAATCACATGGGGGGGTAGGGAGATGGCTTAATAAAATAAATGCTTCTCTGGCAATTGCAAGGGCCTGAGTTCAATGCCCGGTTCTGGAAAAACAAACAAACAAAAAAAATCACATGGGTGAGACACAGATGTATAGATATAGAAGTCCAGAGCAAGGAAAAAACATTAGCCAAAAATTCATTAGAGTTTCCTAGGGGAAGCAAAGGCAAGGTAAAATGTTAATTTTAGGATCGGCTAGTTGTAACAATTTTGGTAAGTTCTGAGGCATGGTGTGGCCCTTAATTGCTTGGTGCCTTGCCCTGAAATATTAAGCGGGAACAATATTATTTTCTGGAGTTAGAAGATGTTTGGCTTTGGTTATTTGGTTTGCTTAGGAAAGCCATCCTCCCAGTAGGACCCTTCATTATTTGTAACAATTGGCTACTACCAAGAGCAGTGTCTCGAAGTCAGAAAGCTTTGTAAAAATATTTAAATATAATATGCAAAAAGGTAAAATATTTATATTACACAAGTCTTAGTATTCACAGCAAGAATTAGAACAATTTTAAAGTTTTCCCTTGAAGTGGAAGATAAGCAGATTACATGGGAGAGGAGTAATCAGGGTGAAATCTTTATCCCAGTGTTTTCAATGGACCAGACTTGGATACCAATCCCAAAATGTTGATCAAGAAGATGAAAAGTGGAGCTGAAAATGTAGTTCAGTGGCAGAGTATCTATTTAGCATGAATCAGATTTTAACTTCAATCTGAAACACTGAAAAAAAGAGCAAAAGAAGCAATGATAAGATGTAGGAAAAGAAGTTTAAACTATGTAACCATGATGCTAGAAAAGATAAAGAAACTTAAAAATTTCTCTTTAAGTGGCTAACAGAAAATATGTAGCTTACTTTCTCTTAATTCAATGAGAAGAAAGATTTATACTAACTGTGTTTGGACAGGATATCATGTATGCATCTTATACTATGAATATCTACTATGAAGACAACAATATTCAATGTATTAATTATTGAAACTGTCCTACTAATCGGTTTTGAAACTGTCCTGTTCTTATTTCTTTCACAAGAAAATTAATTAAAAAAGAAAATATGTAGTTTATAGAAAATTGGAATAGGCCACCGGGGAGATGGCTCAGTGGATTAAATGCTTCTCTGGCAAGTGCAAGGGCTTGAGTTCAATCCCCGGTTCCGCAAAAAATAAAAATAAAAAAATAATGGGAACAAAGGCAAGCATTAAGAGTTTGCTCAGCTAACAGGGCACATGTTTCTGGGAAAGATGTGGTTTGTCTTATTATCTCAAGACAAATACTTTGAAATTTCTCCAGAGATGTCAGTTTGATTTAAGGATAAATGGTACTGCTGTGAGATGATTTCCCTTTCTTATTCCTGGGGGTAGTGCGAGGTAGGTCTTTCATGGAATTGTTTACAAGGCAGTTATTTTCTCGAAATACAAAGTGACTTCAAATTTACAACAAGCACATAAGACTTTCAGGTCTCAGTCTACTCACAACCCTTACTCCAAGGGTTATGGAACAGAACATTCTAAATCTGATCAAGAGAACTGTCTGCAAAACATGAAAATACTTCAGTTAATCTTGTCTTGATGTCCTCAGCCATGAAAGGGTATGATTTTGGTTAATAAATTGAAAACATCTTTTTTAGAAAGAGTTTCTATGTGGTTAACTTGCAAACATAAAATTTAAACAGAAATTTGACCCAAAGTTTTAAGGAAAGAGATAGATTTAAGAAAATGCAAATAAGTTAAATTTACCCTTTTTGTTTTTAATCCCTAAGAAACATCCAAAGACCGGGCATATAAGTTTCTCTTCCCTGATATAAGAACAGGTATACCTTTGAAGATAAGAGAAATTTGGTCTTTAAATACAAGTGAATAGAGCATTGATGTAAGAAAATGACAACTAGAGCTGGGGAGATAGCTTGGCATTCTAAGGACACATGTTGAGTCTCTAGCATTGTATGCCACTGAGGTGCCAAAACCCAAGGAACATGTTTCTGGCCATGGTAACTGGGCATGAGAGTACACACCTATAATCTCAGTGCTGGGAAGACTGAGACAAGAGGATCACTATGAGTGAACTGTGTAGCAAGCTACGTAGTGAGACGTTGTAACCAATAAAACAACACATAAAAATTTTTCTAAAAAAAAACAAAATGAACAAAAGGAAAATGATAAGAAATTTACTACAATTTTCAGAAAGCAATTTTTTTTCCTTTTTCAGCTTATCAACAATAAGAACCTGTTCCATGTTATTCCTAAGATGTTTGATATTAAGACAGCTGGTGAGGTTAAGCTTAACAGCCTAGGTTGTACAGTAATAACAATAAGTTTCTCTTCTGGAGGGTTAACAACCTAAATTTGCAGACCAAAATTAGAGAAAAACGAGGGCCGCAGGGAAAGCCAATATTTTGGCTCTAGCTTTCCAAGGTCATTTAAGACTCAGGACATATGAGATCTTGTACTGTAACGTCACGAAACTCAGTAGTGTCCCAAACTTTTTGAGCAAGGAGATTATCGGGACACAGCGGAAACTAATTGATGATGTAGAGTGTGCCTTAGGAGAATCACATGGAGAGAAAACATTCTCTCAGGCTTTCACAGGGAGCACATTGGCCAAGGAATGGCTGTGACCCATCCACGTGGCTAACACCGACAAAGAATCTACAATATGACGAACAGGATCTCAGGATAAGTCCCGAGAGGATTTGACTGACCTTATCAGATTCAAAAGCTACAACTCTTGTTGCATAGGTCTTTCTTTGTCTTGGTGTCAACCATCCAGCAGAAAAGTATAAAAACGAAGTATATAAAGTAAAGCCATGGTGTTATGTTGAGCTGTAGGGGACTCAGGTCAACAATTTCTGACATTGCCAATCAAGCGGAAGACCCAATTCTATTATGGATTCCTGGACTCTTTTAGAATCTTTTGATGAGTTAATACACCTATAATATTTAAATAACAAAACTTAACATAAAAAGCGATATATAAATGAATGTCCATTTTGTATGTGTGTATTCAAAATGGTTAGGATAGATATATAGCTACATTCTCTTAATTAATAGAGGGATATGTTCTAATAGTGTTTGTAAATAGGATATTATGTCTGCATCTTGTACAGCAAATAACCACTAGGAACACAGTATGCAATATGTTAATATTTGAGACTGTCCTACCAATTTGATTTGAAACTGTCTCATTGCTATTTGTCTCTCAATAAAATTATGGAAAAATAAAAAAATAAAGAAAACAATACCAGTGGATTTCTCACGGTTTTTATAACCTCAACTAAGTCATAAACAATGTATGAAAACATCAGAAGTATTAGGCATGACATGTGGATAATAAAACACATTTCCTGAAAAGGAAAATTTCCAACTATCAGTGTTTGCATCTATGGAATAAGGGATGTATTGTCACACACTGAATAATAGCCAAAAGTTCTCCAATATTCAGATAGAGTCCTCAGTTAACCTCAGTGATTTTCTGAATTTTAAATACTTCTAGCAGATTGCTTAGCAAATTACTTATAAAAATGTGTCTTTTAACATTGTTTTAGCAGAAGTTATCATCCATTATGGCCAAATGCCATGTTATGTATTCTTTTACACAACATAGATGACTCATTGCTAAATAAATCACAATATATTGAACTTTTCTGATATTGTTTGCTTATCTATTGGTTCTTGAAATATTCTTTACCTTTTTTCTACCTTAAGTCTTACTAAACATTTATAAAACATTTCCTGATCCTACCAGTGAAAAAATCAACTTTTTTTTTGTTTGTTTGTATCACTCTTGTGACATTTATATTATTTAAATGTTTGAGTTACAGCCTCATTACATCTCTAGAGTCTGAGCTTTTGTTATTTTGTTTTGTAGGGGAAGTGCCATATTTATTAGTTTATTTTTCCTAATATCTTAATTACATCTTATATTCGTTTAACATAGACATTTCCTTAATTATTCCAAATGCTTAGTCATCATTTTTTCTTATTTTGATCTGATTACATGCAAGATGATATACATAGTGGATACATAGTGGTAGGTATAAGGTACTATGTAAACTGAATTAATGTATACAATTTAGTCTACAACTGTTAACATTAACAGATCTGCAGCTACAAAGGGAAGCATTAAGAAATCAATTTTCAACGTACATATTTCTATTAACAGCTGAGAAACTAGCAATTGTGTAGCAAACTTCTTAAATGATAAAGCTACAAAATGTTTTTGAATTGAGTAAGGATTAATTCCCTAAGCAAATAATTTCAATTAATCTAAAATAAAATTGTTAGAGAAATTCAAATATTAAGTTTGGACAAATTCTTTAACCAAAAATAAAAATACTCAATTAGTTTCATATTATCTACTGACAGGTAGAAAATAAGGGTCTAGGATCTGGGGAAAATTAATGTTCCTTACTTGAGACACTTAAGCATACATACAAAAACTACAAAATTCCTATTTCATGCAAAAGACAGTTGATCAACTCATTGGTACAATTCTATGTATATTTTCCTTTGCTTATTGTTCTATTGCCCAGAGAAATGCAAATGAAATCGACAATAATACAAAACCCAATACCAAATATCACCATAATAAAAAGAAAAGTATATCCTGAGACATGTGAAAAAATATAAGTCCTCTTGCATTGTTTGTGATATTTTAAAATAGCATAATATGTTTGAAAAACAATTTTAAATGTTAAAATACCAGTAATAAATATATTTTGTTACCAAAAGTCTATTCATAGATATATGACAAAGAGAAATGAGAATATATCTTGAAAGGAAAATTTATACAATAATGATGATGACAGCATTATTTATATTAAACAGAATGTCAAAATTGAAATTCTCATAAAATAGTTAAATGGATAAAAAATTGTGTTAAATGGACATGTTGAATTATTATTCAGCTTTAGAAATTTAATGTATTTATTCATACTTCAACATGGATGGGAGAAAACCTTTTTTTTTTTCGGAACCTGGGATTGAACTCAGGCCCTCGCAATTGCCAGGGAAGTGCTTATTCCACTGAGCCATCTCCCCGGCCCCTGAGAAAACATTATTCTAAATGAAAGAAGCCATAGATTAAAGTATATTCATGTGTTAATCCATCTATAAGAATGTTAAAAAAATGAATAATTCCATAGTCACATAAACTAGTAGTTGTAAGGGCTAAAGGAAGATCTATTAACAGTGGTATGAAGTATTTTGGGGGCAGTAAAGATAATTTTCTGAAATTATAACATACTTATGGTAAGATGATTGTGAAAATAATAGAAACCCTTTATATATGTCATTTAAACTGGCCCAGCATTTACAACACCATGGTCTCTCTTTGTTGTACCATGACTCACCTTCAAGATAGGGGACAGGTACTTGGGGGCCAGGATAATGGAGCCCTAATGGAATTTTACATTTCTCAAAATTTTAACAAAATGAACTTTGTAAAGATCTATACAGATTATCAGAATAGGGTGCCTTACATCATCTTTGTTACAGAATAGGTGTTAAGCTTTGTATACAACAAGTGCAAGAGCTTGATGTGCAACTAGAGCAGGAACATGCTCATGTGGCACTTCTTCTCTACCTGAACTTCATGTTTACCATGTAATACTGACACTCAGTGCATTGGCTGGTTATTACTCCAGACATGACAGTGCTGAAATTTGAATAGAACACACATTTAGAGATCAGAACTTGTAAGGGACATGATTATGCTGGGAACCTATATAATAGTTCAGGAGCATCTGGCAACAGCATCATGTGAAATATTGGAGGCAGTAAGAGTCAGAGAATCTTGCTTTATGGCCACTATGACAGAGTGCAGTCACAGTGTTACTTTCAGCTCTTAAGCAACACATCACCTGTTCCTCAGATAATTGCTGTGTGGAACATGAATATTAGTAGAGAGGGGAGTCCTGATTGTTTGAAGGTGAGTGATTCCAGTCAGAAATGGGAGCAGACTATTTATGGAATATAGAACAGATGTGAGATTTGAAAACACCAGGGTGAGACAGCATTTCTTCCAGCACTGCAGATGAGCTCTGTATGGAAGTGCAGCAACAATTGTTCCGGGTACTCCATCAAGGCTTTAAGATGGAAATCAACGTATGTAACTTGTGATATCACTATATCAAAGATGCCAATGAGATTTATCTAGCAACTTTTCACTAAGGAACAGAACATTTTTCTAGATGTCTTTGGACACAGAGGCGATTGATGGTGATTTGTGGGACCAGTAGCTTTTTCAATATATGGGACATGATGCCTGTGGTCAGCTGCATTCTGGTGATTAGATTTTCTCCACACATATCCTGGAACTGATGATGTCTACTCCTTACAAACAGTGAGCTCTATCATGTCAAACCCTTATTATGTAGCTCCATGGTCACTGTCATGTGAAGGGACAGTGGCCACTTAAAAATATTTTTCAAAAGAAAATAATTTAAAGGAGGTTACCTATAGGAAAATGTAAAAAAGTTAATGCCTGGAAATTTCGTAAAGCTGTTCTAAGCACACAAACACAAGTCCCCTCAGAGCAGCATGTCTTCTAAGTGTCTGAAGGCTCCCTGTTGACAGACCAGGAATTTTCAGAATGAGAAACTGAATAAATCAGAGGGCATCACTTTGCTGGCAGTGTGAGAATGTAGTTCACATTTCACTATTGGTAAAACTCTTAAAGATACTCATTCTCTTCAGGTTAATGCCACAATCTTTTCTTAGCACCTGCTTCATCTCAGTTGTTTCCCTTCTGGCAGTGTGCCGCAGGCAAAACTTTGCATTCATTGTTAAATAAATTGTGAAAATTAAAACAACCAAGACAGTTCACGTCTTTCCCTTTCCTCAGTTACTATTAGTGATAAAGTATCTGCTCATAACTAATGTGAAGTTCCTCAAATAAGCAATACGTACTATATTTAAGTAATGCTTAGTCGCTAATTGTGAGCAGAATATGGAATACCTCCTCTATTATCTATAGTTTACTAAATAATAATTCCTTGAGTAAGCTCACATTCAGTTATGCAGCAAATGTGTAGTACAGTACAAATAAAATATTTTTCACCATGAAACAAGGGATAATAGTAATTTGTCTTAGTATACTTAGTTTTCCTGCCTGCTATGTTTCTATACGATATAATTTGCTGTGTAACCCTGCAGCTATACAACTTTGCTCTTTGCTCCAGTTTGTGAATTCTGTTTCAGTGGGAGCAGTTGGAGGTTATGTATGCAATAAAATACTCCTTGCTTTTTGCAAAATTACCTTTTAAAAATTTGTGCACATTAGTATTTATTTATTTATTTTTAATTTTTTTAAATTTTATTTGTGTGTGTGTGTGTGTGTGTGTGTGGCCAGCTCAGCCCACCAGGGGGCGGGGCTGGCTGGCATGTGGTGCTGGGGGATCGAACCGTGGTCCCTGTGCTTTGCTGAACTTGTTCCAAGTAGGTGCTTTAGACCACTGAGCCATCTCACCAGCCCCACATTAGTATTTAAATAGACTTCTATATTCATGTTTTACCACTTTTATGAGAAATATTCTAAACTGATGTGGAATTTTTTCTATTTTTCTGTTTATTTTCTAATAGAAATGACCACTTTTATATTATTCAAACCCTTAAATGTATAAAATACATAGATATTTTAAGTTTAAAATTCTAAAATCTAGAGTTTTTTTTTTTTTTACTTAAAACCTATATCTCTGCATTATATTGGCACATCAGATATAAACCTATGAAAATCAATACTTCACTTCCACATCAGTAATCTAAGATACTAGTGCTCTGGCAATATATTTCTACTTAGGTTTTTCTACATTCTTAGATAAATATAATTCACTACTGAACATGTATTTCTTACTCTAAACTTGAGCCAAGTTATTTAGTGTTTCCCTAACAGAAATTGCTTAATAAACACATGTGTATCAGGAACAGGGACACATTGAGAGTTGTATAAATCACAAAAAATATATTTGTTTATTAATATGAACAAATAGAAAGTACTAATTTTTACTGCAACAGTACTTGTACCCCTCTTTCTACATATACAACACATGATAAAAATATTAAAATGTTTTTAAATGAGTAAGAAATATATAGAGAATAATGGATTTTTTCTTTCCTCAAATACTGATAAAGATTTTTTGGAGATAAAAATAAAATAATATAATTCAAGTTCATGACATACCAATATACATCATGATCATAGTCATACATACATACATAGTTTAGTACACTGATGTCAGAGACTGGGAAATCTAGTCTTGTAACCTAGCTCTATTGTAAAAAAATGATTGATCTTACAGAATGTAGAAAAATGAAGCACTAAGAAATAAGTGAAATACTTAATTCTTTCATAGTTAAATATCTTGAATTTTTCAAATGATATATACAAATGTATATATTATTTATAAAACTGATAATAGAATGTTTTAAATACTCTTCTATTTTAAAAGAAATTTCTTCTATTTTAGAAATAAATCAATTTACATAGGCATGTTTTCAGAGGTCATGGAATGACAAAATTGCCCAGAATTTATGCAAATTACAACTAAGCAATTATGTACGTATTTCAAGTAATTTATGAAAGGAGAGAGAAGGGAGATGCTATTGTAGTAAAAAACGGAAGTAAAAAATGAAGATGTGCTATATACAATTAATAATCTGGAAAAATATAATTGTATACTGCAAACATGTACTAATAAAACACAAATTTGAAAAAAATTAAAAATAGACAAAAGGTGAGGTTGAGCTTAACAGCCTAAGTTGCATTGTAATAACAATAAGCTTGTCTTATGGATGGTTAACAACCTAAGTTTGCAGACCAAAATTAGAGAAAAAGGAGGGCTGCAAGGAAAGCCAACATTTTGGCCCTAATCTTCTAACGTCAATTAAGACTCAGGACATATGAGAACTTGTACTGTAACGTCATGTAACTCAGTAGTGTCCAAATTTTCTGATCAAGTACAATAAGGGGCC
The DNA here is from genome assembly GCF_000260255.1 of Octodon degus. Taxonomy (NCBI): domain Eukaryota; kingdom Metazoa; phylum Chordata; class Mammalia; order Rodentia; family Octodontidae; genus Octodon; species Octodon degus. The sequence goes on from NW_004524679.1 coordinate 7,295,042, forward strand.
AAAGAGGAAAGTGATCGATGATGTAGAGTGTGCCTAAGGAGAGTCACATGGAGAGAAAACATTCTTTCAGTCTTTCACAGAGAGCACATTGGCCAAGCAATGGTTGTAACTCATCCACTTGGCTGACACTGACAAAGGTTCTACAATCTGAGGTAACAGGTCTCAGTATAAATCCTGAGGGGATTTCACTGACCTTATGAGACCCAAAAGCTACAACTCTTGTTGTATAGGTCCTGCTTTACCTTGGTCTTAACCACCCAGCAGAAAAGTATGAAAACGAAATATGAGAAGTAAATTCACGCTGTTATGTTGAGCTGTAGGGGATTCAGGTCAATTTCTGACATTGCCAGTCAAGCAGAAGACCCAATACTATTATGGGTTACTGGACTCTTTTAGAATATTGTGCTGAGTTTACACACATATAGTATTCAAATAGCGGAACTTAACAACAAAAACAGGATGCAGATGAATGTCCATTTTGTATTTGTGTATTCAAATGGCTAGGATCGATATACAGTTATATTCTCTTAATGAATAGAGGGATTTGTTCTAATGGTGTTTGTAAGTAGGACATCATGTCTGCATCTTGTACAGCAATTAACCACTAGGAAGAATGTATACAATGTGTTAATTATTGAAACTATCCTACCAGTTTGGTTTGAAACTGTCTCATTGCTATTTATTTCTCAATAAATTTATGGAAAAATAAATAAATAAAAAATATAACCACTCATTAGATACGAAACTGCAGTGTTTTGTATTGTATATATACATAGTGATAAGTTACAGAACTATTAAAATGACTTTCATAAATGCATAATATATTACTGTCACATGTAGTCATGGTCCAGTGCAACCAAGGTTTCTCCAGGTTAACTGTGTGAGAAGGATATTTAAAGTTTTACCTAAAGAAAAACTAAAGATGTAAAAGGTAAACATTTTAGAAATATGCAAACATTATGCAAGTCATACATTTATTGAAATATGCATGATACACAATACTACATACAATCTATCAATTTAAAACAGAAATGATATAGAATCTGTAGTAATAGAAATATCTATTGCATCTAACAGTAAATCAAAGAATGTACTAAATAAGATACATGATATTGTTTATTTTTGTGAAGATACTCAAACTTTATTTTTTTACTTTTATATTTTTAAATTTTTCTTCATTTTTTCCCATAATTTTATTGATAAACAAATAACAATGAGACAGTTTCAAATCAAATTGGTAGGACAGTTACAATAATTAACACATTGCATGCATTCTTCCTAGTGTTTAATTGCTATACAAGATGCGGATATGATATCCTACTTACAAACACCATTAGAACGAATCCCTCTATTCTTTAAGAGAATGTAACTATATATCTATCCTAACCAGTATGAATACACAGATACAAAATGCATATTAATCTGTATACCATTTTTTGTTAAGTTCCGTTCTTTGAATATTATATGTGCGTAAACTCAGCAAAATATTCTAAAAGAGTTCAGTATCCCATAATACTATTAGCTCTTCTGCTTGATTGACAATGTCAGAAATTGTTGACCTCAGTCCCCCCACAGCTCAACATAACAGCATGACTTTATTTCTTATATTTCGTTTTTATACTTTTCTGCTGGATATTTAAGACCAATGTAAAGCAGGACCTATGTAACAAGAGTTGTAGCTTTTGGGTCTGATAAGGTCAGTGAAATTCCCTCAGGATGTATCCTGAGATTCTGTACCTCAAATTGTAGAAACTTTGTCAGTGTCAGCCATGTGGATGAGTCACAGCCATTGCTTGGCCAATGTGCACTCTGTGAAAGTCTGAGAGAATGTTTTCTCTTAATGTGACTCTCCTTAGGCGCACTCTACATCATCAATCCCTTTTCTATTTGGCTCCATAAGGTCCTTGATCAGAAAAGTAGGGACACTACCGAGTTACATGTTGTAACATTACAAGTTCTCATATCTTCTAAGTCTTAATTGATCTTGGAAGGATAGTGCCAAAATATTGCAGCCCTCCTTTATCTCTAATTTGGTCTGCAAACTTAGTTTGTTAAGCATCCAGAAGTCAAGCTTATTTTTATTTCCATACAATTAGGTTGTTAAGCTTATGCTCATTATCTGTAGGAATATCAAACATATTAAGCATAACATGGAAAAGGTATTTTTCATCAAGTATTGATATGTTAAATTTAAGTCCCTGCAGAATAGGATAAAAAATTTTAAAAATTAGAATATTATTTAAAAGTAGGCATAAAGAATTATATGCTTCTTAGGTTTACACACAAGTCAAAAAATCTAACCATATACAAACTTGAAGCAGGACAGTCCAAAAATATTCCTTTTCCCGTCTCTTGCTTTCATTCACCACCCCATTCTTTTTCAACAACAATCTACACAGAGAGCATAGCAGGAACTGACATGTCATGACAAGCACCCTGTATACAGAAGACCAGAATGAGAGGCCCTCCAACCATGTAACTGCTATGAGAGATTACCATCTGCAGTGCAGTTGCTTACTTCACAGGTATCAGTATATAGTTGGTCAGGATGAGAATCTTTCCAATTAAATGCTAGATTCAGAAATCTTCTGGAGATTCTCAGGATCATTGCCTTGCCCATCTTCTACATATAACTGTATGGCTTGACATTGCCATGTTTCCTAGCTTTTCTCTTTTTCCACTCTTGATTAGTTTGTCATCGAGACTTGCTTTACTTTTACTTGTATTATACATTTCTATTGTATTTCTTCTTTTGAGTCCTTATACTAGGCAGACTATACAGTATTTACACATGTGTGTCTGGTTTATTTCACTTATGAGTATATGTTCAAGTGGCATTCAATATAGTCTTCGAGTTTATCATTCTTTAAAGGGAAGTATACTCCATTGTTTAAAAATAACACATCTTTTACAACCATTCCTCAGGACGTGGACATCTTGGTTCTTTCCAAGATTTGATTGTCACAAATTGTGCTGCTATAAACATAGGCACACATATATCCCTATGATATGATGTTTTCAGACCCTATGGGAAAATTCCCAGTAGAGGAATAGCTGGATTAAATGGGATTTTCAGTCCACCTTTCCTTTGGAGTCTCCACACTGTTTTCCATAATGGTTTCACCAGTCTACATTCCTACCAGTAGTGGAGAAGGTTTACTTTTCCCCACAGCCTCTCAAATATTTCTTGTTGGTTGATTTCTTTATGATAGCCATTCTTTCTTGGGTGAGATGGTATTTCAATGTTGTTTTAAATTGCATTTCGTGGATAGCTAGTGATATGGAACTTTTTTTCATATATGTATACGTTTCTTTAATTTCATACTCTGAGAAGCATGTGTTAATCTCTGATGCCCATTTCTGGATTGGGCCTTTAAATTCTGGGCCCTAGTATTTTTTAGTTCTTTATAAATTCTAAAGAGCTGAACTTTGTCTGCATAATTATTTGTCATGATTTTTTCCAAATTTGTGGGTTGCAGTTTCACTTTGTTGGTAATTTTTTTTTGACGTGACAAAACTTCTCAGTAAGTGCAGGTCACAAATATTAATTATTTCAACCGTTTCCCGTGTGATTTGATTTCTGTTCATGAAGTCTTTACCTACCCCTATGTCCTCAAGGTTTCCTTGTACTTTCTCTTACAGGAGATTTAGTTTCTCTGCTTTAATGTTTAGATATTTAATCCATTTTGCCTTTAGTGTAGTGCATGGTGGTAGACCTGGATAAAGTTTCTGGTTTTTGCATGTAGAGAGCCAGTCTCTCCAGCACCATTTGTTAAAGAGGCTATCTTTCTTCCAGTGAGTATGTTTGGCCACTTTGTCAAAGATAGGGTGATTGAGTGTGTTCATAGGAACTTCAGCGTCTTCTAATCTATTCCATTAATCCTCTGGTCTATTTTGTTGCACTGACTTTATCACAGTAGGCTTGTAGTATAATTTCAAATCCTGGATTGTACTGCCTCTTGCATTGTTTTTATTTGCCAGGATTGAATTTGCTATTCTAGGGCATTCTGTATTCAGATAAATTTTAGGAATGATTTCTCTAGGTCTGCGAGGTATGTTCCTGGTAGTCTGATAAGGATTGCATTAAATCTGTGTAGCAATTTTGGGAGTATGGCCATCTTCATAATGTTGTTACTTCCTATCCAGGAGCATGTAATGTTTTACATGTTCTGAAATCGTCTACTGTCTCTTTTTTAAGAGTACTGTAATTTTCCTTGAAAAGATCTTTGACTTCTTTAGTTAGATTAATTCCAAGGTATTTCATTTTGCTTGGTGCTATTGTAAAAGGCATTGTTTATATCATTCCCTCTCATTGTGTTTGTTGTCTATGAAGAGGAATGCTTTCACTTTTGCGTATTGACTTTATAACCTGCTATGTTAGTTAATTTCCATATTAATTCTCGTAGCTTCTCTGTGGAGTTTCTTGGGTTTCCAATAAAGTATCATGTCGTTTGCAAATAAAGATAATTTAACATGTTCTTTACCTATTTTTATTCCTTATATTTCTTTCTCTTGTCTAATGGCTGTAGCTAATGATTCCAGAACTATATTGAATAGGAGGGGTGATAGAGCACATCCTTATCTTTTACCAGATCTATCAGTAAAAGATTTCAGTTTTTTCCCATTTAAGATTATGTTAGTCATTGGCTTTTCATAAATGGCTTTTAGCAGAGTGGAGTAGAGGCTATCTATTCCAATTTCCTGTAGGACTTTGAACATGAATGGGTGTTGGACTTTGCAAAAATCTTTTCTGCATCAATGGAGATGATCATTTACTTTTTAGTATTCTCCCTAATTATATAGTGTATTACATTTATAGATTTTCGGATATTGTACCATCCTTGCAATCCTGGGATGAATCTTACCTGGTCATGGTGTATGATCTTGTTGATGATTTGCTGTATTCTATTTGCTTGGATTTTATTGAGAATTTTGGCATCTATGCCCATGAGTGAGATTGGCCTGTAGTTCTCTTTCTAAGTTGCGTCTTTCCCTGGTCTTGGTATCAGTGTAATACTAGCCAGGAATGATTTTGGGAGGATTGCTTCCTTTTCAATTTCATGGATGAGTGTGAGGAGTACAGGGACTACATCTTCTGTAAATTTATTGTAGAGTTCAGCTGCAAATCCATCCGGATCTGGACTTTTATTTGCTGGTAAGTTTTTACTTACATCTCGTACTTCATTGGCTGCTATTGGGCTATGGAGAGTGGTTATATCTTGTCAATTCCGTTGTGGTAATGTATAACGTTCCAGGAATCTGTCCATTTCTTCTGTGTCTTCTATTCAGTGAGAGAAATTATTCTCAAAGTAGCTATTGATAATCTTCTGAATTTCCACTTTGTCTGTGTTGATTACACCCTTTTCATTCCTTATTGCTTTTATTTTAATTTTTTCTTTCCTTTTTGATGAGGTTATCTAGGAGCTTTTTGATTTTATTTAATCTTTCAAAGAGCCAGATTTTTGCTTCTTTAATTCTTTGAATTGTTTTCTTTGCCTCAAATGAATTAATTTCTGCTCTAATATTTATGATATCTTCCCGTCTTTGGACTCTGGGTTCGGTTTACTCTTCCTTTTCTAGTTGGTGAATGTGCAGCATTAGGGTATTTATTTGTTACTGTTCTGTTTTCCTAATGTGTGAGTTCACAGCTATGAAATTCCCTCTGAGAACACCTTTCATCGTGTCCCATAAATTACGATAATTATGCTCGAATTTTCCTTGAATTTTACATATTGTTGAATTTATTATTTAAGTCCATCTGTGCCCAATTGGTTGCTGAGTAGGGTGTCGTTTAATTTCAATGTATTTATAGTTTGTTTCTGGTTTCTTTTGTCATTTGTTTCCAGTTTCATGGCACTGTAGTCAGATGATGTGCATGGGATAATTTCTATTTTCTTATATAGACTGAAGCACGACCTATCGACCAGTTTGTGGTCTATTTTAGAAAATGACACAAGTGCAGCTGAGAAAAATGTGTATTCAGCTGTATTGGGGTGGAACACTCATTATATGTCCACCAAGTCCATTTACTTCAAGCTCTGGTTCAGTTCTGTTATTTCTTTGCTAAAATATTGTCTGGTTGAACTATTATTGGAGGGATGTTTGTTAACTTCTCCTGTTAAAATTGTCAAACTGGATATTAGATTTTTTTATCTCCATTAAGATTTGCTTTATATAGTTGGGTTCTCCTGTGTTTGGTGCATACATATTTATGAATGTTACATCTTCCTCTGGAATTTTTCCCCTAACCAGTATATAGTGGCCTTCTTCATTTTGCTTGATCATTGTTGGTTTGAAATTGAGATTGTATGAGAATAGAATTGCTACCCTTGCTTATTTCTGAGGTGTTGGGGCATGTATTATTGTGTTCGATCCTTTGACTTTCAGCCTATGAATATCTTTATGAGTTAAATGTGTGTCTTATATACAGTATATTGTTGGATTTTGTTTCCTAATCCACTGTGCAAGTCTATTTCTCTTACTTGGTGTATTGAGTCAATTTACATTGATGGAGATAATTGAGATGTATTGAGTTATGATTGACAGGTTATTTATCTATTGTCATTTACTCCTTTTTCTCCTGTGTCTAATTGCTTGCCTTATTTAATTCCCTGCTTCTGATCTCATTCATGGAGTTCTGATCATGTTGGTCCTTCTGTAGAACATCTTTCAGTAGCCTGTGTAGGGTTGGCTTTCTCATCATTAAATTCTTTAGCTGTTCTTTGTCATGAAAGTGTTTCACTTCTCAATCATACTTGAAACAGAATTTTGCAGGGTTTAGTAGTCTGGGCTGGAATTTGTTTTCATAGAGGACTTGAAGTACTCTTCTCCATGATCATGCCTTCATTGTTTGTGAAGAGAAGTGGGCTGTAATTCTGATGGGTTTTCCTTTGAATGTGATCTGCTTCTTTTCTCTAGCAGCTTTCAGTATATTATTCTTGTGCTGAATTTCTGGGATCTTGACTATTATATATCTTGTTGTGTTTTTCATTGGATTGAGGGTACTTGGCTTTCTGTATTCTTTGGTTAACTGAATGTCAGATTGTTTCCTCATATATGGGTTGTTTTCTGCTATTACTTCTCCCATATATTTTTAAAGTCATTTGTATTGACTCCTTTCTCATTTATGCCTATTAGTCTCATATTGTTCATCTTTTGATCATGCTGCAGGTTATGGATTATTCTTTCCTGCATCCTCGTTGTGTTTAAGAGATCCTTTCTTTCATTTTCACTAGCTTCATCAGCATCTTCAAGATCTGAAACTCTGTCTTCACTGTCACTTAAACGGTTTTGCAAGCTTGTGATTGAAAGTTTTATTTCCTCTATCTCTTTGACTGCTTCATGCGATCTATTTCTCTCCTTTATTGTTCTTTCAAGCAATCCATCATTTTTCTAATCACCTACTTTTTTATCAATATCTATTTTAGAAGGAGTTATAAATGCTTTCACTGCAGTGTTCTTTTTTAGATTGGGTTTCCTCCCTATGTTTCTGCAGTTGATTCTTTACTTCAGATGCTATGAGTTCTGAGAATTCCTTTTTTATTTCAGAAGAGAATTCCGCTCTTAATTCCTCTATAACTTTGTGCTGTTGCTTATTTACTATGGATGCTATTAATTCATACATTTGAGCTGAGGTTGTAGAAAAGAATTCCACTCTGAGTTCCTCCATGACTTTCTGCTGTTGTTTATTTACTATCAATGCTATTAATTCATGCATTTGATCTGAGCTAGTGTCCTCTGCACTTCTGGTTGGGCATTGGGTTTTCTCCATATGTTTCTGAATTTGATTCTTTACTGCAGATGTTATTAATTCAGGGATTTCTTTTTTTTATTTCCAATCTGAGTTCCTCTATACCTTTCTGCAGCTCTTTATTTCAGAAGCCAATGATTCATTGCTTTCAGCTGTGTGATTCCCGATTTTCTCTGTGTTAGTGTCCTCTGCACTTGTTATGGGTGGACTTGGGTTCTGAGATTGAATTTTGTTCCTTCTTGGCATTTTGTGTAGCACTGTATTCTGACCTTTGTTGTAGATATTTGTTGCATTTATAACCTTAGCACCTACTGAAGTTCAGGTGCAGATCTACAATGTTTGGGTTTATCCAGCTGTGCCTGGCTTGGTTCTCTCTGCTGTGCTCAGATAATTCTTACTGTTGCCCTTGTGGGTGAACCTGTTGTTCCTCTCTGGCAAGATGTTCTGCTCCTGGACTAGCTGGGTGGTTCTATCCCCTACCCTCTCTGCAGGGACTGAAGCTGCAGGGTTACACCCTAGGCCTGTATACCCATCCTGAGCTGAGTCTGGAGGGGACATGTTGGAGTAGTGTGGAGAAGCAGCTTTACCACACACTCACTGGCCTGGCCTAGGACTGGATCTGGGGGTTTCTGGAACAGGGCAGAATTTCCTACTTGTTGAGAGGTGTGTGGGGGTTAATATGAAGGTATGGAGGGCATCCCAGCGATTGGAAGAGGATTTCACCCACATTGAGCCTGGGCTGGGACCAGTAGGTCCTGCTGGCACAGTGTAGCTGGAAGCTCTCCTACACATGCAGCAGGCCTGGCCTAGGACTGGTTCTGGGTGTTCAAAAAATGCGGCAGAAATTCCTACTGGATGGCTGGGGTGGGGGATGTGCGGCTGAGTGGTGGGGGGCGTCCCAAGGGGGTGGAAGAAGGTCTCACCCATGCTTCGCCTGTGCTGGGACCAGTAGATCCCGGTGGTGCAGGGTAGCTGGAAGCTCTCCCACACACTCACCCGGCCTGGGCTAGGACTGGGTCTGGGGGTTCCCAGAATGCAGCAGAAATTCCTACTCAGTGAGTGTGGTGGGGGAGGTGCTGCTGAATGTTGGAGGCATCCCAAGGGGGTGGAAGAGGGTCTCACCCATGCTGCGCCTGGGCTGGGACCAGTAGATCCCTCCGGCACAGGGTAGCTAGAAGCTGGTCTCAGCCATTAAATTTTAGAAGAAAATTTTTTATTTTAAATCCTGTAATTGGTCAAAAGTAAGAAAGAGTACTTTTAATTATTTCATATTTGTGAAATTGAATTTTAAAGACATTTTCTAACTAAAATATTTAAATCTCTAGAAACTTATCTCTTTTAAAAAAATAATGAGAATTTTGATGATTCTGAAACTTGTTTTAATAAAACAGAAATCATAGAAATCAGGAAACAATGTCTGGCATCAGATATAATGTCAGCTTTGTGAGCAAGACAATAGAAAACATTTTTCAGGAATTTCCGTTTATGGAGAAAGGTTGTTTTTTAAGGCAAAATTTAAACATTTGTGAGTAAGTGGGACAAAAGGAAGGAAACAAATCAGAGAGTTTTATAAAATAGCCTGTAACTAGAATGTAAGAAAAATGTTTATTGATAATGATAAAAATCTACAAACTAAGAGAAAGTAATTGTATTTCTATCCTGTTTTGTATATACATATATTTATTGTTTGGACAAGATATCATGTCTGCATCTTGTACTCTGAATAACTACTACAAAGACAACAATATCCAATGTATTAATCATTATAACTGTCCTACTAACCTGGTTTGAAACTGTCTCCTGGCTATCTCTTTCTCAATAAAATTAATAAAAATTTTTAGAAATCTGAAGATATTTTATAACAGTAATATATAATTCACAAATATTTATCAGTTTAGGGTAATTAGCAGTCTTTAATCAATATTTTATCAGTTTTGCATACATTTGCAATTTCCCCAATTATTGAAGCAGCTTTCAAATTAAGTTTTTTGAGACTTAAAATATATTTTATTGAAAATATCTCACTGACTTTGCCTTCTTTTTTATTTATTTATTTACTTATTTATTTATTTTTAGACAGAATATCACTATGTAGTGCAGGGTTGCCTCAAACTCAAAGCAATCCTCCTGGCTCAGCCTCCTGAGTGCTGGATTCACAGGCCTGTACCACCATGCCCAGCTTCCCAATAACTTAAAATATAATTTGAATTTTCAAATATGAAGCTCTGTGGTATCAGGACTTGTTTCCTGCACCACAAGTTTTTTTTTTTCAGGAGAGGTCTTACTTTGTTATTAGGCTGGCCTTTTTTAAAATAATTTTCTTGAGAAACAAATATTAATGAAACAGTTTCAAAACAGATTACTAACACAGTTTCAATATTTATTACATTGTATGTTGTTGTCTTCTTAGTGGTCATTCATAGTGCAAGATAGAGACAAGATATCCTGTCCAAAAACACTATTAGAAAAAATATTTCTATTCATTGAATTAAGAGAAAGAAGCTGTATATCGGGGCTGGTGAGATGGCTCAGTGGTCTAAAGCACCTACTTAGAACAAGCTTAGCAAAGCACAGGGACCACGGTTCAATCCCCCAGTACCACATGCCAGCCAGCGCTGCCCCCTGGTGGGCTGAGCTGGCCACACACACACACACACACACACACACACACACACTTAAAAAAAATTAAAAAAGAAGCTGTATATCTATCCTAACTATTTGAATATACACATACAAAATGGTCCTTTATTTGTGTCACCTTTTATTCTTTTGTGTGCCTATGTTTATAGCAGCACAATTTGTGATAGCCAAATCTTGGAAACAACCAACATGCCCATCACCTGAGGAATGGATGAAAAAGATGTAGTGTTTTATGCAACTGAGTATTACTCAGCTATATAGAATTATAAACTCGAAACCTTTATATTTAAGTTGATGCCACTAGGCTGGTCTTGAACTATGTAGCCTGGGTCTGTCCTTGAACTTGCAAGAATTCTTCTGCTTTCTACAGGCTTCAGATACCACTGCACTACTAACTCCTCAGTACTCTTGAGGCACGTGTTAGTCATGGTCTCCTCTATGGGAAATCATTGTGGCAGCTTCCAGGCCTGGATTCTTATGCGATGGTTAAACACTTTCACTTTTGTATTTACTGAAGTGATGTTCTTAGGAACTTGAGGTGTGTGTGCTTATTCTAATCCAAGAATCTTGATCACATCTTTTTCCCAATATGATCATCTTATCGTACTTTTTATTCTGGTAGCAACATGCAGTTTTTGAGGGTGCTGTGGATCCCCACCATACTTTTCATGATCTTCAGGTGAAGGCTGAAACACTTTATCTGGAATTCTAGATTTGGTAACTTTGTGACAAATCCAATCTGCAACCATGATAGATTCCACATGTTTTGTCACACTCTACCCTGCCTGAGGTCCTGTGAATCACTGAGTGAAAAATGTCTGCCATAGTGTTGTAATTATTTGTCTTCAGAGATTATAGGAAACAAACAGATCTACTGGGATATGTTCTGAAAATGGGCAGGTTCGCTCCTTCTCTGGTGCACAGCCCACTAAACATCCCATCTGAGCTCACAAATTATATCAATGTTAACAATTGACCACGTTTTGGAGAATCTCTGAACTGAAAAAAAAAATTAAAACAACTTAATGTAAGTTTATTTGGATATATAATTAAAAGTAATTTATGATAAATTACAAATATATTGTGAGTAATACTATGACTTGTGTCATTTTTTTCTTTGTTGTATTTATTTCTTTTGTGCCTAAAGAAGATATTTAAAATAATTACTTTGTGTTTTAAAGTGTTTGCCATAAAAGTATGATTTATTTTAATTACATATGAGCATTGACACACTTGTTCTTCTGGGCTTTCTGACAATTTAAATTCAAATTTAAATTGGATATTTTTCAGATTCATTATACTCGTTTGCATATATGAGTATTCCTTGTGCTCTTATTTACATGAAAAAGAAATAAGCATGCTTGATCAACAACTTCTTTTAATCACAAATGTAACATATCTTTTATTGGGATCTGACATATTTTTTCAATCATTTATTTATTTGTTAGGTACACAGTCTCACTATGCAGCTCAGACTCATAGTGATCCTCCTGTCTCAGCCTCCCCAGTGCTGGGTTTACTAATGTGAACCACCATGCCTGCTTTTGGTGGCTGGCACCCCATGCCTGGGGTTCTGGAGTCAGCACGGCATGAGGTACCATGGATCAAACCTTGGTATTGTGATTACCAGGCAGACACTTAGACTGCCAAGTTATCTACCAGTCCCCTGACATAATTCTTAACAAACCATTTAGCAATAAGGATTTCAAACATTCAAACATTTTAGTACACTTCAGTTAATTAAATGACTACTGATTTTAATAATTATGTCACCAGAAAGAGAATGAGGTAAAAATTGTAAATCTGGATATTTAAAGAGTAGAGCATAAATAATATCCTCATCATGACAATGTCTATAGTCAAAGTAGATGAAACATTTATGAATTTTACAAATAATATTAAATAATAAGTGCATATAGAACTCAGAATTTTTTTCAATAAATCTATTCTATTTGAATAATATGCTCATAAGAAAAATAAACACTAAGACAAAAGCCTCATTACACTGAATACATGCTTTAAAAAAATCTAACTCCTCTTGAAGACAAATACAACTGAAATAAAAAAAAAATCTCTGCAAACGATCTGAGAATTAGTTGATGAACTAAGGAGGACACTGAAAGTCTATTAGGAATGATGAGCGTTGTTATGGTTTGTGTCCAAAACCTCATGCAGTAATGGGGCAGACTTCTACAGTTTATGAATAACTCATAATTCACTGGATTATGTGTGTGAGTGCTGCTGGGATTATGGGTGTGAGTGCTACACCGAGTCTGGGGCAGATAGCCTGAATGCAACTTAAGAGATACAGACATTTTCTCTGTTGCCATTGTCACTGTTACTCCTCCCTATTGCTCTTGCTGTTTTGCTGCCTTCTCCCACCAAGAACTGCTGCCCTCTGCCATATACCAGTCTGCCTGGAGCCAGCTTAGTATGGATTGAAACCTCCAGGACCTGGGACCTAAATAAACCATTCCTTCCTTCATTTTGGGTTTCAGATATTTGTCCCTGAACAATAAAAGAAGAACTGAGACAAATGTTGCGTTCAGAACTTCTTGAAAGCTAACAAGTAAAAATTTATGAAATTCCTGATTTAAACTAAAGCAAGTTTTTTGTTTGTTTGTTTGTTTGTTTGTTTGTTTTTGGAACTGAGGATTGAACTCAGGCCCTTGCATTTGCCAGGCAAGCACTTATTCTACTGAGCTATCTCCCCGGCTCTAAAACAAGTTATTTTCTGTATAAATTTCTATGTTGTGTCTTGCAAACTCAAAGCAGAGAGTAAAACTATATCATCAACATATCTATAAACACAATTTTCACAATTCTTGCTGTACAGAAACTTTTTTTCACTTTGCACATACGTCATTATTGAACAAAATGCCCTGCCACTAAGTTCTGTATGGTACACAAAAGTTATACAAATTCTGAAAGTAAACAACATATTCTTTCCATATGTGTTGAATTTTGATTATTCTTAAAGTCAAATGAATATTTTAATTCATTTTTATTCCAACACTTGCTATGGCATTGCTTGTATTACTTTCCCCTGAATCTGTTGTGGTAACAGTATAAAATTTCAGTTCCACATTTTGTATAGCATTCTTTCTTGATAATTTCTTTTCTTTTTCTTAATTTCTTTCTTTCTTTTTTTTTTCAGAACCAGAGATTGAACTCACGCCCTTGGGCTTGCAAGGGAAAGCACTTATTCTCTGAGCCATTTCCCTAGGCCCCTCTTGATATTTTCTTGAACTTAAAAAAAAGAAAAAACGAACTTCAGTAACTTGAAATTATCAAGAGTAAAAACCCAGAAGGATTCCAATTCCAGCACCATCGTTCTGCATTAAGATCCTTCACTCCTACTATTCCCGATGATCTACATTAGAGATTGAAGGAAAAATGTCTCAAAATGATAGCTTAAATAACAATAGCCTGAGCATTTGTGGAAAAAACACAACCATTAATTCAAATTGTGTTCAGTTTTTCTGGTCACATTAAATTTAATGACATTCAAGGAGCCATGAAAGATATCTAGAGAGCTTTTGGTCAAGTGAAGAATACTTCAGTTAAAATTGACTTAATGATTTAAAAATCCAGAGCTTGATGTAGAGTGTGCCTAAGGAGAGTCACATGGAGAGAAAACATTTTCTCAGGCTTTCACAGAGAGGAGATTGGCCAAGCAATGGCCGTGACTCGTCCACATGGCTGACACTGAAAAAGGTTCTACAATCTGAGGTGCAGGATCTTGGGATAAATCCTGAGGGGATTTCACTGACCTTATGAGACCTAAAAGGAACAACTCTTGTTGCATAGGTCCTGCTTTACCTTGGTCTTGGCCATTCAGCAGAAAAGTATAAAAACGAAATATAAGAAGTAAAGTCAAGCTGTTATGTTGAGCTGTGGGGTACTCAGGTCAAAAATTTCTGACATAGCCAGTCAAGTGGAAGACCCAATACTATTATGGGCTACTGGACTCTTTTAGAATATTTTGCTGAGTTTACACACCTATAATATTCAAATAACGGAACTTAACCACAAAAAGGGTATACAGACAACTGTATTTGTTTATTCAAAGTGGTTTTGATAGATATATAGTTGCATTCTCTTAATGAATAGAATGATTCTTGTACAGCAATTAACCACTAGGAAGAATGTAAGCAGTGTGTTAGTTATTGAAACTGTCTTACCGATTTGATTTGCAACTGTCTCATTGTTATTTGCTTATCAATAAAATTATGGAAAAATATACAGAGCTTGAATCCACACACCTTACAATATTTAAATGTCAATAGAATACGCATCATTGACAAAACTAACAAAAA
>NW_004524679.1:7322545-7323008 GCF_000260255.1 Octodon degus
TCTATTGGGAATTTTCCCACAGCATCGGAAAACATCATAATATAGGGATATATGTGTGTCTATGTTTATAGCAGCACGATTTTTGATAGCCAAATCTTGGAAAGAACCAAGATGACCTTCACCTCAGAAATGGTTGTGAAAGATGTTGTATTTTTACACCATGGCATATTATTCAACTGTTAAGAATGATAAACTGCAAGCCTTTGTATTGAAGTGGATGCCACTTGAACATATACTCATAAGTGAAATAAACCAGACACACATGTATAGATATCGTATAGTCTCCCTAGTATAAGTACTCCAAAGAAGATATACAAATAAAAAGATATAATACAAGTAAAAGGAAAGCAGTATCTCAAGGACTAACCAATCAAGATAGGGAAAGGACGTGAGCTAGGAAACATGACAATGTCAATTCATACAGTTACATGTAAAAGATGAGCAAGGCAATGATCCTGAGAAC
>NW_004524679.1:7324132-7329306 GCF_000260255.1 Octodon degus
AAATATTAATTTGTAAGAGTGCAGATTCCAGTAATTCAAAGCTTTTCATATTTATTTTTTCTTAAAATTTAGCAAAGTCCCACATGTTAAACATACGTCTATGACTTCTTCAAGACTACTTTCAGACTTTTAGAACAATGGCATGTCTATTATATGAAATACATCTCCAAAGATCTCTTTAAACCACTTTTTAATTGAGTGCAGTTTATTAATTTCTTATGCTCTACCTTCCAATAGATTCAGGCTTCTTATTTTCATATTTAGGTATTTGACCCATTTTTATTTTTTTAATTGTTGTTGAGAAATATGGGTCTAGTTTTTATTTTCAGCGTTTGGAAAACCATTTCTTTCCAGCACCATTTATTAAAGAGGCTCTAGCTCAGTCCTAGACCAGGTCGGTGAGTGTGTGGGAGAGCTTCTTTCTACTCTGCACCAGAGGGACCTGCCGGTCCCAGCCATGGTGCAGAGTGGGTGTCACACTCTTCCACCCACTTGGGAACTCTCCCCCCACCGCAGCAACGCCCCCCTCAACAGCTAAGTGAGAAATTTTGCTGCATTCTTTGGACCCTAAGATCCTGACCTAACCAGGCCCATTGAGTGAGTGCCAGAGCTGCCTTTTCCCCCTATTCCAACTTGTTCCATCCAGACTCAGCTCAGGCCTGGACTACAGGCCTTGGTTGAATCCTGCAGCTGAAACCCCTGCAGAGAGAGTAGGGGACAAAGTCACCCAGCTAGTCCAGAAAAAGAACATCTTGCCAGAGGTGCAAAACAAGATCACTCACAAGAGCAGCAGCAAGAAGGAGCTGAGCACAGCAGCCAGACCCAAGCAAGGCCCAGCAGGATAAATCCAAATTTTGTAGGTCTGCACCTGAATTTCAGTAGGTGCTAAGGTTACAACTACACCAAAGCTCTACAACAAAGGTCAAAAGACAGTGCTACACAAAATGACAATGAGAAGGAGCAAAATGTAATCTCAGACACCAAGCCAACCCATAAAAAGTGCAGAGGACACTAACACAGAACAAATTGGAAATCACACGGCTGAAATCAATGAATCAACAGCTTCTGAAATAAAGTAACAATGAAAGATAGGTATAGAGGAACTCATATTGGAAATGAAAAAAGAAATCCCTGAATTAATAGCATCTGCAGTAAAAATCAAATGAACAAACATATAGAGGGAACACAGTGCCCACCCTGAACAAGTGCAGAGGACAATAGTTCAGGTAAAATGTATAAATTAATATAGTTGATTGTAAATAAAAACAGCAGAAAGTTATAGAGGAAAACAAAGATGAAATATTTTCAAATAGCTCAGCTCAAATGTATGAATTAATAGCGTCAACAGTAAATAAGCAACAACAAAAAGTTATAGGGGAACTTAGAGGGAAATTATATTCTGAAGTAAAATGAATTAGCTGAAGCCATAGAATCTGAAGTGAACAATAAACTACAGAAACATAGGTAAGAAACACAATCTGAAGAAAACACTGCAATAAAAGAATTAATAACTGCTTCTAAATAAGTCATTGATAAAAATATAGATGAGATTAGTAAAATGACAGATTCCTTCAATGAGCAATACAGGAAAGAAATAGATTGCATGAAGTAGATTCGAGGAGCTACAGAAGAACTTAAAATTTCAGTCACATGCCTGCACAACCATTTAAGAGAAAGTGAAGACAGAGTTCCAGATCATGAAGAATATGGTGCAGCTAGTGAAAAGGTAAGAAAAAATCTCTTCAAAACAACTATGAAACAGGAAAAAATAGTTAATCACTTGTAAGACAATGCAAAGATGAACAATGAGATATTAACAGGTATCAATGAGAAAGAAGGAGCCAATACAAAAGACATTAAAAAAAACATGGGCAGAAGTCATAGCAGAAAACCTCCCAAATATGAAGAAATAATCTGGCATTGAGGTAACCAAAGCATACAGAATGCAAAGTAAACTCAAGCTCATTAAAAACACACCAAGACATATTATAGTGAAGATTCCAGAATTCACCTCATGAATAACATGCTGAAAGTCACTAGAGAAAAGACATAGATCACATTCAAATGAAAACCCATAAGAATTATGGCTGACTTATCTTCACAAACAATAAAGGCAAGAAGAGCACAGAGCAGAGTACTTCAAGTCCTATATGGAAGTCAAATTTCAGCAAAGACTACTATATGTTGCAAAATTCTCTTTCAAGTTTGATGGAAAAATGAAATATTTCCATGAAAAAAACATTTAAAAAATTTCATGTTGACAAAGCCAACCCTACAGAGGCTCCTGAAAGATGTTGTAGAGAGGAAACAAAATGATCAGAACTCCAGAATGAGATTAGATGCAATCAAATAAATACGGCAAAAAATTAAAAACAGGAGAAAAAGGAGTAAGAGAAAACATGTAAATAACATGTCAATTGTAAGTTAATACATCGTAATTATAACCATCAATGTAAATGGACTCAATACAGCAATAAAGAGAAATAGACTGGCACAGTGGATTGGGAAAAAAATCCAACAATATGCTGTATACAAGAAACGCATTTAACTCATAAAGACATTCATAGCCTGAAAGTCAAAGAATGGAACACAATACTACATGCCCCCGCACCTCAGAAAAAAGCAGGGATAGCAATCCTATTCTCAGATAGTCTCAAATTCAAGCCAACAATGATCAAGCAAAATAAAGGCCAATATACAGGTTAGGAAAAAAATTCAAGAGGAAGAGGTAACATTCATAAGTATGTATGCACCAAACAAGGGAGCACCCAACTATATAAAGCAAATCTTAATGGATCTGAAAAATCTAATATCCAATACCACAAACTTAACAGGAGACCTTAACACCCCCTTATCCCAAAAATATAGGTCAATCAGACAAAAACTTAGCACAGAAATAACAGAACTGAAGCAGAGCTTGAAATTAATGGACTTGGTCGACATATACAGAGAGTTCCACAAATAAAAGAAGAATACATATTTTTCTCAGCTGCACATGGGTCATTTTCTAAAATAGACCACATACTGGACCATAGGTCAGGCCTAAGTCTGTGCAGAAACAGATTATTCAATGCACATTATCTGACCACAGTAAAATGAAACTGGAAATAAATGACAATAGAAACCAGAAAAATAAAGCCGCAAAATATGTGGAAATTAAACAATACCCTACTCAGAAAACAATGGGTCACAGATGAAATTAAACCAGAAATTCAACAATATCTACAATTCAATGAAATTTAAAGCACAACTCATTTGAATTCATGGGATACAATGAAAGCAGTTCTCAGAGGGAATTCATAGCAGTGACCACACATTAGGAAAACAGAACGAGAAAAATTAAACACCTTACTGCTGCAATTTTAACAACTAGAAAAGGAAGAGGAAATCAAACCCAAAGCCCAAAGACAGGAATAAATCATAAAGATTAGAGTAGAAATTCATGCAATTGAGATGAAGAAAATAGTTGAAAGAATTAACGAAGCAAAAAGCTGTTTCTTTGAAAGATTAAATAAAATCGATAAGCCCCTAGCTAACCTCATCAAAAAGAGGAAAGAAAAAATGCAAATACAAGTAATAAGGAATGAAACGAGGTTAATTACCACAGAACCAGTGGAAATTCAGAAGATTATCAATAGCTACTTTGAGAATCTTTATTCTCACAGAATGGAAGACACAGAAGAAATGGTTAGATTCCTAAAAAGATACAAATTACCCAAACTGGATCAACAAGATACAACCACTCTCAATAGCCCAATAACAGCCAATGAAATATGAGATGCAACAAAAAACATACAAAGAAAAGTTCAGTACCGGATGTACACACAGCTGAATTCTACAAGAAATTGACAGAAGATTTAGTCCCGATGCTCCTCAAACTCTTCCATGAAATTGAGAAGGAAGCAATCCTCCCAAAATCATTCCTGGAGGCAAGTATTATACTGCTATCAAAACCAGGAAAACATGCAACTGAGAAAGAGAACTACAGGCTAATCTCCATCATGAACATAGATGCAAAAATCCTCAATCAAATTTAGCAAATATAATTCAGCAAATCATCAAGATGATCATACACCATGACCAGGTTGAATTCATCCCAGGGATGCAAGGAACTTACAATATTAGAAAATCTATAAATCTAATATAGTATATAGATGGAGCGATAACTGAAAATGACATAATCATCTCCACTGATGCAGAAAAGGCTTTTGACAAAGTTCAAGGCACTTTCATGTTCAGAGTCTTATAGAATATTGGAATTGATGACACCTAATTCAATCTAGTAAAATTAATTTATGAAAAGGAAACTGTTAACATAATTCTAATTGGGGAAAAACTAAAATATTTTACTCTTAGATCTGGTAAAGATAAGAATGTCCTCTTCACCAATTCCAATTCAGTATAGTTCTGGAATCATTAGCTACAGTTATTAGACAAGAGAGAGAAATAAAAGGAATAACAATAGGTGAAGATGAAGTTAAATTATCATTATTTGCAGGTGACATGATACTTTACTTGGAAGCCCAAAATCTACACTAAGAAGCTCTTAGAATTTATAGAGACCCAGTCCTAGCCCAGGTCCGGTGAGTGTGCGGAGAGCTTCCTTCTACCCTGCGCCGGCGGGACCAGTCCCAGCCCAGGCACAGCGTGGGCCGGACCCTCTCCCAGGCCCTTGGGCAGACCCACACCACTCCGCAGTGCCTCCCCCACCCCGCCCACCGAGTAGGAATTTCTGCCGAGTCCAGGAACCCCCAGATGCAGTCCTAGCCCAGGTCCAGTGAGTGTGTGGAAGAGCTTCCTCTTCCCTCTACTTCACCTTCCCTCCTCCAGGCACAGATCAGGCCTGGCATACACGACTGGGGTATAATCCTGCAGCTGCAATCCCTGCAGAGAGTGTAGAGGATAGATCCATCCAGCTAGTCCAGGAGCAGAACATCTTGCCACAGGGAAACAACAGGTTCACCCTCAAGGGAAGCAGGGGAAAGGAGCTGAGCACAGCAGCCAGACCCAAGCCAGACGCAGCTAGATAAGTCCAAATTTTGTAGAGCTGCACCTGAACTTCAGTACGTGCGATGGTTATAACTACAGCAAAGATCTACAACAAAGGTTAGAAGACAGTGCTACACAAAATGACGAGAAGGAACAAAATGCAACCTCAGAACCCAAGCCCACCC
>NW_004524679.1:7336025-7344350 GCF_000260255.1 Octodon degus
AAAAAAAATAAAACATAAAGCGATTGCAACAAAAAAAGAATTTATAATGAAATTCAGTAGCATAGGAGGATACAAAGTCAATACCGAAAAGTCACTAACATTTCTCTGCACATATGCCATTCAAACTGAGAGGGAAATTATGGAAACAATACCTATTTCAGTAGCAGTGAAGAAAATGAAATATCTTGCAATTAGCCTAACTAAAGAAGTCAAAGAACTTCTCAAGGAAAATTACAGTGCTCTTAAAAAAGAGAACGTAGAGGAGTTCAGAAAATGGAAAGATATTCTATGCTCCTGGATAGGACGTAGCAATATTGTGAAGATGGCCATACTCCCAAAATTGTTGTACAGATTTAATGCAATCCCTATCAAACTGTAACCAACATACCTCACTTAGCTGGAGAAATCATTCCTAATATTTATTTGGAGACAGAAAAGACCTAGAATAGCAAAGGCAATACTTTTCAATAAAGACAAGACAGGAGGCATTACAATTCCTGACTTGAAATTATACTACAAGGCTACCGCGATAAAATCAACATAGTAGTGCCCATGAAATACACTTGAGGAACAATGGAATAGGTTAAAAAATTTTGAAGCCCCTACGAAGACAATCAGCCTCCTTATCTTTGCAAAGTGTCCAAATATACTCACTGGAAGAAAGACAGCCTCTGTAAAATATGGTGAGGAAAAACTGGCTCTCTACATGATGAAAACTAAAACTTGACCCAGGTCTATCACCATGCACTAAACTATCATGAAAATGGATTAAAGATCTAAACATTAAAAAAGAAACACTAAATGTTTTCAGAGAAATTTTTGGAGGAACTCATGAAGACATACGGGTAGGCAATGAGTTCATGAACAAATATCAAATTGCATGGGAAACACTTGAAAGAATTAAACGACTGGGTTCTCCTTTTATTGAGAAGATTTTACACTTCAAAAATCATTACCAACAAAGTGAAAAAACAATCCACAAATTTGGAAAAGAACATGACAAACATGTACTTAGACAAAAGTCTGCTCTCCAGAAAGTATAATGAACTACAAAACACTAGGACCTCACAATTTATAGACCAATCCAGAAATGGTCATCCAGATGGACACACACTTCTCAAAAGATGAAATTAAAGAAGAGAATAAATTTATGAAAAAATGCTCCACATCACTAGCCATCCGTGAAGTGCAAATTAAACCACATTGAAACATCATCTCACTCCAGAAACAATGGCTATCATAAGGAAATCACCCAACAACAGATGTTGGAGAGGCTGTGGGGAAAAAGGAATACTTCTCCACTGCTGGTGGAAATGAGTGTGGAGAATACTTAGAAAACTAGTACTGGAAATCACATTTAAAGCAGCTATTCCTCTACTGGGAATCTTCCTGGAGGATTTGAAAGTATCCTATCATAGGGATATATGTGTTGCTATGTTTATATCAGCACAATTTTGGTAGCCAAATCTTGGAAAGAACTAAGATGCCCATCACCTGAGGAATGGTTGAAAAAGATGTATTTTCATACAATGGAGTATTATTTAGCTATTAAAAATGATAAACTCGAAGTCTTTATATTGAAGTGGATGCCACTTGAAGATATACTCACAAGTGAAATAAACCAGACAGACATGTGTAAATATTATATAGTTTCCCTAGTATAAGAAATCAAAAGAAAAATTACAAATAGAATAATATAATACAACTAAAAGGAAAGCAAGAACTTGAGAACTAAACAATGAAAAGAGATCAAGGAGAAGAGCTAGGAATCATGACATGGGCAAGCCACACAGTTATAAGTTGAATATGGGTAAGGCAATGATCCTGAGAATCTTCAGAAGATTTTTTAATCTGTCAGTTATATGGAATGATTCTCACCCTGAGTAACTGTATATACAGACACCTGTGAACTAAGAACTGCACTGAACATGCCAATTTATAATAGTAGGTTCATGCTTGGATTGCCTGTCATTCTGGTCTTCTGAATATCGGCTGCTTGTCATGATGTGCCAGTTGTTGCTTTGCTGTCTCTGAGATAGATGACTATTCAAAAAGAAGAGAGTGGCAAATGAATGCAGGAGAGAGGAAAAGTAAGGATGCGGGACTGTCTTTCGGTAAGTTCATATTTGGTTAGGTTTCTGGACTTATGTGTAAACAGAATAATTACGTAATTATTTATGCCTGTTCTTAAAATATATTTTAATTTTTAAAATTTTTTCATCATATTCTGCGGGGAAGTAAAGTTCAACATATCAATACTTGATGAAAAATACCTATTTCATGTTATGCCAAAAATGGTTGATATTCAGACAGATAGAAAAGTTAAGCTTAACAGCCTAGTTTGTAGGGTAATAACAACAAGCTTCTCTTCTGGAGGGTTAACAACCTAAGTTTGCACAACAAACTTATAGAAAAGGGAGGGCCAAAGGGAAAGCCAACATTTTGACCCTAGCCTTCCAAGGTCAATTAAGACTCAGGACATATGAGAACTTTTACTGTAATGTCATGTAACTCAGTAGTGTCCCAAATTTTCTGATCAAGGAGATTATGGGCCCAAAAGGGAAAGTCATCAAAGATGTAGAGTATGTCTATAGAGAATTACATGGATAGAAAACAATCTCTCAGGCTTTCACAGAGAGCACTTTGGCAAAGCAATGGCCGTGAATCATCCACATGGCTGACACTGACAAAAGATGTACAGTCTGAGGTACAGAATCTCAGGATAAATCCTGAGGGGATTTCACTGACCTTAGAGGACCCAAAAGGTACAACTCTGGTTGCATATTTCTCTCTTTATCTTGGTCTTAAGTATCCAAGAGAAAAGTATAAGAAGTAAAACCATGGTATTACATTCAGCTGTGGTGGACTCAGGTCAACACTTTCTGACACTGTCAGTCAAGTGGAAGACCCAATACTATTATGGACTACTGGACTCTTTTAGAATATTTTGCTGAGATGACACACTATAATATTAAAATGACAGAATTAAACAAAAAAGGGGATAACGATGGATGTACATTTTGTGTCTGTGTATTCAAAGTGGTTAGCTTGAATATACAGTTACATTCTCTTAATGAATGCAGGGATTAGTTGTAATAGTGTTTGTAAATAGGGCATCATGTCTGCGTCTTGTATAGCAAATAACCAATAGGAAAAGAGTGTGCAATGTTTTAATAATTGAGACTGTCCTAAAATTTTATTTGAAATTCTCCCATTACTATTTGTCTGTCAATAAAAATATTCAGGAAAAAAAGCGGCTCTTGGACTGATAAGATAACTCAGTGGATTAAGCACCTGCTTAGGCAATCACAGGGAACGATTTCAATCCCAAGTACTACACCACATGTAATGCTAGCTTTACCCCTGGGCACACTGGGCTGGCCTCTGAGACCAGGCTTGGTGGCTCATATCTATAAGCCTAGTGCTATGGAATCTGAAACGGGAAGGAACACTATGAATTTGAACTGCATAGTGAGACCTTGTACCACATATATAAAAAAGGCTCTCTTACTCAACTGAAGATTTTTGAACCTTTGACAAAGACAAGGTGCAAAGTGTGTTTGGAATTGATTCTGCATCATCTAAACTGTCCCACTGTGCTTCAGGTGCTTTCTTTTACTTTTTTTTCTTAAACAACCATGCTACCTTTATCATGACAACTTTGTAGTACAACTTGAAGTTAGGGATTGAGATAATCCCTGCCTTAATTTTCTTGTTCAGAATTATGTTTGCTACTCTAGTTTCCCTCTCATTCTACATGAATTTTATAATTGCTTTCTATAATAGTGTGTGGTATGTTGTTGGTGCTTTGATTGCAAATATATTAATCTGAATAGCAAATGCGGATGTGTAGCCATTTTTACTATACTGGTTCTTCGAATCTAAATACAGGGGAAGTCCTAGCCCAGGTCCGGTGAGTGTGTGGGAGAGCCTCCAGCTACCATGCACTGGCGGGACTGACTGCTGGTCCCAGCCCAGGTGCAGAGTGTGGGAGACTGTCTTCCACTCACTTGGGGCGACCAATCCACTTCGCAGCACCTCCCCCACCCAGCCCGCTGAGTAGGAATTTCTGCCACGTTCCAGGAACACCAGACCCAGTTCTAGCCCAGGTCCGTTTAGTGTGTGGGAGAGCTTCTGGCTACCCTGCGCCACCGGGACCAACTCCTAGTCCCAGCCCAGGCGCAACATGGGTGAGACCATCTTTCACCATCTTGGGATGCCTACCATCACTCCTCAGCACCTCCCCCACCCCGCTGGTGAGTAGGAATTTCTGGCACATTCCAGGAACACCCAGACCCTGTCCTAGCCCAGACCCAGTGAGTGTGTGGGAGACCTGCCTCTCCACCCTCCTCCAAATTATCACCTCCAGGCTCAGCTCAGGCATGGCATACAGGCCTGGGGTGTAACCCTGCAGCTGCAAACCCTACAGAGAGGATAGAGGATAGAACCAACCAGCTAGTCCAGGAGCAGAACATCTTGCCACAGGGAAACAACAGGTTCACGCTCAAGGGCAGCAGCAGGAAAGAGCTGAGCATAACAGCCAGACCCAAGCCAGGCACAGCTGGATAAATCCAGACTTTGTAGATCTGCACCTGAACTTCAGTACATACTAAGGTTATAACTACAACGAAGATGTACAACAAATGTCAGAAGACAGTGCTACACAAAATGACAAGAAGGAACAAAATGCAACCTCAAAACCCAACTTCACCGGTAAAAAGTGAAGGACACTAACACAGAAAAAATTGGGAATCAAACAGCTGAAATCAATAAATCAACGGCTTCTGAAATAAAGAAACAGCTGCAGAAAGGTACAGAGGAACTCAAATTGGAAATAAAAACAGAAATCCCTGAATTAATAATATCTGCAATAACTAATCAAATGCAGAAACATATGGAGGAAACCCAGTGACAACCCAGAACAAGTGCAGGGGACACTAGCTCGGCTGAAATGCATGAAATAATAGGGTCAATAGTAAATAAGTAACAGCAGAAAGATATAGAGGAAATCAGAGCGCAACTCTTTTCTGAAATAAAAAAAGAATTCTCAGAACTCATAGCATCTGAAGGAAAGAAGCAACTACAGAAACATAGGGAGGAAACCCAAGCTGAAAAAAACACTGCAGTAAAAGAATTTCTAACTGCTTCTAAAGAAGACATTGATAAAAAAAAGAGGAGATTAAAATAATGACAGATTCCTTGGATGAGCAAAACAGGAAAGAAATAGATCGAATGAGGCAAAGTAAAAAAGATATACAGTACATTAAAACCTCAATCACAAGCTTGAAAAACTGTTTAAGTGAAAGTGAAGACAGAGTTTCAGATCTTGAAGATACTGGTTCAGCTAGAGAAAAGATAAGAAAGGATCTCTTAAAAACAACGAGGATGCAGGAAAGAATAACCCATCACCAGCAAGATGATGCAAAGATAAACAATGGGAGACTAATAGGCATCAGTGAGAAAGAAGGAAACAATAAAAATGAAATTAAAATATATGGGCAAAAATAATAGCAGAAAACTTCCCAAATATGAGGAAACAATCTGACATTCATGTAACTGAAGTATACGGAATGAAAGAGAATCTCAATCCAATGAAAAACACACTGAGACATATAATAATCAAGATCCCAGAAATTCAGCACAAGAATAATATACTGAAAGCTGCTAGAGAAAAGAAGCAGATCACATTCAAAGGAAAACCCATCAGAATTACGGCCGACTTCTCTTCACAAAACATGCAGGCAGGAAGAGCATGGAACAGAGTACTTCAAGTCCTCTATGAAAACAAATTCCAGCCCAGACTACTATGCACTGCAAAACTTTCTTTCAAGTTTGTTGAAGAAGTGAAATACTTTCATGACAAAGAACAGTTAAAAATTTAGTGATGACAAAGCCAACCCTACACAGGCTGCTGAAAGATGTATTAGAGAGGGACCAAAATGATCAGAACTACACGAATGAGATCAGAAGCATCCAAATAAATAGGGCAAGCAATTAAACACAGGAGAAAAAAGCATAAAAGTCAACAGGTAAATAACATGGCAACCAAAAATCAATACATCTCAATTCTAACCATCAATGTAAATGGACTCAATTGAGGAATTAAAAGAAACTGACCCACACAGTGGATTAGGAAACAAAATCCAAAATTACTCTGTATACAAGAAACACATTTAACTCATAAAGATATTCATATGCTGAAAGTCAAAGGATGGAAGACAATACTACATGAACCAGCTCCTCAGAAAAAAGCAGGAGTAGCAATTCCATTCTCAGACAGTCTCAACTTCAAATCAACAATGATCAAGGTAAATAAAGAAGGGCACTATATACTGGTTAGGGGAAAAATTCAAGAGGAAGAGGTAACACTCATAAATATGTATGCACCAAACACAGGAACATCCAAATATATAAAGCAAATTCTAATGGATATGAAAAATCTAATATCCAATACCACAATTTTTATAGGAGAAATTAACACACCATTCTCTTCAAAAGATAGGTCAACCAGACAAAAACGTAGCAAAGAAATAATAGAACTGAACCAGATCTTGAAACAAATGCACTTGGTGCTAATATACAGAGTGTTCCATCCAAACACAGCGGAATACACATTTTTCTCAGCTGCACATAGGTCATTTTTGGAAAACAGACCACATACTGGTACATAGGTCATGCTTAAGTATATGCAAGAAAAGAGAAATTATCCCATGCACATTATCTGACCACAGTGAAATGAAACTGGAAATAAATGAAAAAATAAACCAGAAAAAAACCTTAAATACATGGAAATTAAATGACATCATACTCAGCAACCAATGGGTCACAGATGAAATTAAACAAGAAATTCAACAATATCTACAATTTATTGAAAATTCAAGCACAACTTACTGTAATTTATGGGAAACGATGAAAGCAGTTCTCAGAGGCAAATTCATACCTGTGAACTCATACATTAGGAAAGCAGAAGGTGAGCAAATAAATACTCTATTGCTGGACCTTCAATAACTAGAAAAGGAAGAGCAAACCAAACCCAGAGCCCAAAAATGGGATTAAAACATAAAGATTAGAGCAGAAATTAATTCAGTTGAGATGAAGAAAACCATTATGAGAATTAAAAAAGCAAAAAGCTGTTTCTTTGAAAGATAAATTAAAATTGATAGGCCCCTAGCTAAATTCAGTAAAAAGAGGAAAGAAAAAATTCAAATACAAGTAATAAGGAATGAAAAGGGTGTAATTACCACAGACTCAGTGGAAATTCAGCAAATTGTCAATAGCTACTTTGAGAAACTACTCTCACCAAATAGAATACACAGAAGAAATGGATAGATTCTTGGAAAGGTACAAAATAACACAACTGTATCGACAAGATATAACCACTCTCTATAGCCAAATAACAACCATTGATAAACGAGATGTAATTAAAAACATACCTGCAAAGAAAAATCCAGGTCCGGATTGATTCACAGCTGAATTCTACAACACATTTACAGAAGATGTAGTCCCTATACTCCTCAAATTCTTCCATGAAATTGGAAATGAAGCAATTCTCCCAAAATCATTCCTGGAGGCAAGTATTATACCGATATCAAAATCAGGGAAAGACACAAAAAGAAAGAGAACTACAGGCTAATCTCCCTCATGAACACAGGTGCAAAAATCCTCTATAAAATACTACCAAATAGAATACGTCAAATCATCAAGAAGATCATACAACATGACCAGGTAGGATTCATCCAAGGAATGCCAGAATGGTTCAATATTCAAAAATCTATAAATAATACACTACATCAATAGAGCGAAAACTAAAAACCACAAGATCATCTCCATTGATGCAGAAAAAGCTTTTGACAAAGTCCAACACTCATTCATGTTCGAAGTCCTACAGAAAATTGGAATAGATGTCCTCTATTTCAATCTGGTAAAAGGCATTTATAAACACCCAACAGCTAACATAAGGCTAAATGGGGAAAAACAAAAATCTTTTACTCTTAGATCTGGTACAAGACAAGGATGACCTCTATCACCACTCCGATTCAATATAGTTATAGAATTTTTAGGGACAGCAATTAGACAAGAGAAAGTAATTAAAGGAATAAGAATAGGCAAAGAGGAAGTTAAATTATCGTTATTTGCAGAGGACAAAATACTTTACTTGGAAGACCCACAAAACTCCACCAAGAAGCTGCGAGAATTACTACTGTAATTCAGTAGCATAGCAGGTTATAAAGTCAATACCCAAAAGTCAATAGCATTCCTCTACACAGGCGACAAACACACTGAGAGGGAAATTATTATGCAATTAATACCTTTTACAATAGCACC
>NW_004524679.1:7344450-7346246 GCF_000260255.1 Octodon degus
AAAATGACGAGAAGGAACAAAATGCAACCTCAGAACCCAAGCCCACCCGTAACAAGTGCAGAGGACACTAACACGGAAAAAATTGGAAATCACACAGCTGAACACAATGAATCAACAGCTTCTGAAATAAAGAAACAGCTGCAGAAAGATGTAGAAGACCTTAGATTGGAAAGGAAAAAAAAGAAAAAAGAAATCCCTGAATTAATAGCATCTGCACTAAAGAATCAAATGCAGAAACATATGGAAGAAACCCAGTGCCCACACAGAACAAGTGCGGAGGATACTAACTGGGCTCAAATGCATAAATTAATAGTGTCGATAGTAAATAAGCAACAGCAGAAAGATATAGAGGAAAACAGAGCGCAATTATTTTCTGAAATAAAAACAAGAACTCTCAGAACTCATAGCAAATGAAGTAAACGAGGAACTACAGAAATTTAGGGAGGAAACCCAATCTGAAAAAAAAAAACATTGCAGGAAAAGAATTTCTAACTGCTTCTAAAGAAGAAATTGATAAAAAATAGAGGAGATTAGAAAAACGACGGATTCCCTGAATGAGCAATACAGGAAAGAAATAGATCACATGAAGCAGAGTCAAATAGATATAGAGGAAATTAAACTCTCAATCACAAGCTTGCAAAAACGTTTAAGTGAATGTGAAGACAGAGTTTCAGATCTTGAACATGCTGGTGTAGCTCGTGAAAAGTAAGAAAGGATCTCTTAAAAACAATGAGGATGCAAGAAAGAATAATCCATCACCTGCAAGATGATGCAAAGATGAATAATGTGAGAGTAATAGGCATCATTGTGAAAGAAGGAGTCAACATAAATGACATTAAAAAAATATGGGCAGAAGTAATAGCAGAAAACTTCCCAAATATGAGGAAACAATCTGACATTCAGGTAACTGAAGCATACAGAACGCCAAGGAACCTCAACCGAATGAAAAACACACCGAGACATATAATACTCAAGATCACAGAAATTCACCACAGGAATACTCTACTGAAAGGCGCTAGAGAAAAGAAGCAGATCACAATCAAAGCAAACCCATCAGAATTACGGCTGACTTATCTTCACAAACCATGCAGGCAAGAAGAACATGGAGCAGAGTACTTCAGGTACTCTATGAAAACAAATTCCAGCCCAGACTACTACACCTGCAAAACCGTCTTTCAAGTTTGATGGAGAAGTGAAATACGTCCATGACAAAGAACAGCTAAAAAATTGCGCGATGACAAAGCCAAACTTACACAGGATATGGAAAGATATTTTAGAGAGGGACCAAAATGATCAGAACTCCACGAATGAGATCGGAAGCATCCAACTAAATAGGGTAAGCAGTTAAACACAGGAGAAAAAGGAGCAAACGATAACAGTTAAATAAAATGGCAACCATAAGTCAATACACCTCTTTTCTAATCATTAATGTAAATGGGCTCAATTGACCAATGAAGAGTAATAGAATGGCATAGTGGATTAGGAAACAAAATCCAACAATATGCTGTATACAAGAAGTACATTTAACTCATAAAGACATTCATAGGCTGAAAGTCAAAGGATGGAACACAGTACTACATGCCCCAGCACCTGAGAAAATAGCAGGGGTACCGATTCTGTTCTCAGACAGTCTCAACATCAAAGAAACAATGATCAAGCGAAATAAAGAAGGTCACTATATACTGGTTAGATGAAAAATTCAAGAGGAAGAGGTAACACTCATAAATATGTATGCACCAAACACAGGAGCACCCAACTGTATAAAGCAAATCTTAATGGACATGAAAAATCTAATA
>NW_004524679.1:7348038-7348814 GCF_000260255.1 Octodon degus
GGAAAATTACAGTACTCTAAAAAAGAGATTGTAGAGGATTTCAGCAAATGGAAAGATATTCCATGGTCCTGGATAGGAAGAAACAACATTGTGAAGATGGCCATACTCCCAAAATTGCTGTACAGATTTAATGCAATCCCTATCACACTACCACTGACATACCTACAGACCTAGAGAAATCATACATAATATTTATCTGGAACCAGAAAAGACCTAGAATAACAAAGACATTTCAGGGCAGTAAAGACAAGGCAGGAGGCATTACAATTCCTGACTTGAAATTATACTTCAAGCTACTGTGATAAAATCAGCATGGTACTGGCAACAAAATAGACCTGAGGATCAATGGAATAGATTAGAAGACACTGGAGCACCTGCAAACACACTTAGCCAACTTAACTTTGATCAGGGGCCAAACATACTCACTGGAAGAAAGATAGCCTCTTTAACAAATGGTGCTGGAAAAACTGGCTCTCTACATGCCCCAAAAAGTGCTCCAAATCACTAGCCACTAGTGGACTAGCCTCAAACTTGACGCAGGTCTATCACCATGCACTAAACCAAAGTTAAAATGGATTAAAAATCTAAACATTAATGCAGAGAGAATAAATCTCCTGGAACACAAATTTGGAGGAACTCTTGAAGACATAGGGGTAGGCAAAGATTTCAGGAACAGAAATCAAATCGCATGAGAAACAGTTGAAAGAATTAACAATTGGGACCTGCTCTTACTGAGAAGTTTTTTACATCAAAAGAAATCACCAATAAAGTGAAAA
>NW_004524679.1:7350094-7352383 GCF_000260255.1 Octodon degus
TAAAGTTCAACATATCAATACTTGATGAAAACTATCTGTTTCATATTATGACAAAGATGTTTGATATGCAGACAGATAGTGAGGTTAAGCTTAACAGCCTAAATTGTTTGTTAATAATAACAAACTTGTCTTCTGGATGGTTAACAACATAACTTTACAGACCAAAATTAGAGAAAAGGAGGCCTGCAAGGAAAGCCAACATTTTGGCCCTAGCCTTCTAAGGTCAAGTAAGTCTCGGGACATATGAGAACTTGTACTGTAATGTCATGTAACTAACTCTGTAGTGTCCCAAATTTTCTGATCAAGGAGATTATGGGGCTAAAGAGGAAAGTGATTGATGATGTCGAGTGTGCCTAGGGAGAGTCACATGGAGATAAAACATTCTCTCAGGCTTTCACAGATAGCACATTTGCCAAGCAATGGCCGTGACTCATCCATATGGCTGACACTGACCAAGGTTCTACAATCTGAGGTACAGGAACTCAGTATAAATCCTGAGGGGATTTGACTGACCTCATCAGACCTAAATGCTACAACTCTTTTTGCATATGTCCTGCTTTACCTTTTTCTTAACCATCTAGAAGAAAAGTATAAAAAGTAAATATAAGAAATAAAGTTA
The DNA here is from genome assembly GCF_000260255.1 of Octodon degus. Taxonomy (NCBI): domain Eukaryota; kingdom Metazoa; phylum Chordata; class Mammalia; order Rodentia; family Octodontidae; genus Octodon; species Octodon degus. Next base: position 7,350,714 of record NW_004524679.1, read on the forward strand.
TGCTGTTATGTTGAGCTGTGGGGGACTCAGGTCAACAATTTCTGACATTGCCAGTTAAACATAAGACCCAATGCTATTATGGGCTTCTGAACTGTTTTAGAATATTTTGCTGAGTTTACACATTTATAATATTCAAATAACGGAACTTAACAAATGAAAAGGTATACAGATGAATGGCCTTTTTTATTTGTGTATTCATACTGGTTAGGATAGATGCATAGTTACATTCTCTTAATGAATAGAATGATTTGTACTAATGGTGTTTGTAAATAGGATATCAAGTCTGCATCTTGTAGAGCAATTATCCACTAAGAAGATTGTATGCAATGTGTTGATTGTTGAAACTGTCCTACCCATTTCATTAGAAACTGTGTCATTGCTATTTGATTATCAATAGAATTATGGCAAAAAAGGAAAAAGAAAAAATAGTAATAATTTGCAAATAGAATGATGGCCATTTCCTGTGGAATATAATTCTAAATATACTAAGGTCAAAATAAAGTGTTCCTAGTGTTCCAAGAAAAAATAAATAAATAATGAAATTAAAAAGGGGAAATTGTTTCATTGTCTCCTATTTTTTGATCTCTCTTTGAAGAGTTGTATTATTCAATGAAAGGTCTTTTGTGTAAATTTGTTATACTGATTTGAAAAAATCTTGAAGATATAGGTGTAAAGAATACTGAATGAGCAAAACTCCTGTCACACATGTAAATTCAAAAGACCTTCGAATAGGATCCCATTAGATTAAAAAGCTTTTGAATAGCTCAGCAGACTAAAGTGCCTTCTAGGTAGACTCAGGGTCTGGGGTTTGATTCCTGACTTACGGTGCCAGGCCCACACCTGTGACACGCTGAAAGGGAGTTTGAGACTGAGCATGGTGGAGCTCATCTGTAATCCCATCGATTGTGAGGCTCAAAAGAGGAGGATCATTATGAGTCTGATTTGTGTAGTGACATGCCGTACTAAATACATGAAAAATATAAAAATTTAATAAAAGCTTTTGAAATGTAAACAAAAGCACCTACAGAGTGAAGAGATAGGACAAAAGGTGGGAAAATATTTTTGAAACTTTTCCTCAAAGGACTAACAGTTACAATTTATAAATGACTCAAGAAAACAAGATACAACACTGAGAAAGGTCTACAAATTGCACTACTGGGTTTCAGAGTAAATCCTGAGGGGACTTCATTGACCTTATCAGGTACAAAAGATACATTTCTTCTTATAGGGGTCTTGCTTTATCTTGGTCTTAACCATCTAGCAGAAATATTTAAAAACGAGGTATATAAAGTAAAGCCATATTAATATGCTGAGCTGTAAAATGCTCAAGTCGACAACTTCTGACATTGCCAGTTCTATGGATAACCCACTACTATGATGGACTATTGGAATATATTGGATTATTTTGCTTAATTCACACAACTACACTATTTAAATATCAAGTGAATACCCTTCTCTGACAAAACTAATCGAAAAAAGGGGATACAAATGAAGGAACATTTTGTATCTGTATATACAAAAGAGGATAGATGCACAGCTACTATCTCTTAATTCAATGAGAAGAAAGGTTTGCACTAATAGTGTTTGGGCAAGATATCATGTCTGTATCTGGTACTATGAATTACCCTATGAAAATAACAATATGCAAAGTATTATTTATTGATACTGTA
>NW_004524679.1:7355914-7359912 GCF_000260255.1 Octodon degus
GCTTCTCCACTGCTGTTGGGAATGTATACTGGTGCAACTGTTATGGAAATCAGTATGGAGACTCCGTAGAAAAGTTGGACTGGAAATCTCATTTAAACCAGCTATTCCACTATTGGGAATTTTCTGAAAGTATCTGAAAATATCATATCATCCTGATATATGTGTTCATGTTTATAGCAGCACAATTTGTGATAACCAAAACTTGGAAACAACCAAGATGCCCATCACCTGAGAAATGGTTGCAAAAATGTGGTATTTTTACGCAATGGAGTATTTTTCAGCTATTAAGAATGGTAAACTTGAAGCCATTATATTGAATTGGATGCCACTTGAATATATACTCATAAGTGAAAGAAACCAGACACACATGTGTAAATATCATAGTCTCCCTAGTATAAAAACTCAGAAGTAGAAATACAAATAGAAAGTTATAATATAATTAAAAGGAAAGCAGGATCTCAAGGACTAACTAATCAAGAGAGGGAAAGGAGAAGAGCTAAGAAGCATGAATAAGTCAAGCCATACAGTTATATGTAGCAGATTGCCAAGGCAATGAACCTGAGATTATTCAGAAGATTTTTATTTTTTTTATTTTTTTAACATTTATTGTGTGTGTGTGTGTGTGTGTGTGTGTGTGTGTGTGTGTGTGTGTGTGTGCTTGGCCAGCTCAGCCCACCAGGGGGCGCGGCTGGCTGGCCTGTGGTGCTGGGGGATTGAACCGTGGTCCCTGTGCTTTGCCAAGCTTGTTCCAAGTAGGTGCTTTAGACCACTGAGCCATGTCTCCAGCCCAGAAGATTTTTTAATATAGCAGTGAATTGGAAAGATTGTCACCCTGACTAACTATGTATACTGATACCTGTGAACTAAGGTACTTCACTGAAGATGGTAATTTATAATAATAGTTGCATGCTTGGAGTGCCTGTTATTGTGGTCTTCTGAATATGGGCTGCTTGTCCTGACATGCCAGTTGCTGCTATGATGTCTCTTGGGAAGATGGTTGTTCAAGAAGGGGGTGGTGAATGAAATCAAGGCAGGAAAAGAAATATTGTGGGACTCTGCTTCAAGGTTGTATATAGTGAGATTTTTGGATTTATGTGTAAACAGAAGAAGTATATAATTTTTATGCCTTTTTTGAAATATATTGTAATTTTAAATGTTTTTTATCATGTTCTGTAGGGACTTAAGTTCAACATATCAATACTTGATGAAAAATACCTGTTCCATATTATGCCTAAGATGTTTGTTATGTAGACTGTGAGGTTAAGCTTAACAGCCTATCTTGTACGGTGATAACAATAACTTGTCTTCCGGATAGTTAACAAACTAAGTTTGCAGACCAAATTAGAGATAAAGGAGGGCTGCAATATTTTGGCCCTAGCCTTCAAATATCCATTAAGATTTAGAAGATATGAGAACTTGTACTGTTACAACAGGTAACTCGGTAGTGTCCCTAATTTTCTGATCAAGGACCTTATGGAGCCAAATAGAAAAGGAATTGATGATGTAGAGTGTGCCTAAGGAGAGTCACATGAAGAGAAAACATTCTTTCAGGCTTTTACAGAGTGCACATTGGCCAAGCAATGGTCGTGACCCATCCACATGGCTGACACTGACAAAGGTTCTACAATCTGAGGTATAGGATCTCAGGAGGGGATCCCTGAGGGGATTTCACTGACCTTATCAAACCCAAAAGCTACAACTCTTGTTGAATAGGTCCTGCTTTACCTTGGTCTTGACAATCCAGCAGGAAAGTATAAAAATGAAATATGAGAAGTAAAGCCATGCTGTTATGTTGAACTCTAGGGGACTCAGGTCCACAATTTCTGACTTTGCCAGTGAAGCGGAAGACCCAATCAAATTATGGACTACTGAACTCTTTTAGATTATTTTGCTGAGTTAACACACCTATAGTATTCAAGTAATGGAACTTAACAAAAGAAGCAGATACAGATGAATGTACATTTTGTATCTGTGTATTCAAAGTGGTTAGGATAGTTATATAGTTCATTCTCTTAATGAATAGAATGATTTGTTCTAATGTTGTTTGTAAATAGGTTATCATGTCCACATCTTGTACAGCAATTAACCACTTTGAAGAATGTACATAATGTGTTGATTATTGAAACTGTCCTACCAATTTGATTTTAAACTGTCTCATTGCTATTTGTTTATCAATAAATTTATGGGAAAATAAAAACACTGGTGTGCAATGCTTGTCTAGGGGGCAAGTGACTGAACCTGTGGAAAGCATAATAATTACACTCTTAAGCGGGAATTGTCTGCCTCATTTTGAAAATCATGACTCAGCTGTGCTTGATCTGCTATAGTTTGTGGCCCACGGAAGGATCCATCCTAAGAACAATAAACATAACCTGTAATGAGACTTACGCTTTCTGAATCGTTCTGTGGATTCTCTTTTTCTAAATTTCCTTGCAAGCAGAAGAGTTGAACTTCAGATTAGAAAACCACCATCTGGTCTGAAATAATCTCCTGTGTCTTAAGGAGATGTATAGAGGAAACCAAAGATACAGGTATGTTCCAGTATGACAGCAAACAAAGGAACCTACAGACTTTTGCATAATTTATTCTGTAGCTCCTAGATATGACACTGTATGGAGGATCCTATTGAGTACATCATGAATCTAAGTGATGCATGTGGAGTGAACAATTTTAAATCTGGAAAGCAAATTTAAGCAAAATCACATTATGAAAGCCATGTTTAATAGTGTAATTCATCACTGCTCACACTTCCACTTGTTGGTTTTCCCCTTGTTCTCTCATAAGGTGCTTCAGTTTTGCCAAACAGAGTTTCTTCCTAATGAAGACAATTGAAAGCAGACCATAGCATTCCATTGGTCATTGATGTTTCTACAAAGCTGTACTACTAATTTGTCCAAGTTGAGAATAAGCAAATAAATAAACGCATAGACAAAGAGGTCATCCTCGAGACAAGCATGGCTGAACTTTTATCGCGGTTTAATGGTATCTTTCATTGAATTTTCACATTTTAGAGCCATGAAAGCGAAAGCACAATGGCTTGTTCCGGAACCTTGTGGATGTCTCGAGGCACAATGCTCCTCATTAAGGTCTTTATTGTAAGTTGGGGATGTTTCATAAACAACTGTATTTTTTTAGAGCATAAGAATCTGACCAAAGCCCTGGAATTGTCTGCCTGATTTAGAAACTCAGGACTCACCTGTCCATCTGGTGCACTTTCTGAACCAGTTGAAGTTCAGTCCTGTGTTCAGAGACAGAGTTAATGCCTAATGAAGACTAATATCTCTATCACATGGCATGGACATTGTTTGCTACATTTTACTTGCAAGGCGTACTACGTCTTCTTCAGGCTGAGCTATCCCTTTCTATCCATGAACTACTTTATTTTAATATAAGCGGAAATAAAGCACATGCCAAATTATATCTATGTGTCAATATGATTTCCAATCCAAGGAAACCACATGGTATGGCAAAATGGTATCTCCAAGAAAACATACTGTAGACCGGATTCTACTGTTTGTGTTCAATACGGCAAACTTGGTATCTGATGTAAGAAAGTGACTGTGCAAAAGCACATTTCAGTAAAAGCACTGCTTGAATCCCATGTCTACTTCTTCTATTCATGACAGATTCTCCCTCCAACGGTTGGGTTTTCCCTTTTCTTCCTATATTCCTTCAGGTTAGCAAAGGAGAGTTTCTGCATAAAAAGCTCTATTCTCTTTTTCCACATATATTCATTTATTTTTTTAATTTTCAACAATTTTATGGAGGTACACTTGACATAAAATAATCTGGATATATTTCAGGTGAAATTTCATGTTTTCATACACATTTATGACCATGCACCAGTCTGGATAATCAAAATAATGTACATATCCATCATTCTCCCAAACCTCTGCCTGTCCCTTGTCATCCCTCCCTCCCTCCCTCCCTCCACATTCACCTCTTCATCCCCAGAAATTTCTAATAAACTTTCAATTTTTAAAGCTATAGGATTTTTT
>NW_004524679.1:7361101-7367656 GCF_000260255.1 Octodon degus
TCTTGCAGGTATTGAATTATTTTTTTCCTGCATCCTAGCTGTTTTAAAGGATCTTTTCTTACTTTTTCACTAGCTGCAATGGTGTCTTTCAGGTCAGAAAGTCTATTTTCACTTTCCCTCAAACTTTTCTGCCAGCTTGTGATTGAGGTTTTAATTTCCTGTATATCACTTTGAACGTGTTTCATAGATTCTATTTCTTTTCTAAATTGTTTATTCAGGGGTTCCATCATTTTTATATTCTCCTCTATTTTTTTATCAGTGTATTCTTCAGAAGCACTTAGTACTTCTTTGATTATAGTTACCACTACATTTTTAGTTTCAAAATTATTTCTTCTATACCTTTCTGCTGTTGATTCTTTACTGTCAATGCTACTATTTGAGAGATATCTGGCATGTGATTTCCAGTTTCCTCAGTGCTAGTGTCTTCTGCATTTGTACTGGGTGGTCTCAGGGCCTGAGACTGCATTTTGTTTCTTCTCTTTGTCATTTTGTATACCACTGTCCTCTGATCTTTGTTGTAGAGCTTAGTTAGAGTTATTACCTTAGCACCAGGTCCAGATCTATGAAGTTTCGATTCCTCCAGGTGGGTGTTGTTTGGATCTGGCTGCTGTGCTCCACTTCTTTCTGCTGCAGGCATTAGAGTTGAACCCTTTGTGCCTCTCTGGCAAGATGTTCTGCTCCTGAATCATCTGGGTGGGTCTTTCCTCTAGCCTCTTTGCAGGGAGTTCTGCTGAAGGGTTCCCTGCTGGGCCTGCAGACTGGGTCAAATGAGGATCCGCGAGCACCTGGTCGTATCACTCACTTGCTGGGCCTGTGCTCTGGGTCTGTTCAGGATCCCGCAGGCCCTTGGTCATCTCAACTCACTCACCGGGCCTGCTCTCTGGGTCTGTTAAGGATCCCGCAGGCCCTTGGTCATCTCACTCACTCACCAGGCCTGCGCTCTGGGTCTATTCAGGATCCCGTGGCCCCGGGTTCTCTCACACACTTGCCGCGCCTGTGCTCTGGGACTGTTCAGGATCCCCCGGTCTTCTCACTCTACTCGCCGGGCCTATGCTCTGGGTCTATTCAAGATCCAGAGGGTCCTAGGTCTCTCACTTGCTTGCAGGGTCTGCGTTCTGGCTCTATTCAGGATCCCACGGCCCTTGGTCATCTCACTCACTCACTGGGCCTGCGCTCTGGGTCTGTTCAGGATCCTGCAGCCTGGGTTGTCTCACTCACTCACCAGGCCTGCGCTCTGTGTCTATTCAGGATCCGGAGGGCCCCAGGTCGTCTCCCTCACTCGCCGGGCCTGCGTTCCACCACTCTATTCTCGATGGAATACAAAATGCCCTTTTTTATACAATTGTTCCTTTCAAGCTGAACCAATAGAAGCTTACAATGGTCTGTAAAACTCTAAGAAAATGTGTCCTATTCTCGCAGAAGCACACCTCCATGAATGTTCAAAGAAATGTTCCATGTTTAGTGCATTTGCCACTCCAGTGATAAAAACATAATTTGCTCTGCCTCATGTCTCTAGAAAAGTGAAGCTAGAATGCCACTCACTAAGCTATGGATTGCAAGGTTGGTAAATGATGTAAGCACAGAAATTTCTGGTAAACTTATAACAGCACTCTTAAGGTGCTGTATGTGTCTGGTTGTGGAACCTCAGGACTCAATTGTCCTTCATCTGGTGTATGTTCTGTGCCACTTGAAGATCCATTCTGTGTGCAAAAGCAGAGCAAGTGCTTAATGAGCTGTTATGTATCTGTAACATTACATGGACTTTGGTTTCTACATTTCACTTGCAAGCAAAATCTGTGATCCTCAGGCTCGCCTATCATCAAGGACACCACAATAATTCTACCATGGCCTGAAGAGGCATCAAGAAGAAACCAAAGCTATATCTATGTGTCACTATGCTTGTAAAGTCAGGGAATCCACAGCGCAACAAATTCCTACATCTGCATCTCTGAGAAAATACCTGGACAGAGGATTCCTTGGTTTATGTCAGTTTTATTATGCTTGCAAAGTCAGGGAATCCACAGCACATGGAATACATACCTCTGCATGTCCTAGAACATACCTGGACAGAGGATCCCATGGTTTATGTCATCTCTGCAAGTTTTCTATCTTATGTAAGTAAGTATAGGAGTCCGAAGAAATATTTATTAAAAAGGAAAGTTGAATCCCACTTCTCGACAGAATTCAATTAGACCTCCTGTTATGCTGTTGGTTTTACCCTTGTGTTCATATGTTCCTTTCCATTTGAAACACTTGCCTTTCTACATACTTAATATCTGTGGTTCTAGGCCTTGCATTTGTCTTTTGTTCTGTCCTTGCTAGCAAGACCAAACAAATGTTTTCAAGCTACTGTCTCTCAATATGATCCCAAGTTTTTAAAAAGTGGTGTCCATGACACAGAGAGAAGCCCCAGCTGTCTGTGGTACTGAACCCCTATAACATTAAGTGATAATGTCAGACACACAATATTAATTATTGCATGGTTTCATTTATATATAAAAGTCAAAATATAAATAAAGAGAAAATCTGAAAATTAGTAACAAATAGACAGATCTTTTACAAATGGGAAAAGGACAGAGATGGATGGAGAGGAAATTAAGGGATGAAAAAGGTACTGAGGTATGTTACACACACTCCCTATGAAGAATATAATTATTATACACTTCACATATTTCATAATAAAAATAATATTTAAAAGAAAAAATTTTGAAGACTTGCTTGATCTTTTCAGTAATGAAAAGCATCTGCTGAAAGGAAACAAAGCAAAATAATGGTTAAATTGGAGAATTGAAGACTAGAAATTATTAGAAAAAGCAAAATGTAATAGGGTGCAAATACTTACAAGTGAAAATATTGCCAGCCCAAAGGTATGCCTTAGTTCATTTTATGAAACACAAAATTGTAGTAGATCTAACTATTATAGTTTCATAAATTCCTGTAGGAGTGTTCAACATTTCAGAGGCGGGAGGTGAGAAAATTGAGAATTGACTCTCGGTACAAAAATGGCATAGGAGGGACAATAAAGTTCACGTGAATGCCATCAGTAAAATAATAAAATTGGTCATGAACAGGTGAAATCAGATGATTAAACTTCAATAGGGAAAATCATGAAAAATTTCAGTATTTAATTATAAATGAACCCCAGTGAAATTGAGAAAATTTAGAAATTTATGTATCTAAATAACGAAGCAATAAGTTATGTCTTTCCTTACGGATATAAAGAAGATGTAAATGGAATTTTAGGAGGTTACATCTTCATGATGAAATAAAAGGTCATCATTGTGTTACAAAATTTACAAAGTTTAAAGATTTTAGATTCTAATTTCTCTATAACCTTGAGCATCAAAAGTACTTTTTAGTTCGACAGCCAATATTATGCTAGAGATATTGTATTTGACCATTAAATTTGAATATATCTTTTTATTGACATACACAAAACTGTTATGCTGTATGACTTTCTGTTATGGTTATAGTAATTATTACCATAAAAGGACATTAGCTGCCCTCAAGGGACCTATTATCATTTTTTTTTTCGGTACTGATGATTGAACTCGGGAACCTGTGCTTACCAGGCAAGCATTATTCTACTGAGCTATCTCCCAGGCCCAAGAAACATATTATCTTGCAAAGAAGAAAGACAAATAATCAAGTATAATATAGTATGATGTCTATGTATTGAAATTTTATTTTCAGTGTTATAGAAATTTTGTGCATTTAATATGTAGAATTTACAACATCCCTTTTATTCACTTACTTTATCATACACACTTGACACTCAGTTCCTCTATAGTAATCACTTGAACTCTATGTAAAGAAAATTTTGACCATCCACATTTTCATAACGGTCTGATACAATTTATGTCTTCAAAATATTTTTAAGTTTAGGAAAAGTGGCTAGCATAATTGAATCAAGATTGTTTGGCCATTCTTTTCTTATCTTATATGTGTGTAGATGTTTTTAAATATGTAATATTTATATTTCTTTTTTGTATTTGGTACATATCTTAATTCCAGTTTGAATCTGCTCTACCTACCCTCCTTCTCTCTCCCTCCATCCCTTGATTCACTGACCATTTGATAAATATCTATCTCCCTACATCCTATTAACTGTTATTTTGTTCTTTATTTTGTTTTGGATTTCTCATGTAAACAAAATCAAGCAATATTTGAATAAATGTGTGCAAGGACCTGAGTTCAGTGCAAGAGCCTGAGTTAAATCCCCGGGTCCTCAAAAAAAAAAAAGAAAGAAAGAAAAGACTGTGTTTATTTCCCTTAACATTATGGTCACAGTGTGCATCCATTTTCTACAAATGACTCAAATTTATCTTTCCTCAGTTCAAATTCGTATACCACCAAATGAAATAGTATCAAGATGAAGATTAAGTGTTGAAGAAGGTAAGAGAAATTGGATAAAAATGCAATTAAATGTATTATGTACACATGTATTTTTCCCACAAGGAATATGAACATTATCTACTACCAACATGTACTGATATACAAATAATAAAAGAGAGATTATCCCCTTAAAGGCTCATACTCTCATAAGTAAGGCTTATGGAAAGTGATTCAATCATGGGGTCATGTTACTCACCCACTGATATGCTCACTGCCTCAGTGTACTTCTGATGCCTATTGGAAAGACACAAATCACTGCATTGGTGTACCTGAAAGGAATATCTCTCACCTTGGCTCTTTCCTTCTATTTCCACTGTCTGGGCACAATGATGTGGGCAGATTTCTTTCACCAGGTTCAGCTATCGTCTCCATTCTGGCTTGGAACCAGTTAATGATGGACTGTAAACATGAGCCTAAATAAATCTCTTCCTTAAGTTGCATACATCACATACTGTGTCTCAGTGATGAGAAAATTAACTTGGAGAGTAATATTAACTTGTTTTTAACATTGACTTACTATAGAAGTACTTGGTAATTTCAAATTTTAAAAACTTCACAAATTATGAAAGGAAAGTTAATTTATAATATTTTTTAAATATGAATACAGGAAACATGAGAAATATGATTCTGAATTCTAGAATTTGGCAACCCTATATGTATTATTTCTGTCATTATTATTATTATTATTATTATTTTTTCTTTAATGTATTTGGTTGTGACACGGTCTCACTCCAAACTCAGAATCACAGTGATCCTCCTGCTTTCAGCATCCCTAGAGCTGGGTTTACAGGTATTCACCACTATACCCAAACTCTGGCTGGCTTAGCCGACCCTGGGGATGGGATAGTTACAGCATGTGGTACCCAGGTATGAACCACAATCCCTGCACTTGCCCAAACTTGCCTAAGCAGGCTTTTTAGTTCACTGAACAATCTTTATGGCTCAGTGTTACTATTATAATAATTATTATTATTTTAAAATCTGGATGTGGTCATTCATCCCTTTATTTGAAACAGTCAGGAGGCAAAGGCAGGAAGGATTTTCATGTGAGAGTCTGTCACTAACACAAGTTCTACACAAATATATAACAAGACACCATCTCAAGAAACTAAAATGAATAAATGATAGATAAACAAACAAATAAATAAATGTTTGAAGAATTCACAATACTGAAGTGTACAACTTTATTTCAAAATGTTGCCATCTGCCTACTTAAACTTTATGATCTAGCAGTGACTTTGAGCTTCGGTACTTATCTGAAATTTTTGCTTTATTTATTACTGGGGCTTAATGTTTGAAATATAACAGCTACTTAAGATGTGTGGTTTGCTCTTCACCAAGGAACATTTAAGCAACATTTACCAATTTAAGCATACTGAACTGTAATAAGACATAAATAATACTCCAAATAAAATGAAGTAGGATGTTGTACATACATATATCAACTTCCTATGAGGAATATAAACTTTATATAGTAGACACATGTACCAAAAGAGTAAAATAATAAAATACCTAAGCAAAGTAATGATTTTGTATCTCAATTATGCACCAGAATCACCTGAGGGCATTTAAATATATACATTATTTGAATTTACTATACATCTAGGGGAATTGGAAGATCAAAGAATGGAACTTGAAATATCTTAGCAAATGCTTCTGTTGATGTTTTTAAACTCTTTCATTTGTGAATTTAGTCAAACTTCTGGTGATTTTAAATATAATATTTTATTTGTTAGATACTGAATATTGAATCTCAATATAGACTCATTTTTCCTCATAAAGAACTTTCACCTGATAATTATTCAATTAGAGGGTATGTAATATGCCTTATTTTCAATGTAGCATTAATTCTTCCACAGTATCCATTGTTTTTAAGTATCTTCTTGTACAATATTGCATTTTTAGTGGAAGGCTGTTATAACCAGTCATAAAAAAGTTATTTTAAGGAAAATATTTAGTAAAATATAAATTACACCTACAATTTAGCTCATTTTAAAAATATATATCAAAATTTACCATATTGTCAGATATATGCAATCATTATTACTATTGAATCCTGAATAATTTTATGACTCTCTAAAAGGATATATTAAGTACTCACTTCAGACCCAGTCCTAGCCCAGGTCCGGTGAGTGTGTGGAGAGTTTCCTGCTACCCTGC
>NW_004524679.1:7375046-7381008 GCF_000260255.1 Octodon degus
TCTTAATGAATAGAATGATTTGTTCTAATGGTGTTTGTAAATAGGATCACAAGTCCGCATCTTGTACAGCAATTAACCACTAAGAAGAATATATGCAATGTATTATTTGTTGAAACTGTACTTCCGATTTGATTTGAAACTGTCTCATTGCTGTTTATCAATATAACTTTGAAAAAAAATTACTCACTCCTTATTTTCCATTTTCCCCAATATTATATAATCACAAATTCACTTCCTGTACCTATGAAATTGTCCACTGAGGACATTTTTTATATATTCTAAGGTAATGGTCTACAGGATGTTCAGGGTCTCACGACTAGATCGGACTCCTAGTGATCCACCTGTTTACAGCCTCCCACGTACTGGGATTATAGGTGTGGACCACCATGCCCAATCTCAATTGCTGTCTCAGTGAACCACGGGGGCAGGTCCAGCACAGCAGGCCTGGGGATCATATCCTCAGTCCCTGAGCCTGCTTGAAGGCACTTTAATCCACTGTGCGATTTGGCCAGCCCAAAAGCATTTTAAATTAATGAAATCATACAATATGTAAGGTTTTCTTTATGTCTTGCTGTGTTTAACATTTTTTTCACACTTCATGTTGTACCACGTAGAACACTTGTTTCCCTGGTTCATCTTTCATTTCAAATTTATGTTAAATTATACCCACTTATAATTTAATGAGTAGATTATTTGCATATTATGACTTTTGTAAATATTACTGTTATAAACATTCATGTGCAAGGTTTATGTCACCGTAAGTTTTCAGTTTTTCTGACCACAGTTTTAGGAATAGAATTGTGGAATCATGAGGTTTATATTGCGGTTTCTTTGGAAAAATAACTGAACAATTTAGATTAAGAAAGTACTTATTTTGATTCAGATTCAAATGTTTTATTTCATTGAAACTTGGGCTTTTCACTAGGGATTTGTGTTGGAGCTGAACATCATAGCAGGGATCAAGTGGCAAAGAGCTGCTCACTTTGGGACAGTCAGGAATTGGAGAGAAATCTCACTTGTGTAACAAAGCACCTCATTCTAAAGTACTAAATCTGTGTAACTATGTATGTAGTTCTTCCCGCCTACTTTATGTGAAACCCAGTAATAAACAAATCTGTCATAAACCAACAATGTACTTCAAAGGATGGGGAGAATATAGTGCTAACCTAATTTCCACTGTTCCAATATCTATCTTCCCTCCTGCTTCAAGTTCTGAAGGCAATATTTGCAGCTTAACTGTAAGATGCATTTGCTTTCCAAGCCCCAGTGGCAAAATTTTAGTACAGAATACAGGAAAGAAGTATGAGAAAGTCACAATTTAGAAAATAAAAAAAAGAAGTGAGATTCTGAGCCAGCGAGATAGCTCAGTGGTCTAAAGTGCCTGCTTAGACAAGCTTAGGCATAATGCAGGGACCATGGTTCCATACCCTGGCAACACATGCTGGCCAGCCCCAACCCCAAGGTGGGCTTTGCTGGCCACAAAAAAAGGGGTGAGATTCTGATTTATCCTGAGTCCTATAAAAGTAACATGAATTAGGAGAGAATCTTGCTTTGATTTTCCTGAACTTATTTTCCTTTTAAAGGATTATTATGTTAGATATTATTGTCTTGTAGTCCAATTGTTTCAATCTATATATACTGTGATACAGAAGCATGAAATTTTATATAAAATCATAGGAAAACAACATAAAACAATTGGCAATTGTGAAATTGAAGGACGGAAATAGAGAATTTCTAGGTATTTTCCACCTAGTTGACTGTTGAATTTTCTACATAACTCCTTTTTCAAATTAATTTCTTGCAAAGTCAATTTATTTTATTTTTTTGCGGAACCAGGGGTTGAACTCAGGCCCCTGTGCTTGCCAGGCAAGCGCTTATTCTACTGAGCCACCTCCCTGGCCCCCTCAAAGTCAATTTTGATTCACATCTAAACTTTACTTTTAATGAATTCACTAAAACCTGAAAGTCTTCTGTGATTTCTGTAATTTTACAGTTAGCAAAGGAAATAGGACAATTTTTTAAATAACAAATAATCAGCAGTTTCTAGTGTCATCCTGTGTGAAAGATTGTTGCAAACATTAAGATTAGATAACATATTTAAAGAGCCAAGGGAAAAATAATTTCTTTATATTTTAGATGATTATTTACTACCATAGCGTACAAGTTTGGGAACTAGCCTTTGATTGCCTGGTCCCTGAAATAACAAATCTAGCTACAAAGAACAATGGAAGTACAGAGGATTGTTGACAATGGAAACAAAAGACTATCATGAGATTTTCCATTCTGTGGTGTAATATCTGATGACAGAATTTCTCACAATTCTTTCATTGAGTCAACACATCTGTGGACAAGTCCTTTAAATGATGAATGCATGTACAGAAATGATGAATAAATTTTATAATTCTTGAAAAGGATGTGTTACAATTATGATCTAGCTTGTGCAATTTTACATTTAATTAAATATATACAACTGATATATACTTATGTTAATTCATTAATTTACTCTATAACAGTTTGTAAGGGTCTAGTATATAACAGACACTAGGCTATAGATTTGTATGTGTACAGCAATGAAAACCAATAACATAATCCTTGTCTTCAAAGTACTCATATTTCAATTTATATGAATTATTATAAGAACCTGGTTGAGCATCTAAGATCACAAATTAGTGCTTCTCCTCAGATACTATTAAAATATATTTGCTCTATCTGCTACAAAAATATTTTAGAAAAACTTGTAAAATTATACCACTTCCTCACTTGGCACTTCAGATGTATCCTCAGGCAGAATATGTGAAATATTAAGACAATAATCATTTACATTAAAAGTCATTATGGGGACTTTCTATGAGGCCACTTGCTAAATTTCTACACTTTATAAATTTGAGACAGTCAACAGTCAAAAACGTGCAGAGCAATCACATGTATCTTTTTTTCAGTTTCACAAATACATTTTATAGAACTACAGCATGATATCATAATCAGATATTCATATTAGGAGAGGCAAAAGTCAGAATATTTCTACCACCTCAAAAAAGACTTCTACTGTATTTTTACAACATTTTACACCTCCCTGGTACTGATACTTTTTAATCATTATACTATAACTTATTTCCATTATTTTGTTATTTAAAAATATAGACTCACATCATAAATAAAATTTTGAAATTGGCTTTTTTCAGAAAGTGTAATTTTCTGAAAACGTGTTCAAATTCATAACTATATTTCTCGCTAGTATTCGATGGCATGGATGATCTCATATGTTAAAGTAATCATATGCTGAGGTAAATAAAGGTATTTTCAACTTAAGGATATTAAAACACAACTTTTACAGACATTCATGTACAGAAGTTTTTGTTAACATAAGTTTCCATTTCTCTGACATGAATGCCCAGAAGTGCAAGTGCTTGATCATAAAATGGTTACATATTATGGTATATAAGAAAATACTGAGGGCCAATCAAATAGCTCAGCAGATTGAAGCACCTGCACAGAGGCACAGGGACCGAGGTTTCGATTCCCTGGGCCTGCTGTCCCAGCCCCGTCCCCGGGGTGAGCTGAGATGGCAATTGAGCCTGGGCCCAATGGTGCGTCCCTTTAATCCCAGCTCTTGTGAGGCTGTAAACAGGTGGATCACTATGACTCCAATCTAGTAGTGAAACCCTGAACAACCTATAGACCCTACCCTAAAATAAAAAAGTACTAATTAGATCCATCATAGCCAAGTACATAGCACTGGTAAGGTAAGAATGTTTTATATCCTCTACAGGAGGAAAGCGGGTTCAATGAAATGGAATCCGTAGAGAAAGCCAGATTTGGGAAGGTAAATAGCAGAAAATCATTGAAACAAATTCCATTATCAGATACTTCATAGAAGAAAATTTTATTAGTTACTCCTAAAATTGAAATTATCAGAAACTCTAATACCCAAATAGGTGTATAATATTTAACTTAGATATTTAGATTGATCAGGTCCAACGTGCCCTAAGAAAAGAGAATATCCCATATCTCTATGTTTGGTTACAACTTTGAAACTCTATCTAGTTCCTATTCTCTTTCTTTCTGACTCATTTCAGCACTATCTGCTATCTGGATATAGTTGATTGGCAGCATTCTTCTGCCATACACTTGTGCCATCATCTATTCTCCCACAATGCAAGTTGACCACAGGTTAAAGATTTTTTGCTTTGTACTGCTGGAGAATTGAACCCAGGAAGCAATTGTGCTAGTTGAGCACTCTGACAATGATACAGCACCATTCCAGACTAAAGCTATTTGAACAATGTGCAAACATACTCATTTCTACTTTAAGCTGTATGTGTCAGATACTTTGTGACAGAAACAAAAATTTGATTAATGCAAGTGGTGTGCAAATATTATATCTTTATTGTGAATCTAAAATGTTAATCTAATAAAATGATAATTATGATCATTGTTAGCATATACATTGTAGAAAACATTGTAAGTTATGAAATTAAACATTTAAAATGTGGGAATGGGATTAGTACAAAAAAACCTGTGCATTTTTCTATGCAAAAAAAGTTATCAGCTTCAAACTGGCCAAAGTACAAATTTTCCATAAGTGTAAATGTGACCACAAAGCAACAATTTATAGTACATAAAATATAATATGTAAGGACTCAAAGAATATCACTAGAAATATCCTTTACATACAAGGAAGAGCAGCAAGAGAAGAATAACAAAAAACAATAACAAGATAAGAGTGGAAAGTCCTTGCACATTATTAACTGCCTTAAATATAAAGTGAATTGTTTGATGAAAGTGCACAAAACAACAGAAAAGATGAAGAAAGAAGACTCAAATATATGTTGCCAACAATGGACACATTAGCAGTATATCCACATGAATCTAAAACTGAAAAGATTGAAAAATATATTTTTTGTAAACAAAATCAAAATATAGGTTTAAGACAAAAACTGTAAAAAAAGATATAAAAGTTTTTTATGTAATGATAAATAGGTCAATTCATCAAGAAGATACATATCTATATCATCTATCTATCTATTTAAAATCATAACTTCTAAATTTGTAAGGCCAACTATCATATTTTAATTTGAAGGGCTATGTAGTCTGTAATAGCATAGAAATAGGAGATTTCAATACACTAACTCCCAGCAAGAAAAAGATCTTTAAGACAGAAAGATGGCAAATCATACTACACATTAAATGGACCTAGGTGAATTTTACAGAACACTCCATTCAACAGCAACAGAATACATTCCTTTCTAAAGCATACATGAAACATTTTCTGAAACTAATCCTGTTTACATTAAGAACATGTCAAGATATTTAAAATTAATGTATAAAAATCTATTCTGACAACGGAGATGTAGCTGCAAATTTTTCCCAATCTGTATATTATCATTGCTATCTCTTAACTGTTTTCTTTATTATGAAGTATTTTTTTAACTTGATGTAATCCCCTTTATTTATTCCTGCCATTGTATTTTGGCTATTGATGTTCTCTACAGGAATCTTTTCTACCAGCCTCAGTAATTCTATCTTCTAAGAAAGTCAACATTTCTGTTCTTGTACACGTGTCTTTGATTCATTTTGTTTAGCTTTTGAAAATCCTTGGAGTTAATTATTTCAACTGAGAACTGTAAGAAAAGTTAAATCTTCAAGAAGCTCCCCAGTGGCTAATTAAGTTTAAATACACTCAAATGCACTGTTCCTCAAGGAATCACAAACTGAATTTTGCAGCACCTTTATTTTTCCATTATGTCTGTCAACGTAAACAAAATTCAGTTTTACCACTTGTATCAGACTAATGAATTATACTTTACTGAACAGGGTAAAATTAAACTATCAATCAATCAGTTAGAACTGAACATGATTGCATCCCTCGTTTGTATAAAGAAGTAGAGTAGGAATTTGGTCATTAACTATTTCCACAAAAGGTGGAATTATTTCCTTTTAAATGTTATTTATTTATTTATTT
>NW_004524679.1:7381108-7381665 GCF_000260255.1 Octodon degus
GCCCCCCACCACTCTACCATACGTCCCCACCCCTGTCGCCAAGTAGGAATTTCAGCCAACTTCCTGGAACACCCAGACCCAGTCCTAGCCCAGGTCCAGTGAGTGTGTGGAGAGCTACCTGCTACCCTGTGCCGGCGGGACCAGTCCCAGCCCAGGCACAGCGTGGGCAGGACCCTCTACCACACCCTCGGGCCGCCGCCCACCACTCCACCTTATCTGGCCCACCCCTCCCACTAAGTAGGAATTTCTGCCGAGTTCCGGGAACCCCCAGATCCAATCCTAACCCAGATCCACAGCGGGAAGGAGCTGAGCACAGCAGCCAGACCTAAGCCAGCAACAGCTGGATAACTCCAAACTCTGCAGAGCTCCACCTGAACTTCAGTACGTGTGAAGGTTATAACTACAGCAAAGATCTACTACAAAGGGCAGAGGACAGTGCTACACAAAATGATGAGAAGGAACAAAATGCAACCTCAGAACCCTAGCCCACCCATAACAAGTGCAGAGGACACTAACACAGAACAAATTGGAAATCACACAGCTGAAAGCAATGAATC
>NW_004524679.1:7382448-7388901 GCF_000260255.1 Octodon degus
ATTCATTCATTCATTTATTCATTTATTTGGTACAGGGACTCATTATGCAGCTTGCACTTGTACTGGTTCTAGTGTGACAGCCTCTCCACTACTGGGATTACAGTCATGCACCACTAGGCCTGGTTTTGGTGGTGGGTGAAGTGCTCCTGGGGTTCAGGACTTGGCATGGCATATGGATCTTGGCATCAAACCTGAGTCCTTGTGCTTGGGAGGCAGGTGCTTAGACCATTGAGTTATGTCCTCTGCCCTACTTTACTTGTTTATGCCTATTGATTTGTGATGTTATATCTAGAGGCATGGTCAGAATTCAAATATATATTGATTGATAAAATATTGCTACTGAGTTAAATGTTAATGCCACTAGGAGTCACTGATTTTATGAATAGTAGCGTGTCAATATATATGAAGATATTTTTAAAGGAAGATACATGGAAATTAAACAAGAACCTACTTAGCAACCAATGGATCACAGATGAAATTCAACAAGAAATTCAAAAAAATCTAAAATTAAATGAAAATTAAAGGACAACATACTGTAATTGATGGGAAACTATGAAAGAAGTTCCCAGAGGGCGATTCATAGCTCTGAACTCACACATTAGGAGAACAGAATGGGAATAAATACCCTAATGCTGCACCTTCAACAACTAGAAAAGGAAGAGAAAACAAAATCCAGAGTCCAAAGAAAGGAAGAAATCATTAAGATTAGAGCATAAATTAATGCAATTGGGACGAAGAAAACAATTCGAAGAATTTTAAAAAAAACAAAAAGCTGGTTCTTTGAAAGATTAAATAAAATCGATATGCACCTAACTAACCTCATCAAAAAGAAGAGAGAAAAAATTCAAATACTAGCAATAAGGAATGAAAAGGGTGTAATTAACACAGACGAAGTGGAAATTCAGAAGATAATAAATAGCTACTGCAAGAATATTTACTTTCACAGAACAGAAGACACAGAGGAAATGGAAAGATTCCTAGAAAGGTACAAATTACCACAACTTAATCCACAAAATATAACCACTCTCAATAGCCCAATAACACCCAATGAAATACGAGATGTAATAAAAACATTACAGAAAAAGAAAAGTGCTGTCCCACATGGATTCACAGCTGACTTCTACAAGAAATTTACGGAAGATGTAGTCCCTATACTCCTCAAAGTATTCAATGAAATTGAAAAGGAAGCAATCTTCCCAAAATCATTCCTGGAGGCAAGTATCATACTGATACCAAAACCAAGGAAAGATGCAACTAAGAAAGAGAATTACAGGCCAATCTCCCTCATGCACATAGATACAAAAATCCTCAATAAAATCCTAGCAAATAGAATTCAGCAAATCATCAGGAAAATCATATATCATGACCAGGTAGGATTCATCCCAGGGATGCAAGGATGGTACAATATTCAAAAATCTATAAATGTAATACACTATATCAATAGGGAGAAAATTAAAAAAACACATGATCATGTCCATTGATGCAGAAAAGGCTTTTGACAAAGTCCAACACTCATTCATGTTCAAAGTCCTACAGAAAATTGGAATAGATGGCCTCTACTTCAATCTGGTAAAAGCCATTTATGAAAACCCAGTGGCAAACATAATTCTAAATGGCGAAAAACTGAGATCTCTTACTCTCAGATCTGTTAAAAGACAAGGATGGCCTCTATCACCACTCCTATTCAATATAGTTCTGGAATCATTAGCTACAGCCCTTAGAAAAGAGGAAGAAATAAAAGGAATAAGAATAGGTAAAGAATAAATTAAATTATCATTATTTGCAGATAACATTATGCTTTACTTGCAAGACCCAAAACACTCCACCAAGAAGCCACTAGAATTAATACAGAAACTCAGTAACATAGAAGGTAATAAAGTCAATACCCAAAAGTTAATAGCATTCCTCTACACAGATGACAAACACGCTGAGAGGGAAGTTATAGAAAAAATACCTTCTACAATTGCACTGAGGAAGATGAAATACCTTGGAATTAATCTAAATAAAGAAGCCAAAGAACTTTTTAAGGAAAATTACAGTACACTTAAAAAGAGATTGTAGCGGATTTCAGAAAATGGAAAGATATTCCATGCTCCTGGATAAGAAGAATAAACATTATGAAGATGGCCATACTCTCAAAATTTCTGTACAGATTTAATGCATTCAGTATCAGACTCCCACCTACATACATCACACACCTAGAGAAATCATTCCTAAAATTGACTTGGAACTAGAAAAGACAGAGAATATCAAAGGAAATCCTTGGAAATAAAAAATAAGGCCAGAAGCAATACAATTCCTCACTTGAAATTATACTACAAGGTTACTGTGATAAAATCAGAAGACTACTGGCAAGAAAATAGATTCGAGGATCAATGGAATAGATTGAAAGATGCTGAAACCCCTACAAACATTCTTAGCAACCTTATCTTTGACAAAGGCTCCAAGCATACTCACTGAAAGAAAGATATCCTCTTAAACAAATGGTGTTGAAAAAACTGGCTCTCTACCAGCTGAAAACGCAAACTTGACCCAGGTCTATCACCATGCACTAAGCTAAATTTAAAATGGATTACAGATCTAAGCACTAAAACAGAGACATTAAATCTCCTGGAACAGTAAGTAGGAGGAACTCTTAGAATTATAGGGGTAGGCAAAGAGTTCATGAACAAAAATCAAATGGCACAGGAAACAGTTGAAAGAATTAACAACTGGGACCTGGTCTTACTCAGAAGTTTTTCCACATCAAAAGAAATTACTAACAATGTGAAAAGACCATCCACAAATTTGGAAAAATATCGTGACAAATAATTATTCAAACAAAGGACTGCTCTCTAGAATACATAAAGAACTAAAAAACACTAGAGCAACAAAATTTAAAGACCCATTACAGAAATGGGCATCTGAGATGAACACATACTTCTCAGAGAATGAAATTAAAGAAGTGAATAAATAGATGAAAAAATGCTCCACATCACTAGTCATTAGCGAAATGCAAATTAAAAAAACTCTGAGATATCATCTCACCCCTGAAAGAATGGTTATCATAAAGAAATAAATCAACAACAAAAGTTGGAGAGGCTGTGGGGAAACAATAACGCTTCTCTACTGCTGTTGGGAATGTAGACTGGTGCCACCATTATGGAAAACAGCATGGATTCTCCTTATAAAACTTGGACTGGAAATCCATTTAAACCAGCTATTCTTCTACTGGGAATTTTCCTAGAGGATCTGAAACTATCATATCATATTTATATATGTGTGCCTATGTTTAAAACAGCACAATTTTCAATAGCCAAATCTTGGAATCAACCAAAATTCCCACCACCTGAGGAATGGATGTAAAAGATGTGGCATTGTTATACAATGAAGAATCACTCAGCTATAAAAAATGATAAACTTGAATCCCTTATATTGAAATGGATGCCACTTGAAGATATACTCACAAATGAAATAAACCAGACTCACATGTGTAAATATTGTATACTTTCCCTAGTATAAGACCTCAAAAGAAGATATAAAAACAGAAAGGTATAATTCAATTAAAATGAACACAGGAACTCAAGGACTAAGTAATTAAGAGAGGGAAAGGAGAAGAGCTAGGAAACATGACAGTGACAAGCCAAACAGTTATGTGTATAAGATGGGCAAGGCAATGATCCTGAGAATCTCCTGAAGATCTTTTTACTCTAGCAGTTATTTGGAAAGATTCTCACCATCACTAACTATATATACTGACACCTGTGAACAAAACAACTGCACTAAAGTTAGCAATTTGTAATAGTAGGATCATGCTTAGAGTACCTGTCATTCTGGTCTTCGTAACATGGACTGCTTGTGGTGACATGTCAGTTGCTGCAGTGCTGTCTCTCAGGTAGATGATTATTCAAAAAGAAGGGTGTGGTGAATGAAAGCAGAAGACAAGAAAGGAAAAGTTGTGGGACTGTCCTGCTTCAAGGTTGCATATGTTTAGATTTTTGCACTTACATGTAAACATAAGAATTATATAATGCTTTATGCCAATTTTAAAACACATTCTGATTTTTAAATGTTTTTTCATCATATTCTGTAGCGAATTAAAGTTCAACATATCAATACTTGATGAAAAATATCTATTCCATGTTATGCATAAGATATTTGATATTTAGACAGATAGTGAGGTTAAACTGAACAGCCTAGGGTTTATGTTAATAACAATGAACTTCTCTTCTGTAGGTTTAACAACTTAAGTTTGGAGACCAAAATTAGAGAAAAAGGGGGGCCGCAAGGAAAGCCAAAATTTGTCCTCAGCCTTCCAAGGTCACCTAAAACTGAGCACATATGAGAGCTTGTACTGTACCGTCATGTAATTCGGTAGTTTCCCAAATTTTCTGATCAATTATGGGGCCAAAAAGGAAAGTGATCGATGATGTAGAATATGCCTAAGGAGAGTCACATGGAGAGAAAACATTCTCTCAGGCTTTCCCAGAGAACACATTGGCCAAGCAATGGCCATAACTCATTCACATGGCTGACACTGAAAAAGGTTCTAGAATCTGAGGTACAGGATCTCATGAGAAATCCCGAGGGGATTTCACTGACCTTATCAGACCCAAAAGCTACAAATTTTGTTGCATGGATCTTGCTTTGTCATGGTCTTAACCATCCATCAGAAAAGTATAAAAACGAGACCCAGTCCTAGCCCAGGTCCGGTGAGTGTGCGGAGAGCTTCCTGCTACCCTGCACCCGTGAGACCAGTCCCAGCCCGGGCGCAGAGTGGGCCAGACCCTCTCAACCCCTCGGGCCGTCCCCCACCAGTCTGCCATACCTCCCCCACCCCTCCCGCCGAGTAGTAATTTTTGCCCCGTCCCGGAGCCCCCAGACCCAATCCTAGCCCAGGTCCCGTGAGTGTGTGCAGAGAGCTTCCTCTTCCTCCTACTTCACCTTGCCCCCTCCAGGCACAGCTCAGACCTGGAATACATGCATGAGGTGTAATCCTGCAGCTGCAATCCCTGCAGGGGAGAGTGTAGAGGATAGATCCAACCAGCTAGACCAGGAGCAGAACATCTCACCACAGGGGCACAACAGGTTCACCCTCAAGGGCACTAGCGGGAAGGATTGAGCACAGCAGCCAGACCCAAACCAGACGCAGATGGATAAGTCCAAACTTTGTAGAGCTGCACCTGAACTTCAGTACGTGCGAAGGTTATAACTACTACAAAGATCTACAACAAAGGGCAGAAGACAGTGCTACACAAAATGATGAGAAGAAACAAAATGCAACCTCAGAACCCAAGTCCACCTGTAACAAGTACAGAGGAAACTAACACAGAAAAAATTGGAAATCACACAGCTGAAAGCAATGAATCAGCAGCTTCTGAAATAAAGAAACAGCTGCAGAAAGATATAGAAGACCTCAGATTGGAAATGAGATAAGAAATCCTTGAATTAATAACATCTGAACTACAGATTCAAATGCAGGAACATATGGAAGAAACCCAGCGCCCACCCAGAACAACTGCGGAGGACACAAGCTCGGCTCAAATGCATGAATTGAGAGCGTGGATAGTAAATAAGCAACAGCAGAAAGATATAGAGGAAATCAGAGCACAATTCTTTTCTCAAATAAAAAAAGAACTCTCAGAACTCATAGCAGATGAAGTAAAGAAGCAACTACAGAAACATAGGCAGTAAACCCAATCTGAAAAAAACACGGCAGTAAAACAATTTCTAACTGCTTCTAAAGAAGATATTGATAAAAAAAAATAGAGGAGATTAGAAAAATGACGGATTCACTGAATGAGCAATTCTGGAAAGAAATGGATCGCATGAAGCAGAGTCAAAGAGATAGAGGAAATGAAAATCTCAATCACAAGCTTGCAAAACCATTTAAATGAATGTGAAGACAGAGTATCAGATCTTGAAGATGCTGGTGTAGCTATTGAAAAGGTAAGAAATGATCTCTTAAAAACAACGAGGAGACCCAGTCCTAGCCCAGGTCCGGTGAGTGTGTGGAGAGCTTCCTGCTACCCTGTGCCAGCGGGACCAGTCCCAGCCCAGGCGCAGAGTGGGCCGAACCCTCTCCCGCCCCCTCAGGCCGCCCCCCACCATTCCGCCATACGTCCCCACCCTTCCCACCGAGTAGGAATTTCTGCCGACTTCCTGGAGCCCCCAGACCCAGTCCTAGCCCAGGTCCGGTGAGTGTGTGGAGAGCTTCCTGCTAACCTGCACCGGCAGAACCAGTCCCAGCCCAGGCGTAGCGTGGGCAGGACCCTCTCCCACCCCCTCGGGGGACCCCCCGCCATTCCACCTTACCCTCCCCACACCTCCCGCTGAATAGGAATTTCTGCCGAGTTCCGGGAACCCCCAACCCAATCCTAGACCAGGACCGCAGCAGGAACGAGCTGAGCACAGCAGCCAGTAATAAGCCAGATGCAGCTGGATAACGCCAAACTCTGCAGAGCTCCACCTGAA
>NW_004524679.1:7395605-7413750 GCF_000260255.1 Octodon degus
AAAAGCTACAACTCTTGTTTCGTAGGTCCTGCTTTACCTTGGTCTTAACCATCCAGTAGAAAAGTATGAAGACGAAATATAGGAAATTAAGCCATGCTGTTATGTTGAGCTGTGGGGGACTCAGGTCAATAATTTCTGACATTACCAGTTAAACAGAAAACCCAATGCTATAATGGGCTACTGGACTCTTTTAGAATATTTTGCTGAGTTTACACACCTATAATATTCAATAATGGAACTTAGAAAAAATGCGGTATACCGAGGAAAGTCCATTTTGTATCTGTGTATTCAGAGTGGTTAGGATAGATATATAGTTGCATTCTCTTAATGAATAGAATGATTTGTTCTAATGGTGTTTGTAAATAGGATCACAAGTCCACTTCTTGTACAGCAATTAACCACTGAGAAGAATATATGCAGTGTATTATTTTTTGAAATTGTACTTCCGATTAGATTTGAAACTGTCTCATTGCTCTCTGTTTATCAATAAAACTTTGAAAAAAATTGTATGGTACCAACAAAAAAAATAAAAAAACATAAAAGAAAATTATAAAAACGAAGTATAATAACTAAAGCCAAGCTGTTATGTTGAGCTGTAGTATACTCAGGTCAACAATTTCTGACATTGCCAGTGAAACAGAAGACCCAATATTATTATGTACTGCTGGACTCTTTTAGAATATTTTGTTGAGTTAATACACCTGTAATATTGAAATCTCGGAACTAAAGCATAAAAAACACATGTATGTCCTTTTTGTATCCTTGTATTCAAATGGTTAGTATAGATATGTAGTTACATTCACTTAATGAATAGAGGGATTTTTTGTAATAGTGTTTGTAAATATGCTATCATGTCTGCATCTTGTACAGCAATTAACCACTATGAAGAATGTATGCAATGTGTTAATTGTTGAAACTGTCCTACCAATTTGGATTGAAACTGTCTCATTGCTATTTGTTTCTCAATAAAATTATGGTAAAAATAAATCTTAACATCAGTGTCTTTGACAAATAAGAGTTGTATATAATATTACTGAACTGATCAATGAACTGACAACATGTATGAAATCTTTAGGATAAGGGTTTATCAATTTGAGTTATCCTTTCACAGAACTGAATTTTTGATTCACTGATTTGTTTCACTGATATATTTTTAATAACAATTTCGTTATTTTCCAGTATTTTTTTATAATTTCCGTTCATGTATATCTTTTAAGTTTTAATACCTCTTGTTTTCTAGAACACTGACGGACATTATTAGAGCACTTATTTGGGATCATTCTTGTTTTCTAATGTGGGCAGTCAGATGGATAATCCTTTCTTATTATATCTTTCTTTATGTCCCATAAAATTTCTTATGTTGCAGTGCCATTTTGTCATTTGTTTCTGTTAAATTATCTTTTTTCCTGAATTTCGTCTTGGACCCATTGACTATTCTAGAGTACATTATTACATCTTCATCTTCTCACATAATTCCTAAAGTTTCTTTTATTACTGATTTCTAGGTGCCTTCAGCTATGATTAATATTATGCTAATTATGTCAATTATTTTTGTGTTTATTTCATAATTCTTCATTTTTCAAGACATGTTTTATTTTTAGAGAGTTCCTGAAAATGTATTATCTGTGGTTAAATTACATGCACTGTAAGTATCTGGAAAAGCCACTTGCCAGATGGTGTGTTTCGACTAATATTTCTTTGTTGGTACTCTTGTCTCACTGATTTTTTAATTTGTGCATTGGTGTACTAAAGTCCTTCATAATGATTATCTTGGTTTACAAATGAGTGTTTTGTCTAGTGATATTTGTTTTACGAAGTGTGCTTATATTTTATGTATGTCTATTAACAATTGCTGGACCAGCCAGAGAGCTTAGTGGATTAAAGCACATGCTTAGGCAGATTCAGGGATGGGGGTTCAATCCCTGGTGTGCCGTGCTGGAGCTGCTCACAAGGAACGCTTAGACAGCAATTGAGATTGGAGTGGGTGGTGCATGCCTGAATCCCTAGCTTCCACCCTTGATGCTGAAAACAAGAGGATCACTACAAGTCCTATCTGTGCAGTGAAACCCTGAATTAAAGAGAAAAAATAAAACAATAACAATTTTTATCACTTGTGTTGAATTTTTTCCTTTGCCAGTGTATAGTCACCATTTGTATCACTTCTAATAACTGTTGACTTAACCACAAGGTTGCCTAAAAAGAAAAACCTACTGCTGCTTCTTTTGTGGCTTCTTTTGTGTCTAGTGTTGTTTTCCATGCCATCACTTTCTGTCTTGTGCATCTATGGTGGATTTTCAACTGGTGGTCAGAATGTAATACCAAACCTAACTGAACCAGCATGGTGTTAAGTTGGGTAGCCCATGGAGGATTGTTGCCATTAGCATAAAAGGTAGAACTGTTTTTGATGATGTAGAGTGTGCCTAAGGAGTGTCACATGGAGAGAGAACATTCTCTCAGGCTTTCACAGAGAGCACAATGGACAAGCAATGTCTGTGACTCCTCCACATGGCTGACACTGACAAAGGATCTACAATCTGAGGTACAGGATCTCAGGATAAATCCTGAGGGGATTTCACTGACCTTATCAGACACAAAAGCTACAACTCTTGTTGCATAGGTCTTGCTTTATCTTGGTCTTAACCATCCAGCAGACAATTATAAAAACGAAGTATAAGAAGTAAAGTCATTGTGTTATGGTGAGCTTAGGGGACTCAGGTCAACAATTTCTGATATTGCCAGTGAAGCAGAAGGCCCAATACTATTATGGACTGCTGGACTCTTTTAGAATGTTTTGCTGAGTTAACACACGTATAATGTTCAAATAACGGAACTAAACAAAGAAAGGGGATACAGATAAATATCCATTTTGTATCTGTGTATTCAATGTGATTAGGATATATATATATATATATATATATATATATATATATATATATATATATATATATATTTACATTCTCTTAATGAATAGAGGAATTTGTTCTAATAGTGTTTATAAATAGAATATCATGTCCACATCTTGTACAGAAATTAAACACTATGAAGAATGTATGCAATATGTTAATTATTGAAACTGTCCTACCAAAAAAAATGTGAGGAGAGGGTTAGGGTTATGGTTGGGTTTAGGGTTAGGGTTAGGGATAGGAAGAATTTTTTAAAAAACGTGAAAAGAGAGAACTCTGTACCTCTTAAGTACTCAATAAATGTTGATCTCATTTACATAACCTGAAAAATAATGGGATATATAGATACACCTGCATTCTCTTAATTCAATGAGTAGATTTGTTCAAATATTGTTTGTGGACAGGATATTAGGTCTGTATCTTGTACAATGAATAACCACTTAGTCAAAAATATGCAATGTATTAACTATTGAAACTGTGCTAGTAATCTGTTTTGAAATTATTTCATTGCTATTTGTTTCATTTCTCAATAAAATTACTTTTAAAAATAAGAGGCAGAACTGGAGAAGAATACTGTTAATTCACCTGGAGGAGCTTGTCTTGCTGGCTTTCCTGATGATCTTGCTTATTCTCATCAGAGGATCTCAGGACCTTGTTTTTATGGAGAATGGCTACAATTCGCTTTGGGGGCACGCATGTCCTGACTTCGACCATCACTTCCTGGATCTGCAGGGAAAGATACTACTCTGCTCAATCAACTGGAGAAGCTTGATAAGCTGGCCATCCTGATATAGAGTCAATTGTTCTCTTCATTAGATATTCTCAGGAGCTCTTTGTCCCTTAGGATGTCTGAAGTATTTGTGGGAGGAATTCTAGTCTTTACTTTGAGTGCCAGTTCCTAGCTCCCATTAAAATCCCTCAGGTTGCTAGCACAGATCTTTCATCTAACTATCATAGACTTACTAGCTTCCACCACTGATCTTTGAACTTACCAGTGCAGATATATAAAACAAGCCTGAGTGAAACATTGTCAGGCATGCCACCATGCCCAGTCTCAATTGCCATCTCAGCATGTCCTAAGGGCAGGGCTGGCACGACCTGCTGGGGATCTATCCCTGGTCCCTGCATGTGCCTAGCCAGGCACTTTAATCCGCTGAGCTATCTGGCCAGCCCTATGCAGTGAATGATTTAGGACTGTTCATTAATTGTACTCTCATTTTAATAATACCTGAATTTCTTTGACATTGTTGTCTCTTTTTGAGGGGCCAAATATGGTCTGAATAAGGCTACTATTAACAAAAGACTTTTCCTTCACCACAAGAATGATTTACATGAAAAAAGTATCAGGATATTTATCTATAGGCAACCCTAGAAGCAGCTGTGTCAATCTTACCCTCTCACATATTCTCTTGCACATATGGTGATACTAAGATGATAGTTGTTTAATACTGATTTTCCTAAGTTTTCTTCCCAGAATAATTATTGGCTTATACATTTGTCTGTGTAATGTTTAAATTATGTATTTATAAAATTTTCATCAAACTGAAAAATTAATTTTGCTCGAGAGCTTCTGGCTACCCTGTGCGGGCAGGACCTATAACTGGTCCCAGCCCAGGCGCAGCGTGGATGAGACCCTATTCCACCCCTTTGGGATGCCCCCCACCACTCCGCAGCACCTCCCTGATCCCACCCACCTAGTAGGAATTTCTGCCACATTCCAGGAACTACCAGACCCAGTCCTAGCCCAGGTGCCATGAGTGTGTGGGAGAGCTTTCAGCTAACCTGTGCCAGTGAGACTTATTACTGGTCCCAGCCCAGGCACAGAGTGGGTGAGACCCTCTTCCACACCCTTGGGACATGCACCACCACTCCACAGCACCTCCTCCATGCCACCTGCCAAGTAGGAATATCTGCCCCATTCCTGGAATCCACAGACCGAGTCCTAGCCCAGGCCGGGTGAGTGTGTGGGAGAGCTGCCTCTCCCCACTACTTGACCTTGTCCCCTTCAGGCTCAGCTCAGGTCTGGCATACAGGCCTGGGATGAAAACCTGCAGCTGAAATCCCTGAAGATAGTGTAGAGGATAGAGCAAACCAGCTAGTCCAGGAGCAGAAAATCTTGCCAGAAGAGCACAACAGGATCACCCTCAAAGGAAGTAGCAGGAAGAAACTGAGCACAGCAGCGAGACCCAAGGCAAGTACAGCTGGATAAATCCAAACTTTGTAGATCTGCACCTGAACTTTAGGATGTGCTAAGGTTATAACTACAACAAAGATCTACAACAAAAGTCAGAATACAATGCTACACAAAATGATGAGAAGGAACAAAATGCAACCTCAGAACACAAGTCCACCCATAACAAGTGCAGAGGACACTACCACAAAACAAATTGGGATTCACACAGCTGAAAGCAATGAATCAACGACTTCTGAAATAAAGAAAGAGTTGCAGAAAGGTATAGAATAACTCAGATTGGAAATTTAAAAAAAAAGAAATTCCTGAATTAATAACATCTACAGTAAAGAATCAAATGTAGAAACGTACGAAGGAAACCCAGCGCCCACCCAGAACAAATGCGGAGGAAACTACCTCGGCTCAAATGCATGAATTAATATGGTCGATAGTAAATAAGCAACAACAGAAAGTTTAGAGAAACTCAGAGCACAATTCTTTTCTGAAATACAAAAAGAATTCTCAGAACTCATAACATCTGAAGTAAAGAACCAACTACAGAAGCATAGGGAGGAAACCAAATCTGAAAAAAACAATGCAGTAAAAAAATTTATAACTGGTTCTAAAGAAGACATTCATAAAAAAAATAGAAGAGATTAGAAAACTAACGGATTCCTTGAATCAGCAATACAAGAAAGAAATAGATAGCATGAAGCAGAGTCAAAGAGCTACAGAGGAAATTAAAATCTCAATCACAAGCTTGCAATACCGTTTAAGTGAAAGTGAAGACAGAGTTTCAGATTTTGAAGATGCTGGTGCAGCTACTGAAAAGATAAGAAAGGATTTCTTAAAAACAACGAGGATTCAGGAAAGAGTAATCCATCACCTGCAAGATGATGAAAAGATGAACACTGTGAGACTACTAGGCATCAATGAGAAAGAAGGAGTCAATACAAATGACATTAAAAAAATACGAGCAGAGGTAATAGCAGGAAATTTCTCTAATATGAGGAAACAATCTGACATTCAGTTAACTGAAGCATACAGAATGCCAAGTAACATCAACCTAATGAAAAACACACCAAGACATATAATAGTCAAGATCCCACAAATTCAGCACAAGAATAATCTACTGAAAGCTGCTAGAGAAAAGAAGCAGATCTCATTCAAAGGAAAACCCATCAGAATTAGGGCCGACTTCTCTTCACAAACCATGAAGTCAAGAAGAGCATGGAGCACAATACTTCATTCATCTAAGAAAAAAAAATTCCAGCCCAGGATACTATACCGTGCAAAATTCTCTTTCAAGTTTGATGGAGAAGTGAAATAATTTCATGTTAAAAGAACAGCTAAAGAATTTCGTGATGACAAAGCCAACCCTAAACAGGTTACTGAAAGATGTTCTGGAGAGGTACCAAAATGATCAGAACTTCACGAATGAGATTGGAAGGAACCATCTAAAGAGGGCAAGCAATTAAACACAGGAAAAAAGGAGTAAGCTACATTAGGTAAATAACATGTCAACCGCAAGTCAATACATGTCAATTCTAACCATCAATGTAAATGGACTCAATTCACCAATTCAGAAAAATAGACTTGCACAGTGGATTAGGAAACAAAATCCAGAGTCTGAGCTCAGGCCAGTGAGTGTGTTGGAGAGCTCCCGGCTACCCTACGCCTGTGGGACCAACTCCAGGTCCCAGCCCAGATGCAGCGTGGGTCAGACCGTATTCCACCCACTTGGGAAACCCGCCACCACTCCGCAGCACCTCCAGCACCCCGCCCGCTGAGTAGAATTTTCTGCCACGTTCCGGGAACCCCCAGATCCAGTCCTAGCACAGAGCCGGTGAGTGTGTGGGAAAGTAGCCTCTACCCCTACTCCACCTTGTCCCCCACAGGTTCAGCTCAGGCCTGACATACAGGTCTTGGGTGTAACCCTGCAGCTGCAATCCCTACAGAGAGGGTAAAGGATAGAACCACCCACCTAGTCCAGGAGCAGAACATCTTGTCACAGGGGCACAACAGGTTCACCCCCAAGGGCAGCAGCAGGAAGAAGCTGAGCACAGCAGCCAGATCCAAGCCATGCACAGCTGGATAAATCCAGACTTCATAGATCTGCACCTGAAATTCAGTATGTGCTAAGGGTATAACTACAACGAAGATCTACAACAAAGGGCAGAAGACAGTGCTACACAAAATGACGAGAAGGAACAAAATGCAACCTCAGAACCCAACACCAACTGTTAAAAGTGCATAGAACACTAACACAGTAGAAATTGGGAATCACACAGCTGAAAGTAATGAATCAACGGCTTCTGAAATAAAGAAAGAGCTACAGAAAGGTATGGAGGACCTCAGATTGGAAAGTAAACAAAAGAAATCCCTGAATTAATAAAATCTGTGGTAAATAATCAAATGCAGAAACATATGGAGGAAAGCCAGTACCCACCCACAACAAGTGCAGAGGACACTAGCTCTGCTGAAATGCATGAATTAATACCGTATATAGTAAATAAGCAACAGCAGAAAAATATACACGAAATCAGAACACAACTCTTTTCTGAAATAAAAAAAAATAATTCTCAGAACTCATAGCTTCTGAAGGAAAGAAGCAAATACAGAAACAAAGGGAGGAAAACCAATCTGAAAAAAACACTGCAGTAAAAGAATTTATAGCTGCTTCCAAAGAAGACATTGATACAAAAATAGAGGAGATTAGAAAAATGACAGATTCCTTGAATGAGAAATTCAGGAAAGAAATAGATCCAATGAAGCAGAGTCAAAGAGATATAGCGGAAATGAAAACCTCAATCAAAAGCTTGCAATATCGTTCAAGTGAAAGTGAAGACAGAGTTTCAGATCTTGAAGATGCTGGTGCAGCTAGTGAAAAGGTAAGAAAGAATCTCTTAAAAACAAGGAGGATGCAGGAAAGAATAATCCATCACCTACAAGATGATGCAAAGGTGAACAATGTGAGAATAATAGGCATCAATGAGAGAGAAAGAGTCAATACAAATGACATTAAATAATATGGGCAGAAGTAATAGCAGAAAACTTCCCAAATATGAGGAAACAATCTAACATTCAGGTAACTGAGACATTCAGAAGGCCTAGTAACCTCAATCAAATGAAAAACACACCGAGATATATGATAGTCAAGATCCCAGAAATTCAGCACAAGAATAATATGTTGAAAGACGCTAGAAAAAAGAAGCCGATCACATACAAAGCGAAACCCATCAGAATTACAGCCTACTTCTCTTCACAAACCATGCAGGCAAGAGGAGCATGGAGCAGAATTCTTCGGGTCCTGTATGAAAAAAAATTCCAGCCCAAACTACTATACCCTACAAAACACTCTTTTAAGTTTGATGGAGAAGTGAAATACTTTATTTTTTATTTTTTTATTTTTATATGGTGGAACCGGGGATGGAATTCAAGTCCTTGCGCTTGCCTGGGAAGCGCTTATTCCACTGAGCCATATCCCCGGCCCTGAAATACTTTCATGACAAAGAACAGCTAACGAATTTCGTGATGACAAAGCCAAGCCTACACAGGCTAGTGAAAGATGCTCTAGAGCGGGACCAAAATGATCAGAACTCCACGAATGAGATCAGAAGCAACCAACTAAATAGGGCAAGCAATTAAACACAGGAGAAAAAGGAGAAACGACAACAGGTAAATAACATGGCAACCATAAGTCAATACATCCCAATTCTAACCATCAATTTACATGGGCTCAATTCCCCAATTAAGAGAAATAGACTAGCACAGTGGATTAGGAAACAAAATCCAACAATATGCTTTATACAAGAAAAACATTTTACTCATAAAGACATTCTTAGGCTGAAAGTCAAAGGATGGAACACAATACTACATGCCCCAGCTATTCAGAAAAAACCAGGTGTAGCAATTCTATTTTCAGGTAGTCTCAACTTCAAACTAACAATGATCAGGCGAAAATAAGAAGGCCACTATATACTTGTTAGGGGAAAAATTCAAGAGGAAGAGGTAACACTCATAAATATGTATGCACAAAACACGGGAGCACCCAACTCTATAAAGCAAATCTTAATGGACATGAAAAATCTAATATCCAATACCACAATTTTTACAAGAGAACTTAAAACCCCTTTATCTAAAAAAGATAGGTCAACCAGAAAATATTTAGCAATGAAATAACAGAACTGAACCAGAGCTTGAAACAAATGGACTTGGTGGACATATACAGACTGTTCCACCCAAACACATCTGAATACACATTTTTCTCAGCTGCACATGGGTCATTTTCTAAAATAGACCACATAATGGTCCATAGGTCCGGCTTAAGTATATGTAAGAAAGCAGATATTATCCCATGCACATTATCTGACCACAGTGCAATGAAACTGGAAATAAATGACAAAATAAACCAGAAAAAAACCTTAAATATATGAAAATTAAATGACACCCTACTCAGCAACCAATGGGTCACAGATGAAATTAATCAAGAAATTCAACAATATCTACAATTTAATGAAAATTCAAGAAAAACTTATCAGAATTTATGGGATACTATGAAAGCAGATCTCAGAGGGAAATTCATAGCTGTGAACTTACACATTAGGAAAACAGAACGGGAACAAATAAACACCCTAATGCTACACCTTCAACAACTAGAAAGAAAGAGCAAACCAAACCCAGAGCCCAAAGACGATAGGAAATCATAAATATTAAAGCAGAAACCAATTCAATTCAGATGAAGAAAAGAATTAGAAAAGCAAAAAGCTGTTTCTTTGAAAGATTAAATAAAATCGATGAGCCCCTAGTTAACCTCATAAAAAAGAGGAAATAAAAAATTCAAATACAAGCAATAAGGAATGAAATGGGTATAGCTAAAACAGACACAGTAGAAATTCAGAAGATTATCAATAGCTACTTTGAGAATCTTTACTCTCACAAAGTAGAAGAAGAAGAAGAAATTGATTCCTAGAAAAGAACAAATAAACACAACTGAATTGACAAGATATAACCACTCTCAGTAAACCAATAACAGCCAAAGAAATACGAGATTTAATTAAATGTCTAATGTCAAAGAAAGTGCAGGTCTGCATGGATTCACAGCAGAATTCTAAAGACATTTACAGAAGATTTAGTCTCTATACTCCTCAACCTCTGCCCTGAAATCGAAAAGGAAGCAATCTTCCCAAAATCATTCCTGGAGGCAAGTATTATACTAATATCAAAATCAGGGAAAGATGCAGCTAAGAAAGAGAAGTGCAGGCCAAACACCCTCGTGAACATAGATGCTGAAATCCTCAATAAAATACTAGCAAATAGAATACAGAAAATCTTCATGAGGATCATACACCATGACCAGGTAGGATTCACACCAGGAATGCCAGGATGGTTCAACATTCAAAAAATCTATAAATGTAATACACTATATCAGTAGAACGAAAAATGAAAAAAAAAAAACACACGATCATCTCAATTGATGCAGAAAAGTCTTTTGACAAATTCCAACACTCATTCGTGTTCAAAGTCCTACAGAAAATTGGAATAGTTGGCATCTACTTCAATCTGGTAAAAGCCATTTATGAAAACCCAATGGCTAACATAATTCTAAATAGTGAAAACCTGAAATCTTTTACTCTTAGATCTGAGACAGGACAAGGGTGTCCTCTATCACCACTCCTATTCAATATAGTTTTGATATCATTAGCTACAGCCATTAGACAAGAGAAAAAATAAAAGGAATAATAGTAGGTAAAGAAGAAGTTAAATTATCTGTATTTGCAGATGACTTGATACATTAATTTGAAGACCCAAAAAACTCCACTAA
The DNA here is from genome assembly GCF_000260255.1 of Octodon degus. Taxonomy (NCBI): domain Eukaryota; kingdom Metazoa; phylum Chordata; class Mammalia; order Rodentia; family Octodontidae; genus Octodon; species Octodon degus. Next base: position 7,406,503 of record NW_004524679.1, read on the forward strand.
CATTCTACTAGAATTAATACAGAAATTCAGTAGCATAGCAGGTTATAAAGTCAATACCCAAAAGTTAATAGCATTCCTCTACACAGACAAGAAAGACACTGAGAGGGAAATTATAAAAACAATACCTTTTACAATAGCACTGAGGAAAATGAAATACCTTAGAATTAATCTAACTAAGGAAGTCAAAGATCTTTTTGAGGAAAATTACAGTATTCTCAAAAAAGAGATCATAGAGGATTTCAGAAAATGGAAAGATATTCCATGCTCCTGGATAGGAAGAAACAACATTGTAAAGATGGATGTACTCCCACAATTGCTGTATAGATTTATTGCAATCCCTATCAAACTACCACCAACATACCTCACAGACCTAGAGAAATCACTCCTAAAATTTATCTGGAAAAAGAAAAGACCTAGAATAGCAAAGGTAATTGTGGGCAATAAAGACAAGGAAGGAAGCATTACAATTCCTGACTTGAAATTATACTACAAGGTTACTGTGACAAAATCAGTATGGTACTGGCAGCAAAATAGACCTGAGTGCCAAGGAAATAGATTAGAAGTCGCTGAAGTCACTAAGAACACCCTCAGCCAACTTATCTTTGTCAAAGTGGCCATAAATATTCACTGATAGAAAGCCTCTTTACAAATGGTGCTGGAGAAACTGGCTCTCTACATGCCAAAAACTCAAACTTGACCCAGGTCTATGACCACGCACTAAGCTAAAGTCAAAATGGATCAAAGATCTAGACATTAAAGCCAAAACACTAAGTCTTCTGGAAGGGAATGTTTGGGGAACTCTTGAAGATATAGGGGTAGGCAAAGAGTTCATGAACAGAAATCAAACAGCATGGGAAACAGTTGAAAGAATTAACAACTGAGACCTGCTCTTACTGAGTTTTGTCACATCAAAAGAAATTACAAATAAAGTGAAAAGGCAACCCACACATTTGGAAAAATTCATGACAAATAATTACTCAGCCAAAGGTCTGCTCTCTAGAATTTATAAAGAACTAAAAAACACGAGGGGCCACAAAATTTAAAGACCCAATCCAGAAATGGGCATCCGAGATGAATTCACTCTGCTCAGAGGAAGAAATTAAAGAGGTGAAAAAATATATGTAAAAATGCTCCCTATCACTAGCCATCCGTGAAATGCAAATTAAAACAACATTGAGATATCATCTTACCCCAGAAAGAATGCCTATCGTAACAAAATCACTCAACAACAAATTTTGGAGAGGCTGTGGGGAAAAAGGATCCCTTCTCCACTGCTGGTGGGAATATAGACTGGTGCAACTTTTATAGAAATCAATATGGAGACTCCTTAGAAAAGTTGGACTGGAAATCCCATTTCAACAAGCTATTACTCTAGGGTGAATTTTCCCAGTGGATCTGAAAACATCATATCATAGTGATATAAACATCCAAGATGCCCATCACCTGAGGAATGGTTGAAAAAGTTGTGGTATTTTTAGAGAATGGATTATTATTCAGCTATTAAGAATGATAAACTGGAAGACTTTATAGTGAAGTGGATGTAACTTGAACACATACTCATAAGTGAAATAAACCAGATACACATGTGTAAATATCATATAGTCTCCCCAGTATAAGAACTCAAAAGAAGAAATACAAATAGAAAGGTATAATACAAGTAAAAGGAAAGCAGAATCTCAAGGACTAATTAATCAAGAGAGGGAAAGGAGAAGAGCTAGGAAACATGAATAAGTCAAACCATAGTTATATGTAGAAGATGGGCAATGCAATGATCCTGAGAATCTCCAGATTTTTTAATCTTGAAGTTAATTGGAAAGTTACTCACCCTGACTAACTATATATACTGATACCTGTGAACTAAGCTACTGCACTGCAAATGGTAATTTGTAATAGCAGTTTCATGCTTTGAGTGCCTGTCATTCTGGTCTTCTGAATATAGGCTTCTTGTAATGATATGCCAGTTGCTGCTATGATGTCTCTGGTAGATGCTTGTTCAAAAGAAGGGGTTGGTGAATGAAAGCAAGAGACAAGAAAAGGAATATTGTGGGACTGTCCGGCTTCAAAGTTGTATATGTTGAGATTTTTGGAATTATGTGTAAACATAAGAATTATATAATTCTTTATGCCTATTGTTAAAATATATTCTAATTTCTAAATGTTTTTATTATATTCTGTAGGGACTTAAAATTCAGCATATCAATACTTGATGAAAAATACCTGTTCCATATTTTGCCTAAGATGTTTGACATACAGACACATAAGTGAGGTTAAGCTTAACAGCCTAAGTTGTATGGCATTAACAGTAAACTTGTTTCCTGGATTGTTAACAATCTAAGTTTGCAGACCAAAATTAGAGAAAAAGGAGGGCTTCAAAGAAAGACACTATTTTGGCCATAGCCTTCTAAGTTCAATTAAGATTCAGCAGATATGAGAACTTGTATTGTAACATCTTGTACCTTAGTAGTGTCCCAAATTTTCTAATCAAGGAGATTATGGGGCCAAAGAAGAAAGTGATCGATGATGCCGTGTGTGCCTAAGGAGAGTCCCATGGAAAGAAAACTTTTTCTCAAGCTTTCACAGAGAGTACATTGACCTAGCAATGGCTATGACTCATCCATATTGCTGACACTGAAAAAGGTTCTACAATCTGAGGTACAGGATCTCAGGATAAATTGTGAGGCAATTTCACTGACCTTATCAGACCCAAAACCTACAACTCTTGTTGAATAGGTCTTGCTTTACCTTGGTCTTAACCATCGAGCAGAAAAGTATAAAAAAGAAATATATGATGTAAAGCCATTCTGTTATTTTTAGCTGTAGGGGACTCAGGTCTGCAATTTCTGACATTGCCAGTTAAGCGGAAGACCCAATATTATTACGGGCTACTGGAATCTTTTAGAATATTTTGCTGAGTTTACACACGTATAATATTCAAAGAATGGAACTTAACAATAAATGGGGATACAGACGAATGTCCATTTTGTATCTGTGTATTCAAAGTGGTTAGGATAGATACATAGTTACATTTTCTTAATGAATAGAGTGATTTGTTCTAATGATATTAGGATATCATGTCCGCATCTTTTACAACTTGGAAGAATGTATGCAATGTGTTAATTGTTGAAACTGTCCTGCCAATTTGATTTGAGTCTGTCTCATTGCTATTTGTTTATCAATAAAATTATTGAAAAAATAATTTTACTTTCCCTGACTACACTGTGAATTTCTGAATTTTGTTTTTGTTTTATACATGTTTAAAATATCTTTAAATCTCAATGTTCTAAATATCATATTTCACTAATAATATGCACTAAGGTCAGTTAAATGGTTTGTTTTTTGAAATTTCATATACTTCATTCTTTTGTTTAAGAAAATAAGCACAACTATTTCCACAGATTTATTGTAAGAAGAAAAATATAACTTTTATCGTAACAATCTTTCAAATTTGTAGTGTTGGTTCAACTATGCTCTGCTTTGAATCCTTCAATATCTAAAAGATGTTTATAATATACAGACAAATAACTCACATTTGCCTTGTGAGATTTATGTCATAGTTCAATTGTGTACCTAAATCACCCTCAATAAAACATATTCTGGTTAGTATATGACAAAAAATGTGTTATGAATCAGCCCGAAAAAGATCTTCAGTTTATTGAACATATAAATAATTTCTAATGATTTATAAAATGTTTCCAAATATGTTTTACCATCATACATAGTTTTCCTAGTGAGAATTAATATTTGTATTTAATGTTGTGTGATAGACTTTGATTCATTTAACAAAATATCATATACAAGTATGTATAAGGACTCAAAAATTAAAATATGTATCTGAGGGCTGGCAAGGTAGTTCAGCAGACTAAGAGTTTGTTTTGGCAAGAGCAATAACCAGGTTTTGATCCCCAGTCCCACATGCTGCACCAGCCCAGCACTGATGAGGCTGAAAACAGGAGGGTCACTACAAGTCTGGGGTGTGTAGGGAGGCCCTGCACCAAATACATAAAATGAAAAAAAGGAAAAAAATATATTTGTTATAATGGAAGTTCAATGAAACTAGCGTGGTAAGTAGTATTTTTAGCAATGCTAAACTATAGAGTTGCAATAAAAAGGTCGAAAGTGATATTGAAGCCTGTTTTAAAGTTTCTCTTAGACTATATTAGTGTAGGAGGGATTTTTAAATTCTCTCATGATTTTTAAAATTTTAATAAGTTTTAAAATCTTTGGGGCCAGGGACATGGCTCAGTAGAATAAGTGATTCCCTGGTAAGCACAAGGGCCTGAGTTCAATCCTTGGTTCTGAAAAAAAAAATATTAACCTCTAAACAAAAGGAGCCAGATAACATTCAATTTTGGGAGTGTTATTTTTCAGATTTTATAAATCTATGTCTGGTAACATTATGTAATTAAATAAAAGTTTGAGTGAAAAGATTAATATCAGGACTATTAATGAAATATAACTGTTGGAGCTAAATGGAAAATCTATTACTAAGATGAAACAAGAAAAATGATTTAAGGATGACTGGCTGCTATTCACAGATTGCACCAGTAGAAGAAAGCCATCATTTGGACATAAAATGTAGAAAGAAGTCTCCAAAACATTACAGAATAATGCAATTGAGTTCCATAACATTGAATTAGAAAGCTAGAACTGCTGGAATTGATTTTTCTGTCAGATTTCATCTATAAGGCAGCAAATATGGTATAATGTTTCCAAATAATTTTATTTGAAATAAAAGTAAGGTTTACATTACTGCATAAGATATAAACTTTTAAACTGTCATTTCTCTTAAGTTATTGAAATTAATTCTATTCTCCAACTTCACCTATTGAAAATTATGCGATAGAAAATCCTTTGTTGGTGAGCAAACTGCCTTTACTTCTTTTATCATGGATTAGTTAGAAATCTTATGCTGTCATTATTAAAACTAAAGTTTAACTCATGGTGCAGAGGAAAACGTTTCAATAGCCACTAAAGTATGATTAGTTTAGTAAAATTATTTTAGATAATTTACCCACAAATAAAAGGTAATTATGTGAGTAGATGGAAATTATTACTTATCAGGCTGTAGTTGTCCTGTTATGTGTATGTATATAAAATATCCTATTGCATAACACAAATTTTTTTTTATATTTTAGGGAAGGGTCTACAGGGTGTTCCACATAGTGATCCACCTGGTTACAGCCTCCTAAGCGCTAGGACTACAGGCGTGCACGCCCACACCGTCTTTTTTTTAAATTTTTATTTTAAAGAGAAAATAAATTTTAGTAATGATACAAAATTTCAAAAAAATGATAGTAATTCAACAATGGTTGTTATATTGCATATTGTCTTCAAAGTAGTTGTTCACATTACCAGTTATAGGCATATAAAATTGGCTAAAAATCTTAAACATTAACTGATCCCAAATGAAATCTGTGTTGTATAAAAAACATGCTGAATAGATGTATATCATTTACCCAGGTAGTGGATTTATCTAAACACACACACACACACACACACACACACACACACACACACAGCCTGATCTTACCACTGGGAAAAGAATAATATTTTACTCATTTCCTGACATAAGTGCTGTTTTATCCACTTATCATTATGAAACGTTCCTGTAGATTTTCAGCTCAATGTACCACTAAATAAGAAGTAACTGAAATATAGGCTGAGTTTAATATGTCTAGTATTTATTCATTTACTTAAGACATACAATATATTTAAAATTTCTTCATATTTAAAGAAAGGGTTAAGAGACCCAGTCCTAGCCCAGGTCCGGTGAGTGTATGGGAGAGCTTCCTGCTACCCTGCGCTTGCCAGACCAAATACCGGTCGCACCACAGGCGCGGTGTGGGCAACACCCTCTCCCACCCACTTGGGAAGTCCCCCAAAACACCGTAGCACCTCTCCCACACCGCCCGCAGAGTAGGAATTTCTGCTGCGTTGCAGGAATCTCCAGACCCAGTCTTAGCCCAGACCCAGTGAGTGTGAGGGAAAGCTTCCTCTCGCCCCTCCACCTTGCCACCTCCAGGCACAGCTCAGGCCTGGCATACATTCCTGGGGTGTAACACTGCAGCTGCAATCCCTGCAGAGAGTGTAGAGGATAGAACCACCCAGCTAGTCCAGGCGCAGAACATCTTGCCACAGGGGCACAATAGGTTCAGTCTCAAGGGCAGCAGTGGGAAGGAACTGAGCACAGCAGCCAAAACCAAGCCAGGCACAGCTGGATAAGTCCAAACTTTGTAGAGCTGAACCTGAACTTCAGTACGTGAGAAAGTTATAACTACAACAAAGATCTACAACAAAGGTCAGAAGACAGTGCTACACAAAATGATGAGAAGGAACAAAATGCAAACTCAGAACCCAAGCCCACCCATAACAAGTGCAGAAGACACTAAGGCAGAACAAATTGGAAATCACAAAACGGAAAGCAATGAATCAATGGCTTCTGAAATAAAGAAACAGCTGCAGAAAGGTGTAGAGGAACTCAGATTCGAAATAAAAAAAATCCCTGAATTAATAACATCTGCACTAAAGAATCAAATGCAGAAACATATGGAGGAAACCCAGTGCCAACCAAGAATAAGTGAGGAGGACACCAGCACAGATTAAATGCATAAATTAATAGGGTCAATAGTAAATAAGCAACAGCAGAAAGATATAGAGGAAATCAGAGTGCAATTCTTTTCTGAAATAAAAAAAGAAATCTCAGAACTCATAGCATCTAAAGTAAAGAGTCAACTACAGAAACATAGGGAGGAAACACAACCAGAAAAAACACTGCAGTAAAAGAATTTATAACTTCTACAAAAGAAGACATTGCTAAAAAAATAGAAGAGAGTAGAAAAATGACGGATTCCTTGAATGACCAATACAGGAAAGAAATAGATTGCATGAAGAAGAGTTAAAGAGATATAGAGGAAATTAAAATCTCAATCACAAGCTTGCAAAACTGTTTGAGAGAATGTGAAGACAGAGTTTCAGATCTTGAAGATGCTGGTGCAGCTGTAAAAAGGTAAGAAAGGATCTCTTAAAAATAACAACGATGCAAGAAAGAATAATCCATCACCTGCAAAATGAGGCACAGATGAGCAATGTGAGACTAATAGGCATCAATGAGAAAGAAGGAGTCAATAAAAATGATATTAAAAAAATATGGGCAGAAGTACAGGATTTCAGAATAAATCCTGACAGTATTTCACTGACCTTCTCAGACCAAAGAAACAACTCTTGTTGCATAGGTCCTGCTTTACCTTG
>NW_004524679.1:7416548-7418353 GCF_000260255.1 Octodon degus
AGGTTATAAAGTCAATACCCAAAAGTCAATAGCATTCCTCTACACAGACAACAAACACACTGAGAGGGAAATTCGAGAAAAAATACCTTTCACAATCTCACTGAGGAAAATAAAATACCTTGGAATTAACTTAACTGAAGAAGTCAAAGATCTTTTCAAGGCAAATTATAGTACACTTAAAAAAGAGATCGTAGAGGATATCAGAAAATGGAAAGATATTCCATTATCCCAGATAATGGAATAACAACATTGTGAAGATGGCCATACCCCCAAAATTGCTGTACAGATTTAATGCAATCCCTATCAGACTACCACCGATATATATCACAGACATAGAGAAATCATTCATAAAATTTATCTGGAACTGGAAAAGACCTAGAATAGCAAAGGCAATTCTGGGCAATAAAGAAAAGGCAGGAGGCATTTCCATTTCTGACTTGAAATTATACTACAAGGCTATGGTGATAAAATCAGCATGGTACTGGCATGAAAATAGACCTGAGGATCAATGGAATAGATTTGAAGACACTGAAGCACCTATGAACACATTCAGCCACATTATCCTTGACAAAGAGGCCAAACATACTCACTGGAAGAAAGATAGCCTCTTTAACAAATGGTGCTGGAAAAACTGGCTCTCTACATGCTGAAAACTCAAACTTGACCCAGGTTTATCACCATGCACTAAACTAAAGTCAAAATGGATTAAAGATCTAAACATTAAAGCAGAGACACTAAATCTCGTGGAAGAGAAATTAGGAAGAACTTTTGAAGACATAGGGGTAGGGAAAGTGTCCATGGACAGAAATCAAATCGCATGGGAAACATTTGAAAGAATTAACAACTGGGACCTGCTCTTACTGAGAAGATTTTTCACGTCACAAGAAATTACCAACAAAGTAAAAAGGAAACCCACAGATTTGCAAAAAATTATGACAAATAAGTACTCAGACAAAGGTCTGCTCTCTAGAATCTGTAACGAACTGACAAAACACTATGGCCCCAAAATTGAAAGATCCAATCCAGAAATAGGCATCCGAGATGAACACACAGAGCAAGAAATTAAAGAAGCAAATAAATATATAAAAAAATGTTCCACATCACTAACCATTGGAGAAATGCAAGTTAAAACCACATTGAGATATTACCTCACCCTAGAAACAATGCCTATCATAAAGAAATCACCCAACAACACATTTTGAATAGGCTGTGGGGAAAAAAGAACCCTTCTCCACTGCTGGTGGTAATGTAGAGTGGTGCAACAGTTATGGAAATCAGTATGGAGACTCCTTAGAAAATTTATTCTGGAAAACCCTTTAAACCAGCTATTCCTCTACTGGGAATTTTCCCAGAGGATCTGAAATCATCATATCATACTTATATATGTGTGCCTATGTTTATACCAGCACAATTTGTGATAGTCAAATCTTGGAAACAACCAAGATGCCCATCACCTGAGGAATGGTTGAAAAAGATGTGGTATTTTTACACAATGGAGTGTTATACAGCTATTAAGAATGATAAACTTCAAGCCTGTATATTGAAGTGGAAGCCACTTGAACATATACTTATAAGTGAAATAAACCAGACACACATGGGTAAATATTGTATAGTCTCCCTAGTATAAGAACTCAAAAGAAGAAATACAAATAGAATGATATAATAAAAGTAAAAGAAAAGCAGGATCTCAAGGACTAACTAATCAAGAGTGGGAAAGCAGGAGAACTAGGAAACATGACAATGTCAAGCCATACAATTATATGTAAATGATGAGAAAGGCAATGATCCTTCAAATCTTCAGAAGA
>NW_004524679.1:7419615-7422705 GCF_000260255.1 Octodon degus
TTTGTAAATACTATCTCAAGTCTGAATCTTTTACAGCAATTAACCACTAAGAATGTATGCAGTGTGTTAATTATTGAAACTGTCCTAGCGATTTGATTTGAAACTGTCTCATTGCTAGTTATTTATCAATAAAATTATGAAAAAAAGAGATGGTTAAAATGGGTTCTAATTTCACAGCCCAAGACAACAGCTAATAGAAATTGAAGTCACTTTAAGTAGTGGAGAACTGGGAAACTTTCTCTTATTAGATAGCGAATTGAAATAATTTAAATTGTAATTTAAAGTTTGGAATTCAGAGACAAGGGAAGTTTTTTTCCACATGCAATTGCACTTCGGCTCAATTTGGTAATAAAATTTGTCCATTCGATTACGTTAGCAAGGTCATTCTATATTGAAGGATGCGAGCGCCCTCATTTTTCAGGACGGATTCCTTCTTTCCACCTCTGCACATTCCTTCAGCTCATCTTTAACTTCATCTATTGCTTCTAGTATTTATAAGTTACCGGCAAACACCTACTACACATATATTATGTGTTTGATACTGTACAAGCCCAAAATGACAAAAAGGCACAATCTCCTTTACGAAGATACTTATACTATAAAAGATCAACATACCCTCAAATAAAAATTTTATATATTCAGCAATAAACTAGATGGCACAGATAGTAGACCAAATGGGGCACTTAGTCCCACCTACTTCAAAAGAAGAGTTTCTGGAGAGAATAGTGGCTTTTCCAGTTTGTCGGTTAAATAAAGAAAGATAGAAGGAGTCCTACCAAGGGAATTTCTGTGAAATGTAAAGGGATGGAATATAAAGGGATCATTAGAGTATAAAATATCAAGTGCCAGCAAGGAAGCAGTAAATGAGACTGAGGCAATGGAGAGAAGTCAGTCTAGAAAAAACTCACACACTGCTGTTTACAAGCCTGGAAAAAGCCACAAGACTATCATCTGGAAGGTAACAAAGCAAGATCCACATTTTCAAGCTGTCATGCCAAGAGACTGAACTTAAAATTTGTACATAATTTGGTGCAATTTATTTTATTATCATTATTTTTGATAGGACAGTTTCAATAATTAACACATTGCATACATTCTTCCTAGTGGTTAATATCTGTACAAGATGTGGACGTGATATCCTATTTACAAACACTATTAGAACAAATCCCTCATGTATTCACACTCAGTCGTAACTGCCATCTCAGCGCGCCCCAGGGGAAGGGCCAGCAAGGCAGGCTGGGGATTGAACCCCTGGTCCCTGTTCCTGCTTGCAGGTGCTTTAATCTGCTGAGCTATTTGGCTGGCCCTTATTTTTAGTATAACGATTTTTTTAATGTTTTAATTTAGGTTGAATCAAATTGGTAATATTTAACTCTCATGAATATAAAAATGTGGCATTTCACATATAGTTCAATCTAGCCATTAAACAGTTTTATGAATTTTTAGTAAATTTTTTTTCCTGTAAACATGGACCATCTGTACACTATAATGCTAAGTGCAATAAATCAGCCTTGTATATTTAAACATAGCATAGTTCCTATGATATGATAAATCCCCCCAAATAAATGCAAAGCAAAATAAAATACCAATACCAAGAAGTAGGAAGACCTTTTAGAAATATGTGGGGAGGGCGAAGGCGGTGACGGTGACGGTGGTGGGCAGAGGTGCAAGGCATGGGGCGGCGCGACCTCTTTCTCCTAGGTGTGGCAGCAGCTCTCAGCCAGGGCCTTGGAGCGGAGCCGGGCTTCCCCATTCTCCTGTGGGAAATCGCAGCCTTTCTCTGCGTGAGACAGTGTCCTCTTTCGCGAGGCGCTGGCCTTGGACACGGGGTTAAGGGGTTCACGTCCCGTTATTCAAAACTGCTTAGGCGTGGTCATTGTGGATGGAAATAGCAAACGTTAACATTCAAAGAAGCAAAAATTAAGTCAGCTTGACGAGGTCTGCAGTGGAAAAGTTGGGATCCCTTCCCTGAAACTTCGCCATTAAAACTTCGATATAAAAAGAAAGAAAGAAAGAAAGAAAGAAAGAAAGAAAGAAAGAAAGAAAGAAAGAAAGAAAGAAAGAAAGAAAGAAAGAAAGAAAGAAAGAAAGAAAGAAAGAAAGAAAGAAAGAAAGATAGATAGATAGATAGATAGATAGATAGATAGATAGATGTGGGAAAAGACCAGTAGAAATCGACAATACAATTATCCAAACTATTTTGCATAAATTCCCGGTTCTTTCATTTCCCCTTTTCCTCATTCCAGATTTCGCTTCTTAATGAACAATTTATTTCCCTTTCATAGTATCTATTGTACATTTTAGATTTTCATTATTCTTTCACATTCTCACACTACTGAGATAATACAATGTTTGCACATGTGAATCTGATTTATTTCACTTACTAATATAGTCCATAGCTGTATCCACGTATGTACAAAAGCCTTAAATTTATCTTTCTTATACTTGTATAATACTCCTTTCAAAACAGGTTTATCAGACTTTGTCAATGGACTACTTTATTCTTACTTTAAAGATTTTCAAGTTAAAAGCTAATTAATAAAATACACATAATTAAAATGTCCAAGCATCTTTTGCACTTATAATTTTAGTACTAATATGCAGAAGTAACATTTTCTACTTTTTTAAAAGGTAATATTAATTCCTAAAAAATAATCATTTGAAGCTTTTCAATGTTTTAGGCCTTGCCTAATTTATGTGCATTTTACTAAAACACACACACACAATAATAGAAATTTGTGTATATTTAAAAGATGTAACATCATTTTATTTGATTCTTGTAGATAATAAATATGATTGCTACAGTGTTGCAGAGTAACGTACTTATCAAAGCACATACTTTTGTGAGTTGATAAGTATATTACAGGAACAGCTAAAAACTGCTCATTTAAAAAGATTCTCCAAACAATTATGACTTTGTGAACTGTAGCCTTAATGCTACACATTAGATCTCTAAACTTTTCAGCCTATACATTATTTTTAGTTTCTGGCCTATATTTCCACATTTACCCTCCATTTTCAGAATGTCATTGCTCAATTTTCTATTTCTGTTTAATTGTACTGACTTCTGAAAATATTCTAAAGATAAGT
>NW_004524679.1:7422930-7428023 GCF_000260255.1 Octodon degus
ATATCATACCTCTTGTAAAAATGCTGATGTTACATTAGTAGTAAAGATATTAATACAAGATGATTATTTCAGTCTTTGGGTATATACCCAGATGAAGGAATGTTGGATTGTATTCTGCTTCTACTTTTATTTATCTAGAAACTTCCATTCCTTATTGCACATGATTTCAACAATCTATATTCTAATCCATATTGTTATAGGGTTCACCTTTGCAATTCCCTTGCTAGATATTTTTTATTGTTTTTTATAAAACCTATTCTTACATGTATGAAATATTTCAAGAAAAGCTTTAACTTATGTCTGATGATTAATACTATTCATATCATAAGTTACATTCTAATATTATAGGGAAAAGCAGATTTTTTATTTTTCATGCTAGAAAATAAATATCAGAAATAAGTAAATCTGAATGATTTAATCAATAATATTGGATAAATGCTGTTAAAGGCCTGTTTTGGGCCAAATAATTTCATAGCGTACCTAGAAAAAAAGAAAGACTGCCTAAAATGATAACTGTGTTAGTTCTACTTTAACATTCAATTTTAAGATGTATTTGTAGGGCTGCGAGATGGCTCAGTGGTCTAACTGATTGCCTGGCAAGCGCAAAGACCAGGGCTCAGTCTACATTCGCACATGCCCTGCAAACACTGCAACCACAGCACAGCAAAGCCAGGTGTGGCGGTGCATGCCTGTAATCTCAGTGCTGGGGAGGCTGAAAACAGGAGGATCGCTATAATTCCCAGCTGTGTAGCAAGACCTTGTACCAAATAAATAAAATATTAAAAAAAAAACTTTTTTAAGGGTGATTTTTAGTTAACAGCTACTTTATTAACAAAAAGAGCACCTCTTAAAATTATACATTAGATCATAGATTATTACCCTAGAAATGCTAAAGCAGATTTTTTAAAATGTATTTTGACACAGAGTGTTACTGTGCAGTTTGGATTCATAGTGATCCTCCTGTTTCAGCTGCCCAGAGCTGAGATTACAGGTGTGCACCACCACTTCCTCTCTCTGTGCCTGGCTCAATGTGCCCTGAGGCGAGGCTGATGCAGCATGTGGTGCCAGGGATAAAATGCGAACATCAGTCACTTTGCTTGCATAAAAAGACCACTGAGCTATCTCCCAGCCCTTACCCTAGAAATACTAATGTAGGAAGACATACAACTTAGAAAAAGAAACACAGTATTATTTTTTCATATTTTTATTTCTTATTCTATGTAAGAAAAGTAAAATAAAATTTCACAAGAGGACAGTATAATACCAATTGTTAATAAATTGCATATTATTATATTTAAAGTAGTTACTCAGAACATAAGATGCAAATTTGGGTTTTTTGTTTTCCTTTTTTATTTTGGTGGTGGTGGTGCTGCTGCTGGGGAGTGAACTGAATGCAGAGCCTTCACTCTAAACTACATCCTCAGCTCTCTTTTTTATGTATTTGGTTGTTGCATGGTCTCACTATGCAACTCAGACTCCTAGTGCTACTCCTGCTTTCAGCCTCCCCAGAACTGGGATTACAGTTGTGCTCCACCACGCCCGGACTCTGGCTGGCTCAGCCCATCCTGTGGATAGGGCTGGTGCAGCATGTGGTTCTGAAGATTGAACTGCAGTCCTTGAGCTTGCCTAAGCAGGTGATTAGTTGACTGAGCTATCTCACTGGCCCAGCAAAACTTTACATGCGTTTATTTATTTGGCACAGGGTCTCACTATGTAGCTTGGACTGCTAGTGATCATCCTGTCCCAACCTTTCCAGTGCTGGGATTACAGGTATGACCTATCACACCTGTTTTCTGTGCACTTGGGCTTCAGAGGCTGGCTAAGCATGTGCTATCAAGTTCAAACCCAAAAGATATGGGTATAAATATTTCTTCAATCAATACTAGCACAAATCTGCCTTTGCTATCAAATAATAGATACCAATAGTGTAATTAAATTGCATTTTTTCTCTTTTCCTTTCACCTTTGCTACATTCTAGTTTCTTTATCTTTTTGAAAAATTTCTTCCTATTTCACATCTACTGTACATGTTAAAACTTACTTACTCTTTCACTTTCTCACACCAAGGAGATAATACTATGTTTACAGATTTTAGTCTAATTTATTTCACTATTAAGTATGGTCACAAGTTGTATCCATTTATCTATAAAAGTCTCAAAGTTAGCCATTGTACTACCACATCTTTTTATCCATTCCTCAGTTGGTGGACATTTGTGTTGTTTCCAGGAATTAGCTATAACTAATAGTGCTGCTACAAAAATGAATGGGCATATATTTCTGTGGTATGATGTTTTGAGTTCTTCTGGGAAAATTCCCAGGAGTTGAATAGCTGGCTTGAATAGGACCTACAATCCTAACTTTTTGAGAAACTTTGCACTGATATCCATGGTGGATGACCAGTCTGCACTTAACCAACAGTTGGAAATGTTCCTTTTTCTTCAAAGCCCTTCCTGCATTCTTTTAATGATTGATTTTTTTTGAACTGGGGGTTGAACTCAGTCCCTTGCACTTGCCAGGCAAGCCCTTAGTCTACTGAGCTATCTCTCCACCCCTTGATTTCTTTATAGTAAACATTCTTTCTGGGGTGAGATGATATCTCAGAGTTGTTTTAATTTGCATCTCTTGAATGATCAATGCTTTATAACAGTTCTTGTATATTTATTTGCCATTCATATTTCTTCATCTGAAAAATATGTATTCTATGCAGAAGCCCATTTTTGAATTGGGCCTTTGAATTTTGGTGGCCTGATTTTTTCATATGTTCTTTTTTTATGCGGAACCAGGGATTGAACTCAGGCCACTGCGCTTGCCAGGCAAGTGCTTATTCCACTGAACCAGCTCCCAGGCCCCATGTGTTCTAAATAGAAGTGTTTTTCATGAGAAATATTTCAGAGAAAAGACAATTGGAACCTCATATTATTTAAAAGCTTTTGCACATCAAAAAATGAACAGAGTAAAAAGACAAACCAAAGAATGTGAAATAATTTAGACAACTTTCCCTTGAAAAATAATATTCTTAATGTTACAACTAACAACATTTTCAGAAGCTTTGAGAATTGAGATTACACAATACAGTACTTATTCAATACAATAAATGAAAATTGAGATGTACCGAGTGTATTGTTATGAGGTACTGTTTCTGTTTGTGTTTTTGCTATTTGTTTTTGCTTTTGGTTTTGTTTTTACTCCTAACACTGAAAAATTAGTATTGAGAAGCTCTAACAAGAAGATGAGAAAACTATTTAAGTGATTTTAAATTGTAAAATGTCCAAAAATTATAAAACTTTTCTGATATGCTAATATTCTTTCCATCCTTCATAGTTTTAATATTTGACATTTTAGAATAATTCAAACAAAAGCTGAATTAAAATACAAAAATTAAAATTGCCTTCACTTACATTCAGAAGCATGATATATGCTAGAAAAATTAGAAGAACCAAGTAAAATATGGGAGTTAATGAGATTGTAACATCAGGAACACGCCTAATGTATAATATAAAATTATGCCCTTTTACTGTATATCAACTATAAACTCAGTCAGAGCATGTAAACACTACAATATAAACAGCACAAAGAAAGAGAGAGAAAGTATATTATAATATGAGAAGCCCAAGTTTGCAATATTTTCACCACTAAGTATAATAAGAAGCAACAGTATAAAATCATAAACATGATGTTTAACCTTAAGAAAATATAAATTAAATAGATCCTGCTAATCATTGGAAATTAACACTTTAAAGAGTACACACCTGTTAAATGGAGTCTATCTGTCTTTCTTCAAAGCAAGTTCCATATTACTTTTTTTACTGTAGTTTAGTAGTAAGGGTACTTATGTATGCCACTGTGGAATAGATGTTATAGACATTTGAAATTCAACATATACAAAAAGCAGTTCTTGCAGAGTCTTCCTTACTTGACTAAAAGGACCAGATTCTGAGTCTGTGTGCTTATTAAATTCCCTAAGGGGATTTTACTGATCTTGAAACCAGGCCATTCTGATTTTTATTAATACAAATTATCATAAATACTTTTCTTCAAAGTCCGATTTAGCGGGAGAATAACATGAGTGCTTTTGCAAATTTCTTAGGTATGCCATGTTATTGCTCATATGGAGAGATCTCAAAGGCCTCACTCCATCACAGGTGGGGATTTTGGTGGTGAATGAGTTAAGGACACGTTATGCTGGGAAGAAGGATATGATGGTAGGAATGATTCACTGTGAGCTGCTAGGAGCATGGGTGGGAACAGTACCCACACTAATGCCAAGTAACCTGGAGGAAATTCAGGCAGGAGGAAGACCACCAGGGTCTCGCTAGATGCTTGCTGCTGGCTAACCTATGCCTTTCTGCTCTGCAATGCCCCTCTGCTGACTCATTCTGCCTTAGCCTGCTAACTATGAACAAAAGCATTTCCAGACTGCAAGTTAGGTAAACCTTCCCTGCTTTAAATTTGGGTGTTGAATATTTTGTATCAACAATGAGCAAACGAACTAATACATGTTAAAATGTTCGGTGATGAAAGATTTAACATGTGTAATATTGGGAGTATAATTTTATGATGCAATTATATTTCCATAATATAAAAATAACAAATCAATGTGTCAAAGAGGAAAAAAATAAACATTTTCTTCAATTTCCCCATAAAAAATAATTTTTCTTCTTGAAAAGCCCCATGTAATCTTCATAGAGAAACAATTTCAGCCTTCTTATTTCACTTAAAAAAATTAGATACAGCAATTGTGTTAACTATTGAAGAAGCTACTTCTGTGCTCTCCCATATGATTATGAGTAAAATGTGTTTAATGATGAATTTTAATTTTGTCAATTTATTTATGACCAAAGAAAAAAGATTTAATTGCACAGAGGAACTTTCTTAAAGACAAGAGTACATTTGGATCAAGACACATAAGACCTAAGGGGGTGGAGGATGTAGGCAGGAGACAGGAAAGGGAACGTTGTGGGACTGTCTTGCTTCAAGGTTGTATATGATAAGATTTCTGGACTTATATGTAAACATAGGAATTATATAATTCTTTATGCCTATTTTTAATATATATTCTAATTTTTAAATTTTTTTCATCATATTCTATAGGTA
>NW_004524679.1:7428408-7429776 GCF_000260255.1 Octodon degus
CTCAGGATAAATCCTGAGGGGATTTCACTGACCTTATCAGACCCAAAAGCTACAAGTCTTGTTGCATAGGTCTTGCTTTCCCTTGTTCTTAACCATCCAGAATAAAAGTATATAAACAAAGTATAAGAAGTAAAGCCATGCTGTTATGTTGTGCTGTAGGAGTCAGGTCAACAATTTCTGACATTGCCAGTCAAGCAGAAGACCCAATACTAGTACGGACTATTGAACTCTTTTAGACTATTTTGCTATGTTTACACACCTATAATATTTAAGTGATGGAACTTAACAAAAAAAAGGGTATACAGATGAATGTCCATTTTGTATGTGTGTATTCAAAGTGGTTAGGATAGATATATAGTTTCATTCTCTTAATCAATAGAGGGATTTATTCTAATGGTGTTTGTAAATGAGATATCAAGTCTGCATCTTGTACAGCAATTATCCACTAGGAGGAATGTATGCAATGTTTTAATTATTGAAACTGTCATACCAATTTGGTTTGAAACTCTCTCATTGCTATTTGTTTCTCAATAAAATTATGGAAAAATAAAAATAAACTAGTTTGTAACTTTTCAAAACTCAAAAAAGATGAGTTTTATAAAACAAGACACAATATATTTTAAAATACCTATAATAAGTCTAGCAGATATTAGAATAGGGCGATTATGGGAAGAAAACTAATACATGTTAAACAGAACCTGATTCCATAGAATTCTAGACCTATACCAAGATTTTTAACTATCTATGTCATATAAGTAAGTGACTGAATATTACTTAAATGTTCATATTTGTTTCGTGTACTTATAGAATATTATACTATCTTAAGAGTCTTCTTATATAAGTTGAAGCATATGTTTATCACAAAATGCAGTTCATATTTATTTGTCTAAACATTTGCATGTAGTCAGCAAAGAGAAAAAGTAGTTAAGAAAATTCTCTAATCCATAGTCATGCTTCTATTAGAAAAGCTTTTTCCTATTAAATGTTTTTGTATTAAATGTTTGTTTTTCTGTTTATTGACACCTACAAAATATTGTTGAACAACAATCTTTTAATGATTATCATTTTTCTAAAACTTTACATTCAGTATCAAAGAGAAGTACTAAAAATTGCTACCTTTATGGTTGAAAATGAGAAACAAAACAGAGTAAAATTACAGACAAATGTAGCTCTCTTGTAGATGGTATAGTGTAAAAAATTTGTTGTAACTTCTTTTGACTACACGATGTGAGGAATTCACCAAGAAGGTAAAATATTTCCCTGCTATTTTAATTAATCCTGTTAAACAACTATTTCTTAATTAGAAAACATATATTTTTGAGTTTTTATATCATAAGTACTTAGAAATTTCAGGAGATTTATTAAATT
>NW_004524679.1:7430531-7433142 GCF_000260255.1 Octodon degus
AATGTGCATTCCATTGCCATTTCAGTAAAAGTAAGGTTTTTGTTGAAAGACTTGGGCCTTTGTTGTGATGCTACTATGCCATGTGTTCAGAGCTGGCAAATGAAAGGAACATGAAAAGTTTGGGAGATGATAGCTGGAGGATCAACCCTCGAGTGCCATGAACTGAGCTTGATGGGAGATTATGATCAGAAATCAGAAAATGAAGATGATGATAGACTGGTGAAAACTAGATTCAGAAGATTTCAGTTTTGAAAAGGAACTGCATTGGCAATTGGAATCCAAATTATATTTGCTATATTCTGACAGAAAATTTATCTACATTTTGCACATTTGTGGAGACTGCAATATATTAAGCTTAATGGAACTGAATCAATTATTCTGGTGGAATAAATAGTAAGGCAGTCTAACGTTGAGGGGTATCATGCCTATTGCTGGGATTTCAGTCAGTTATACCTTGCAAACAACAAGCAAGCAACGTAGCAAAATAAAATAAATTTTGAATTTGTTCATAATGGAAACCAGTGAACTTGCAGACTGAAAAAATGGAGCAGAAGAGAACGTTGTTTTTGAAATAATTGACATTAAAAGCCAACTACTTTGGAACTGGACAATACATAACATAGTCTGAGATTATTACAAGAACCTGCAAGATGGTATACTTTGCAGTCTCAAAATTACAAAGGTGAACGTATTTTCTTTGTGAAGTGAGCCCCAGGAAAAAAAATGTTACAATGACTGGCCTGGGGATTTTTTTTCCTTTGGATTGCATTCAATTAGGTACTTGTTTCCTATAGCGAAGAAAGCAGGAAGCCTTGTTACTGCTCGAGGTGAAGGCAGACCATGTCATTATCTACATGTGCTGGTTTTAGATTGATGCAGAATTGTGGGTTCAGGAAGTCTTTCACACAGATTTCAGTAGATGGGCTAGGAGTACCAGGCACTCTGCCCAACACAGTAGTTTGTGAGGCAGTGGTTGGGGAACCAAAGGTAAAATGAAGACACCAGAATGTTGGAGATGCAAGGAACACATACACTCTGAGAATATCCACAAAACTAGCCAAGACAGAATCCATCGGAGCTCCAATCACTGGTAGTGATGTAGGGATGAAGTCAGTTAAGCACTTTGGAGATCATATCATGTCATAATTGCATCAGGAGTTAGATATTTAACTCTGGGAAACAATATTTCCCTTGCTAGATTTTGGACTTGGTTTAGTCACACTCATTTATATTTTCCTGATTGAACCTTTTGAAATGGAAATATTTATCTTGTGCCACTGAATGTTGGAAGTATTGAAATTTGTTTTCACTTTTTACAGTTGCTCACAGCTAAGAGTTTGCATCAAATCTCAGAGGAGAAATTGGACTTGAATTTTCAGAAATGTTGAAAGTTTTAAGATTCTAGGAACTCTTATAGATGCATAAATTGCATTTTGCATAAAGGAATATCATGAATTGTTTGGGGCTCACACATACAATATTTTGACTTATGTCTAGATGTCTTCCCAAAGCCTTGTGCATTCATAGGTGGGGCGTTTGGAGGTGTCCGTATCATGAGTATGTGCCAGCTGATTGTGTGTTTGATAACTAGATTAATCAAGTGATTGATTTATCATAGTTCTGTTATGCCAGAAGGGATTGGCTAAAAATGGAAAATTAACTCTGAGTGTGAGTGGAGTCAACCAATGTAGTTTTACCTAAGTTTAATGAAAAGAGAAAAAAAGGCCACTGCTTTCTTAATTCTGCCTTCCATGCAATGCAATGTTTCTCCTCTTTCATTCCCTTCTGCCATGATGTCTTGCTTTGGAGACAGCTGATTAAGGACTGAAACTTCTATAAAATGTGACTAAAACAAACTTTACTGCATTTAACATGTGGATGTTGGGTATTTATCCCATCAATGAAAAAGTTACTCAGACAATATATGTTCGATGAAAATGGTATACACAATATATTTTGAGGAGAACATCTGATCTTTGGAATATACATAAACAATGCATGACAGAGAGAACAAAGGCAGTAAATATAAAATGCTGAAAAATTCTTGTCTTTGTCACCTTTCCCATTGCTGAGACAAAGTGCCCATCAGTAAGAAAAAGGGGTAAAGGTTTATATTGGCTCACATTTTATAGAAGTTTCAGTTCATACACAGTTGGATGACTCC
This sequence comes from Octodon degus, assembly GCF_000260255.1. Lineage (NCBI taxonomy): Eukaryota > Metazoa > Chordata > Mammalia > Rodentia > Octodontidae > Octodon > Octodon degus. The sequence goes on from NW_004524679.1 coordinate 7,432,696, forward strand.
AAGGCAGAGTGACATGGCATAAAGGCATCTCAGCATAGAGATAGTTCGTGGCTGGCAGAAGGCAGGAAAATAGTGAAATAATGAAAATTCTAAGCATCCTGCCTATCATTGTAATCCCAGCATCACATACTTATGCCCAGCATTTTACCCTAAAACCAACCACATTTGAAAAATTCTACCTGTAACAACATGAAGATTTCACAATGGGAACCTGTAGATATATATAACAATTCTAATAACAAAAATCAGTATAATAAAAGTAAAGTTTTTCTTTATGAAACTGCTGACAATACTATGTGGTTGACATGAGAGGGTTGATTTACACAGAATTTCATTGAATTAAATAATAACTCCATTACTGGTTAACTGAGTCATTTAGGACCAGTTAATAATACTGTATTTCTTGCTTTGTTTTTCAAATTATAAAATGGAAATGATGCTGATTCT
>NW_004524679.1:7434332-7436672 GCF_000260255.1 Octodon degus
CAATATATTTTGAGGAGAACATCTGATCTTTGGAATATACATAAACAATGCATGACAGAGAGAACAAAGGCAGTAAATATAAAATGCTGAAATATTCTTGGCTTTGTCACCTTTCCCATTGCTGAGACAAAGTGTCAATCAGTAAGAAAAAGGGGTAAAGGTTTACATTGGCTCACATTTCATAGAAGTTTCAGTTCATACACAGTTGGATGACTCCAAGGCAGAGTGACATGGCATAAAGCCATCTCAGCATAGAGATAGTTCATGTCTGGCAGAAGGCAGGAAAGTAGTGAAATAATGAAAAATCTAAGCATCCTGCCTATCATTGTAATCTCAGCATCACACACTTATGCCCAGGATTTTACACTAAAACCAACCACATTTGAAAAGTTCTACCTGTAACCACATGAAGATTTGACAATGGGGACATGTAGACATATATAACAATTCTAATAATAAAAATCAGTAAAATAAAAGTAAAGTTTTTCTTTATGAAACTGCTGACAATACTATATGGTTGACACTAGAGGGTTTATTGATACAGAATTTCATTTAATTAAATAATAACTCCATTACTGGTTAACTGTGTCATTTAGGACCAGTTAATAATACTGTATTTCTTGTTTTGTTTTTCAAATTATAAAATGGAAATGATGCTGATTCTGATATTGCACAATTCATTCTCTTTATATAATTTTAAAAGTTTCTGGAACATGTACAATACTATACAACTGTAAGCTAATATTGTTCTCAACAAGCTTAGAAAGTCATGGGCTATTTATGCAACATTTTGGAAAGTAAATCAAAAAAATTTCTTTGGATTATAAATGTTCAAAACCTTTATCCAGCAATATTATATTTGGTTATCTATCTGAAAATGTAATTGCTATTTTACAAGAGCCTTAAATAAATCATATACTTCCCTATTGTTTTTTACAATAAAATAACTATAGCCAGGAATGGTGGTACATGCCTATAATTTTAGAACACTAAAGGTAGAGGCAAGAGGATCTGTAGACCAGTGTGTGCTACAAAGGGAGTTCAAGACCAGCGTGACCTGCTTAGGAAACATGGTTTCAAAAATATAAATAAAATATTCATTAAGTAATTAGTACTTCACATTAATTAATAGTCAGTCCATAATGAATTTATACAATAATACATATAATACATTGTGGTAATCTTGATGTAACATGACTTAGTTATTAAACTGAAATATGAATTTCTATGCATTTACTTGAAATGCTCATGAATTTTTGTAAAATGAGCTAAGTCAGATATATATCCATATTACTGACCACCTGAGATATCAGCCCAGGAACAGAGTGATATCTCTTCCACCCTGTTGGGACACCACCCCAACACTCCGTACCATGCCTAAAACCCCGCCATCGAGGAGGAATATCTTCCACGTTACAGGAACCCCCAGATCCAATACTAGCTCATGTCCAGTGAATGTGTAGGAGAGCTACCTCTTTCCTTTACTCCACCAGACTCAGATAAGGCAAGGCAAACAGGCATGGGGTCAAAACTTGCAGCGGCAATCCCAGAAGACAGTATAAGGAACAGAACCAACCACCTAGTCCAGGAAAAGAAAATCTTGCCAGAGGGGCACAACAGGTTCACCCCCAAGGGCAGCAGCACAAAGGAGCTGAGAAAAGCAGAAAGAACAAAGCCAAGCACAACTAGATAAATCCAAACTTTGTAGATCTGCACATGATCTTCTGTAGGTGCTAAGGTTATGACTGCAACAAAGCTCTACAACAAAGGTCAGAAGACAGTGTCATGCAAAATGACAACAAAAAGGAGCAAAGTGCAATCCCAGACACCAAGCTCACACATAACAAGTGCAGAGGACACTAACACAGAACAAATTGGGAATAACACAACTGAAAGCAATGAATCAATGGCTTCTCAAATAAAGAAACAGCTGCAGAAAAGTATAAAGGAACTCAGACTGGAAATAAAAAAGAAATCCCTGAAATAATAACATCTGCAACAAAGAGTCCAATGCAGAAACATGTGGAGGAAACCCATGCCAACCCAGAACAAGGGCAGAAGACACTGGCTCAGCTAAAATATATTAATTAACAGCATCAATAGTAAATAAGCAACAACAGAAAGTCTTAGAGGAATCAGAGCAGAATTCTTTTCTACTAGCTCAGCTCAAATGTGACAGTTAATAGTGACAATAGTAAATAAGCAACAGCAGAAAATTTTAGAGAAACTCAGAGTGGAATTTTCTGAAATAAGAAAATAATTCTCAGAAATCATACCATCTGAAGTAAAGAATAAACTACAGAAACATAGGGAGGAAACCCAGTCTGAAAAAACACCAAA
>NW_004524679.1:7437792-7440200 GCF_000260255.1 Octodon degus
TATATATATATATTGACCATATTACTGAACACCTGAGATATCAGCCCAGGAACAGAGTGGGTGACACCCTATTCCACCCTGTTGGGATGCCACCCCACCACTCCATACCAGGCCTAAAACCCTGCCACCAAGGAGGAATATTTGCCATGTTACAGGAACCCCCAGATCCAATACTAGCTCAGGTCCTGGAGTGTGTAGGAGAGCTACTTCTTTCCTTTACTCCACCTTTTCTCCACCAGACTCAGATAAGGCAAGGTAAACGGGCATGGGGTCAAAACTTGCAACAGCAATCCTAGAAGACAGTATAAGAGACAGAACCAACCAGCTAGTCCAAGAAAAGAACATCTTGCCAGAGGGGCACAACAGTTTCACCCCCAAGGGCAACAGCACAAAGGAGCTGAGAAAAGCAGAAAGAACAAAGCCAAGCACAACTGGGTAAATCCAAACTTTGTAGATCTGCACATGATCTTCTGTAGGTGCTAAGGTTATAACTGCAACAAAGCTCTACAAAAAAGGTCAGAAGACAGTGTCACGCAAAATGACAACAAAAAGGAGCAAAGTGCAATCTCAGACACCAAGCTCATACATAACAAGGGCAGAGGACACTAACACAGAACAAATTGGGAATAACACAACTGAAGGCAATGAATCAATGACTTCTCAAATAAAGAAACAGCTACAGAAAAGTATAGAGGAACTCAGACTGGAAATAAAAAAAGAAATCCCTGAAATAACATCTGCAACAAAGAGTCCAATGCAGAAACATGTGGAGGAAACCCAATGCCCACACAGAACAAGCACAAAAAACCAGCTCAGCTCAAATATATTAATTAATAACATCAATAGTAAATAAGCAACAGCAGAAAGTCTTAGATGAATCAGAGCAGAATTCTTTTCTACTAGCTCAGCTCAAATGTGAGAATTAATAGTGAAAATAGTAAATAAGCAACAGCAGAAAGTTTTAGAGAGACTCTGAGTGGAATTTTCTGAAATAAGAAAATAATTCTCGGAAATCATACCATCTGAAGTAAAGAATAAACTACAGAAACATAGGGAGGAAACTCAGTCTGAAAAAACGCCGAAGTGAAAGAATTAATAACTGCTTCTAAAGTAGACACTAATAAAAAATAGAAGAGATTAGAAACATGATGGATTCCTTGAATGAGCAATACATGAAAGAAATAGATCACATGAAGCAGAGTCAAAGAGATATAGAGGATTTTAAAATCTCAATCACAAGCTTGCAAAAACTGTTTAAGTAAAAGAGAAGACAGAGTTTCAGATCTTGAAGACTCTGGTGCAGATAAGGAAAAGGTAAGAAAGGATCTCTTAAAAACAACAAGAATGCAGGAAAAAATAATCCAACACCTGCAAGGTGATGCAAAGATGAACCATGTGAGACAAGTAGGCATCAATGAGAAAGAAGGAATCAAAACAAAGTACATCAAAAATTATGGGCAGAAGTAATAGCAGAAAACTTCCCAAATACGAGCAAACTGTCTGATATTCAGGTAACTGAATCACTCAGAACGCCAAGTAACCTTAACCCAATTAAAAACATACTGAGTCATATAATAGTCAAGATCCCAGAAAATAAGCACAACAATAATATACTGAAAGCCACTAGAGAAAAGAAGCAGATCATATTCAAAGAAAACCCACCCAATTACAAACAACTTCTCTTCAAAACCCATGAAGGTAAGAAGAGCATGGAGAAGAATACTTCAAGTCCTCCATGAAAACTAATTGGAGCACACATTACTATACCCTGCAAAACTCTCTTTCAAATTGATGGAGAACTGAAATACGTCTATGACAAATAACAACTAAAGAATTTCATGATGATGATACCAACCTTTCACAGCTACTGAAAGATGTTCTAGAGAGGGATCAAAATGATCAGAACTACATGAACGCGATCAGAAGCAACCAACTAAATAGGGCAAGGAATTAAACACAGGGGAAAAAGGATAAAATGACAAAAGGTAAATAACATGTCAATTGTAAGTCAATATATCTCAATTCTACCATCTATATAATTGGAATCAATACACCAATTAAGAGAAATAGACTGGCACAGTGGACTAGGAAACAAAACCCAAAAATATTCTGTATACATAAAACACATTTCACTCATAAAAATATTAATAGACTGAAAGTCAAAGGATGGAAAACAATATTACAGGTTCCACCACCTCAGAAAAAAGCAGGAGTAGCAATTCTATTCTCAGATAGTCTCAACTTCAAAACAAAAACGAACAATCGAAATAAAGAAGGCCACTATATACTGGTTAGGGGAAAAATTCAAGAGGAAGAGGTAACGCTCTTAAATATGTATGCACCAAACATGGGAGAGCACAACTATATAAAGCAAATCTTAATGGACAAGAAAAATATAATATCCAATA
>NW_004524679.1:7449344-7456114 GCF_000260255.1 Octodon degus
GAAATCATAAAGATTAGAGCAGAAATTAATTGATTTGTGATGAAGAAAACAATTGGAAGAACTAACGAAGCAAACAGCTGTTTCTTTGAAAGATTAAATGAAATTGGTAAGCCCGTAACTACCCTCATCAAAAAGAGGAAAGAAAAAATTCAAATACTAGCAATACGGATTGAAAAGGGTGTAATTAGAACAGACCCAGTGGAAATTCACAACATTATGAATACCTACTTCGAGAATCTTTACTCTCACAGAATAGAAGACACAGAAGGAATGGACAGATTCTTAGAAAGGTACAAATTACTACAATTAAATCAAAAAGATGAAACCACTCTCAATAGCCCAGTAACAGCCAGTGAAATAAGAGTTTTAATTAAAAATGTATGAACAAAGAAAAGTCCCAGGCCAGATGTATTCACAGCTGAATTCTACAAGAAATTCACAGAAGATATAGTCCCTATACTCCTCAAACTCTTCCATGAAATTGAAAAGGAAGCAATCCTCCCAAAATCATTCTTGGAGTCAAGTATTATACTGATACAAAAACCAGGGAAAGTCGCAACTAAGAAAGAGAACTTCAGGCAAATCTCCCTCATAACCATAGATGCCACAATCCTCAGTAAAATCCTAGCAAATAGGATACAGCAAATAATCAAGGAGATTATACACCAAGACCAGATAGGTTTCATCCCAGGGATTTAAGGATGGTACAATATTCGAATGAATATAAATGAATACACAATATCAATAGAGTGAAAACACAAAAGAAAAACACATGATCATCTTAATTGATGCAGAAAAGGATTCTGACAAAGTCCAACACTCATTCATGTTCAAAGTCCTACAGAAAATTGGAATAAATGGCCTCTACTTCAATCTGGTAAAAGCCATTTATGAAAACCCAACAGCTAACACAATTCTCAATGGGGAAAAACTGAAATCTTTTACTCTTAGAGCTGATACACGACAAGGATGACCTCTATCACCACTAGTATTCAATACAGTGCTGGAATCATTAGCTAGAGCTATTTGAAAAGAGAAAGAAGTAAAAGGAATAAGAATAGGTAAAAAGAAGTTAAATTATCATTATTTGAAGATGATATGATACTTTACTTGGAAGACCCAAATAGCTCCACCAAAAAGCTACTGGAAGTAATACAGAAATTCAGTAGCATAGCATGGCATAATTTCAATACCCAAAAGTAAATCGCATTCCTCTACAAAGATGACAAACCCACTGAGAGGAAAATTATACAAACAATACCTTTTATAATAGCAAGGAAGAAAGTAAAATACCTTGGAATTCATTTACCAAAAGAAGTCAAATATATTTTCAAGGAAAATTACAGTAATATTAAAACAGAGATTGTAGACGATTTCAGAAAATGGAAAGACATTCCATGCTCCTGTATAGGAAGAAACAACATTTTGAAGATGGCCATATTCCCAAAATTGCTGTACAGATTTAATGCGATCCCTATCAGACTACCATCAACATACCTCCCAAACATAGAGAAATTATTAATAAACATTATCTGGAAGCATAAAGAGTTAGAATAAGAAAGGCAATCATGGGCAATAGAGACAAGGGAGGAGGCGTTACAATTCCTGACTTGAAATTATAATAGGAGGCTAATGTGATAAAATCAGCATGGTACTGGCAATAAAATAGAGCTGAGGATCAATGGAATAGATTAGAAGATGCTGAAGACCCTACGAATACACACAGCCAACTTATCTTTACAAAGTGGCCAAACATACTCACTGGAAGAAAGATAGTCCATTTAACAATTGGTGCTGGAAAAACTGGCTTCCTACATGCCGAAAACTAAAACTTGACCCAGGTCTAACACCATGCACTAAAATAAAGTCAAAACGGATTAAAGATTTAATCATTAAAGCAGAGACACGAAATCTCTTGGAAGAGAAAGTAGGAGGAATTCTTGAAGACATAGGGGTAGGCAAAGACTTCATGAACAGAAATCAAATCGCACAGGAAACAGTTGAAAGAATTAACAACTGGGACCTGCTCTTACTGAGAAGTTTTTCACATCAAAAAACATTACCAACAAAGTGAAAAGTAAACCCACAAATTTGGAAAAATCATGACAAATAAGTACTCAGACAAAGGTCTGCTCTCTAGAATTTATAAAGAACTAATAAACACTAGGGACCCAAAATTAAAGGCACAAATCCAGAAAGGGATATATGAAATGAACACATGCTTCTCAAAGGATAAAACTAAGAAGCAAATAAATATAGGGAAAAATACTTCACATCACTATCCATCGCGAAATGCAAATTAAAACAACATTAATATATCATCGCATCCCAAAAAGAATGGCTATCATAAAGAAATCACCCAACAACCAATGTTGCAGAGGCTGTGGGGAAAAAAGAACCCTTCTCACCTCCTGGTGGGAATGTAGAATTGTGCAACCGTTATGGAAATCAGTATGGAGAATCCTTAGAAAAATTGGACTGGAAATCCCAAATAAACCAGCTATTCCTCTACTGGGAATGTTCCCAGAGGAACTGAAAAGATCATATCGTAGGGGTATATGTGGGCCTATATTTATAGCAGCGCAATTTGTGATAGCCAAATCTTGGAAACAGTCAAGATACCCATCACCTGAGGAATGGTTGAAAAAGATCTGGTATTTTTACACAGTGGAGCATTACTCAGCTGTAAATAATGATAAACTCGAAGCCTTTATATTGATGTGGATGTCACTTAAACGTATACTCATAAGTGAAATAAACCAGACACACATGTGTAAATATCATATAGTTTCCCTTGTATAAACACTCAAAAGAAGAAATACAAATAGAAAGGTATAATACAAGGAAAAGTAAAACAGGTTCTCGAGGAGTATAAAAAGAGGGAAAGGAGAAAAGCTAGGAACCATGACAATTTGAAGCCATACATTTATATGTAGAAGATGGGTAAGGCAATGATCCTGAGAATCTCCAGAAGATTTTTGAATCCAGCAGTTAATTGGAAAGATTTTCACCCTGTCTATCTATATATACTGATACCTGTGAACTAAGCAACTACACTGAAGATGGTAATCTGTGTAGGTAGTTTTATGCTTGGATTGCCTGTCATTCTTTACTTCTGAGTGCAGGCTTCTTGTCAAGACATGCCAGGATCTGCTATGCTGTCACTCAGGTAGATGATTTTTCAAAAAGAAGGCGTTCTTGAATAAAGGCAAGATATAGGAAAATGAATATTGTGGGCCTTCCCAGCTTCAAGTTTGTATACAGTTAGATTTTTGGAATTATGTGTAAACATAAGAAGTATATAATTCTTTTTGCCTAGCTTTTAAAATACATTCTTATTTTTAAATGTTTTTTCATCATATTCTATAGGGACTTAAATTTCAACATATCAATACTTGATGAAAATACCGGTTCCATGTTAACCCTAACATGTTTGATATTCAGACAGTGATGTTAAGCTTTTCAGCCTAGGTTGTATGGTAATAATAATAACTTATGCTCTCATTGATTAACAACCTATGTTTGCAGAACAAAATTAGAGAAAAGGGAAGGCTGCAAGGAAAGCCACCCTTTTGGCCCTAGCCTTCCAAGTTCAGTTAAGACTCAGGACATATGAGAACTTGTATTGTAACGTCATGTAAGTCGGTAATGTCCCAAATTTTCTGATCAAGGAGATTATGGGGCCAAAGAGGAAAGTGATCCATGATGTAGAGTGTGCCTAAGGAGAGTCACATGGAGAGAAAACATTCTCTCAGGCTTTCTCAGGGAGCACATTGGCCACGCAATGGCCATGACTCATCTACATGGCTCACACTCACAAAGGCTCTACAGTCTGAGGTATAGAATCTCAGAATAAATACTAAGGGGATTTCACTGATCTTATCACACCCAAAAGCTACAACTCTTGTTGCATAGGTCCTGCTTTACCTTGGTGTTAACCATCCATCAGAAACGCATGAAAACGAAATATAAGAAAAAAAGCCATGGTGTTAAGTTGAGCAGTAGGGGACTCAGGTCAACAATTTCTGACATTGCCAGTCAAGCGGAAGACCCAATACTACTATGGACTACTGGACTCTTTTAGAATGTTTTGCTGACTTTACACACCTATGATATTCAAATAACGGAACTTAACCAAAAAAAATGGTATACAGAGGAATGTCCATTTTGTATCTGTGTATTCAAAGAGGTTAGGATTGATATGTACTTACTGTCTCTTAAAGAATAGAATGATTTGTTCTAATGGTGTTTGTAAATAGGATATCAAATGCGCATCTTGTCCAGCAAATAACCACTAGGAGGAATTTATGCAATTTGTTAATTATTGAAACTGTCCTACCAATTTGATTTGAAACTGTCTCTTTGGTATTTCTTTCTCAATATAATTATGGAAAAAATCAAAATAATCTGTTTAATAAATAGTACTGGATAAGCTCTCTTTGCACATAGTAAAGATTGAAATTGGACCCTTATCTTTCACAATGCACTAAATTAATTCAAAATGGATTAAACATCTTTATAAAAAAACAGAAACATTAAGTCTGACAGAGGTACAGTATGTAAAATTCTTGAAAACAGTGGTATAGGGAAACAGTCTATGAATAAAACCCTATCACAAAAAAACTATCACAAAGAATAAACATCTGGCAAATTTCTTTATTGAAGATCTCCTGAACAGCAAGAAAATAACCACAGAGGTAAGAGACAATCTACAATGTGTTGAAGTATTCGTCAGCTGTTCTGATTACAAAGGATTATCATAAAGTCCATCAAAAAGATTGAAGAAAATTAAATCTTCCCAATTTAAATACCCTGTCCAAAATTGGGCATCAAAGATAAATATTCACTTCTCAGTGGAGAAAATAAAAATTAAAATTTATGAAAAAATCTTCTACATTATTGTTCATTTGAGAGACGCAAAATGATATCCATAAAGAAAGATGTTCTTGAGATATTTCTAGGAAATGTGTGCACCACTTTCCTTGAAAATGTCCACACACTTAAGTGAAATAAATCAGACACACATACGTAAACACCATATTCTTTCTCTGTTGTCGGGATCCAAAAGTATAAATAAAGCTCAAGATATGTAACAGGCATTGTGGAATATAAACTCAATATTAAAGTGGGAAGGGGAACAGACAGAGGGAAGGGGTAAAGGTAAAAGGAAAAGGAAAAAAAATGAGAAAAAGAAAACATGAAAACAGAGCTTTGCAAATGGGAAGGGCAGGAAGAATTGAAGGAAGTGTAGTGGAATAGGAAAAATAATGTATATCAAATTCTCTATTATAAATATAATTGCTGTGTATATTTAAAATTTACCAACAAAAATAATTGAAAAGAAAAACAGCAGCAATTCACTATGAAAAAGTATTGAATAATTATGACATAATTAGGAGTGATAATAGTTTTAGACATAACGTTTTATATGATACAAATTAATCAATCAATGAATAGAGAAGTTAAACCTTCAGACACTACTAAATTTAAAGTACCAAAACTATGATTATGTAAAATTCTTTTTCGCTTTTATTATTTTAAAACTTATTTCATTTTGGTATATATCATATTGACTTTTGTGTGAAGAGACTTATTAAGACATTTAGATATATCTATTAGGGCTGGGAAGATAGCTCAGTGGCATAAGCACCTGCCTCGCAAGTGCTGAGTTTGATCCCTGGAACTACAAAATTAAATAAATAAATCTACAAATCTAAATATATCTATTTATGTGCTGGTGATTGTCATTTAGAACAAACTTGAGAGAGGAATATACATTTTTCTCAAGATTCTTATTGTTTATGTGTGCAAGTATGTGTAAACATTGTTGAGGATATGTAACTGCATCTTCAGTTACCCTTCTTTCCTTTTCAGCACCCAAGAAAAATACATTTGAGGAGGTAGGTGAACTAAGGCTTAAACTGTGGGACTTCCATGACCTGGCAGGTGACACACATCTGGCAGGTGGAATTAGGCCATTTGCTGAAGCTTCCACCCCTGGGAACTGGGCGAAATTTACATTTTTCCCTTTTCAAAGCATGGCTTTGTTGTGCAGGTTCCTGAGTGGCACACACGTTTTCAGAAAGTGCCTTAAGACTTGCAGGGTGCTGTGTCTGCCTCCCAGTCTTGCTGCAGCCTAGTGTTCTAGGAGCAATCAGAAGCCAGGCACCTCTCCTGACAGAGCCTCCCAGCACAGTAGGCAGAAAGAAGGTAGGCAGAACATGAACAGAAGGAAGTCTCTTTAAGACCAAGATAAAGCACGACCTATATAACAAAAAATGTAACTTTTGTATCTGACAAGGTCAGTCAAATCACCTCAGAATTAGCCTGAAACTATGTACAACACCTTGCAGATCTTTTGTCAGTGTCAGCTGTTTGGATGAGTCATGGCCATTGCTTGACCAATTTGCTCTCTCTGAAAGCCTGAGAGAATATTTTCTCTCTATGTGACTCTCCTTAGGAGCATTCTACTTCGTTGATCACTTTCCTCTGTGGCCCCATAATCTCCTTGATAAGAAGATTTAAAATGTGGAGCAAATTGTATTTTAAATACTTATGTTTCTACTACCATAGGAATATATGGTTATTTTGAAATAAACACTGGACTGAGGATTATATACTGAACAATATTATATTTAGGCCTAACTTTTTTCTGAGATGGTGTTTTACATTACAAAAGAGCCACCTACTTTGTGGCTCAAAGATCACCATAATAACAGCTAGTTTGAGATTTTGAGGAAGTGGGACATGTCATTATGTGCGATAGACTC
>NW_004524679.1:7456214-7457220 GCF_000260255.1 Octodon degus
TCAGGTATATTTAATCAAGAATATATATACATATAGTATACACATATGTATATATATCCTTTAGTTTCTTCATCTGTAATGTATAGATAACATTAGCACCTTATAGGGATCCAGGTCAGTTTTTCAAAGCCCTTCTGTCAATGACTCCATTATGAGCTAACTTATGTGAAAGTTTGTTGCAGGAGGTGATAAATTATCACTATAATTGGGAATCTATGGTGCACAAATATCTGACCTAGATGCTTTAAAGAGGAAAATTACAACATCAAGTACAGCTCAATTAGAAGAAAATCCTATATAAAGCTTTAGACCTGTTTACATAAATTTTGGTAGGATATTATTATAGCTGCTAATGTAAGGCCATCACTCTCCATACATTTTATTTATATCTTGATAAATCTTACATCCTTGATAATTCATGCAATTTGTTGGTAGCTATTCACTTCTATCTTCAAAGTGCTTTTTAATTCGAAGATAGTCTTTTCAAAAGAAGACCAAAATTGAGATGATTTATAGAGATGAGTTCAGGGAAGTAAGTTCAAAATCCTAAAATGAAAAACTTAATTTTATTCAATAAATTTTACTTGTCTGCATAATCCAAATAGTGTAATAAAGGTTGGAAATGACGAGAATTTAATTCAGACCTATTCAGGGGCTGGGGAGATGGTTCAGTAGAGTAAGCACTTCCCTGGCAAGTGCAAAGGGCTGAGTTCAATACCCAGTTCTGCAAAAAAAAAAAAAATAGAGTAATTCAGACCTATCCTCTGGTTTTATATGCTTCAATTCTATTAAAGAAAGACAGTAAATAAACAATTTTGAAAAACAATTATAGGCTTTAGTATTAATGCAAGGAAAGTAAACAAGATATCATAGAAAATTTGTGAATGGGATTACTTTATTTTTTTTATTTTCAAAGTTTTATTGATAAACATATAGCAATGAGACAGTTTCAAATCAAATCGAAAGTACAGTTTCAACAAATAATACACTGCATATATTCTTCTTA
>NW_004524679.1:7464071-7466150 GCF_000260255.1 Octodon degus
TTTTTTTTCAATATGTAGTTCTATTGTTCTCATCTGTTATGATGGGATTTATAGTTTGTAAAGTACTTTGCATTTATACATATTCAAAAATATTTAATCATCAATGAACTTATGAGTTAGCTTGAACTTGTTTCACATTTTCCATTGTATGTAAGGGAAAAGCAAAAAAATATATTTTGAGTGATTGGTTTAAATTCGGACAGCTAGGTAGCTATTGACCCAGATTCAAAGCATTTTTTTTTTTTGGTGGAACTGGGGATTGAACTCAGGCACATGTTTGCCAGAGAAGCGCTTATTCTACTGAGTCATCTCCCTAGCCTCAAAACATCTTCAAATTATCCAGTGTACACTTAATCTTACACTCTATCTGTCATGCTGTCTTACTTCTACTTCATTTTTAAATATTTTTTTAAATTGTAGATTTTAATACAAATTCTAGGTCTCAAAGGACAGTAATAAAATAAAAATCACATATTCTATTGAGAATTTATGTCAATACATGTCTATTTTTATGTTCCTTTCAACTTTGCTCTGTCAAACTAACAAGCTAACAAAGTATAGAGTTGACACTATGTTTCTTATATCCTGGAATATTCCAGTTAATAACTATGAATTATGGTATGAAATACAAAGAATAGTATTGCAAAGATTGTTTGCAAAATATATGTGGCTGACATTTCCTTCAATTTGATGACGTTGCTATGAATGATTGGGAAAAGAATGATCATAGATTAGTTTGAAAGTAGATTTCCACATTACAATAAAGGAAATTAAAACAAACTAGCAATTTACTGTAAAATCAAAACAATACAGGGGCTCCTCCTGGCTTCTTCTTTGTGCAGAAGTTCAGGCTGGACGTTTAGCGGGCGCAGGTGTTTCAGCCTTCACCTGAAGATCATGAAAAGTATGGTGGGGATCCACAGTACCCTTATAAACTACATGTTGTTACCAGAATAAAAAGTACAATAAGACGACCATATTGGGAAAAAGATGTAATCATGATGCTTGGATTAGAAAAAACACACACTCCTCAAGTTCATAAGAACATCCCTTCAGTAAATACAAAGCTGAAAGTGGTTAAGCATCTCGTAAGAATCCAGTATCTGAAGCTGCCTCAAGGACTTCCCACAGAAGAGAACATGGCTAACACGTGCCTCAAGAGTACCGGGGAGTTAGTAGTGCAGTGGCACCTGAAGCCTGTGGACACCTGTAAGCCCAGCACTCAGGTGGTGAAGGCAGAAGAATCCTTGCAAGTTCAAGAACAGACCCAGGCTGTATAGTTCAAGACCAGCCTAATAACAAAAGCCAGGAAGCAGTGCTCAAGGTGAGGATCAGAGCTCCCCAAAAATGAACCACAACCATCCTCAGTGAAAATGAGGTCCTAAACTCCGCCTCCAATTAAAACAGCCAAGTTCATCAGGAACGCCAGCATAACAACCTCCTCAGGAGAACCAACAGCTCTCTATTGCTTCCCTGCAGCTTCTCTTCCTCTCCAGTTCTACCTCTTATGCTGCTGGAAACAGTCCTCAGATGAGCCTCCACACCCAGCACCATGATGGTTCAGTTCAGCTGGGTGCTACAAGCTAAACACCAGTTTGCAGTCCACCACAGGTCCGCTTATACCTCAGTAGTTGTCAACTTTTCTTAGAAGTTGTTTTCTTATGTAAGTGAATTTCATGCACTTTGAGGGGCTTTAGTCCATTTTGTATTGTTGTAGCAAAATACCTCAGTGTAGGGATCCTTTGGCCTTACTGCAAACGTCTACCCAGGGAGACACAGCAAAAGGAATGAGAAAGATAGACAAGAAGATAAAAGCTGGACTAAGTGGTTGCTGGTCTGCCTGATGGGCAATGCTAACTCAGCACACAACGAAACAATCCCTTATTTATACTTTTGCAAAGTTTGTAACACATGACAAGGTTGCCTAGCAACTAATAGCTGACCTTAACCAAAAGAGATGTTTATCTCAGAAGTCAGGTAGCTTGTTTGCTTTAGACACTGAGGCCCAGTCCCACCTACACACCTTTGATCAATTTCCTAGCTTTCTGCGACTATTTGGGGACACTGTAAAGCCTGTCC
>NW_004524679.1:7466490-7468312 GCF_000260255.1 Octodon degus
ATCCCTAAGCTTAACCAAAATCACATTTGTTTTCCAAACATAAATCTGATTTGGCGTAAACTTTTGCTGCCTGGACAAAACAGCTCTATAAATTTTTTTTCTCATGGAACAAGGGTGTGAAACAATTCATTTTAGGAATTATTTAAAAGCAGATTATCACTGTACATTTCCACTCAGACAACACCAGCACTGGTGCACACCCTGTTGTCCCAATCTCCTATCATAGGTCTTGGTGGGTTTTTTCTGTTTTTTTGTTTTTAAATTTCAATTGTATTGAGAAACAAATATGAATGAGATAGTTTCAAAGCTGATTAATAGGACAGTTTTGATAATCAATACATTGTACATTGTTATCTTCTTAGTGGTTATCCATAGTACAAGAAGCAGATAGGATATCCTGTCCAAACACTACTAGTACACCTCTTATTGAATTAACTGAAAGTATATCTATCCTATTTTGTATATATAAATACAAAATGATCTTTCTTTTGTATCCCCCCTTTTTTTGTCCTGTCAGAGGTGGATATTCTTTTGGCATCTAAATACTATAGGTGTTTGAATTCAGCTAAACAATACAACACTGTCTAGCAATCTATAATATTAGTGGGTTATCCTCAGAAAGGTCTTGATGTTTAGAGCTATCACATTGAGGCAGAAGCACAACCTAACATAAGGCATAGGCTAGTGATGAAATAAATCCATCACTCAGCTGACAGGTAAGCTGTAGCATCAATCCAGTCATCATGGCATTTCCAGGGTGTGCGTGGCCTGGCGGAGTCAAGGAGCCCTAGTGAGGAAGAGATCAGGGTGTAGCGAATCGGTGAGCAGGTCAGCATGATGTGTCACCACAGGGCTGGGACACATACACACAAAGTGCAGTCCAATTCTCAGGAGAATTCAAGCAGGTGTTTCATCAACAATTTCCTGATGTCAGCTCCACAAGTGGGAGACGTGCAAGATGGCAGCCCTTGCTCCTGGACACTGTGTCTTCTGTTCCACAGGGGTCGCTCTCACCCTGCAGAATGAATTCTTTTCCAACTTTTAATTGATCCACAGTTGCTCTGCAGAGCAAATTTCTTTCCCTACCTTTAATAAATGTAAAACCTTTACCTTTAAAAAAAAAAAAAAACAATGCAGGGCTGGGGAGCTAGCTTGGTGATCTAAGCAACTGCCTGGTAAGTACAAGGACCTGAGTTCAATCTCTGGTACTGAATGCAATGTCAGCCCTGGAAACACAGGAACACTGTGCTTATTCTGATACTGGGTATGCTGGCACACTACTGTAATCCTAGTATCAGGGAGGTTGAGACATGAGAATCACAACAAGTCTGAAATATGTAGATAGACCCTATACCAAATAATTAATTTTTAAAAATTAAAAATTAAGTCAGATAACTATTTTTATTCCCAAAGGGATATTTCAAAAAATTAAGATATTTTGTATGGATATATTATTAAACAATCTTCATAGAAATTAAATCCAAAAATGTATATTTTATATACAAGATAGTTAAGATAGTTATAGAGCAATTTTCTCTTAGGTCATTAAAAAGATTTGTGCTAACATTGTTTGAAGAAAATATCATGCCTACATCCTGCACTCTGAATAACTACTGTGAAGACAACACAGCACACAATATATTAATTAATGTAAGTTTCATAATAACCTGTTTTGAAACTACTTAATGTTATTTTCTCTTTAAAATAAAAATTAAAAATATTAAAAACAAGAAATTAAATCCAGATATTATATTTCACAACAAAAGTACTATCATTTGTGTTAAGAATATGGTTTGCCAATTAATTAAATATTTTAAATATC
>NW_004524679.1:7468745-7470271 GCF_000260255.1 Octodon degus
AAATAAAAATAAAAAAAATTAAAAAAAAGAAATAAATGATAACATTTTTAGTTACAAAATGAAAACAAAATTAAGGCTCTCAGGACCTATATACCCCAGGACCCAGCCTAGGCCCAGCAAGTGAATGAGAACTTCTGTCATACTCTCAGGACCCATCCACACTTAGGGCCCCAACCAGAGCCCAGCATGTGTGTGAAAAATTCCACCACACTCTGAGTATGCCTCCAACCCAACCCAAGCCCAAGCTCAGCGAATGGGGGGGTTCTTCCCCAAGCCCCTGTGCCCTTTAGACACCTTGGGACCCAGCCCAAGACTGGCTTCTTATTGAGAACCAAAACCTCTCTCTCCAGAACCCTCCAGACAAAGCACAGGCCTGGTATAAAGGTCTGGGGCGAAATTGTATCTGAAGTCCATGCAGAGAGGCTAGGGGTGAGAACCACCAAGCAAATCCAGGATCAACAAATCTTGCCAGAGGGGGATAACAGGTTGACTTCCAAGGGCTACACCAGGAAGAACCTGAGCAGAGCAGCCAGTGCAAAGCCAGGCACAAACGGAAGAATTAAAAGGTCGTGTACTTACAGCCAAATGTCAGTGGATGCCAAGGTTATAACTGCACCAAAGCTCTACACCAAAGGTCAGAAAACAGTGCTGTACAAAATGACAAAGAGAAAGAACAAAGTGCAATCTCAGGCCCAGAGTCCACCTAAAACAAGTGCAGAGGACACTAACACAAAACAAATTGTGAAACACATAACTGAAATATCTGAATAAATAGCATCGGAAGTAAAGAAACAACTGAAGAAAGAATAGAGGAACTCACATCAGAAATAACCTCTCAAACGAGAAAAGAAATCCTTAAATTAGTAGCTACTGAAGTAAAGAATCAAATTCAGAAAAATATAGAGGAAATCAGACCAGAAATAATCTCTGAAGTAAAATAATTAATAATTGCTTCTCAAGGACACAATCATAAAAAAAGTGATTAGAAAAATGAAGGAAATACTTGAATGAGCAATATAGGAAAGAAATAGATTGCAACAAGCAGAGTAAAAGAGATATATAGGTACTTAAAATCTCAATCACAGGATTACAAAAATGTTTGAGTGAAGGTAAAGATAAAGTTTCCTATCTTGAAGATTGCAATGCAACTAATAAAAAGGTAACAAAAGATCTCTTAAAAACAACTATGATGAAGGAACACTTAATTCATCAAAGGCAAGAAGTTGCAGAGATGAACAACTTGAGACTAATAGGCGTCAGTAAGAAAGAAGAAATCAAAACAAATTATTTAAAAAGAATATGGGCAGAAGTAATAGCAGAAAACTTTCCAAATATGGAGTAAAAAAGAAACCTTCATATAACAGAAGCATACAGAATTCCAAAGAATATCAACTCATTTAAAAATCTCTGACACATACAACAGTAAAGATCCCAGAAAAAGAGTACAAGAACAGGGCTGGGGAGATGGCTCAGTAGAACAAGTGCTTGCCTGGCAAGTGCAAAGGCCTGAGATCAACCCCCGGTTC
>NW_004524679.1:7470782-7484653 GCF_000260255.1 Octodon degus
CTCCAACCCCAGCAGTAAGGAAGAGGACCACCTAGCTAGTCCAGGAGCAGAATATCTTCAGAGAGGGGCACATCAGATTCACTCCCAAGGGTGGCAGCAGGAAGGAATTAAGTACAGCAGCCAGACCGAAGCTAGGCACAGCTGGATAAATCCAAAATTTGGTGATCTGCACCTAAATTTCAGTAGGTGCTAAGGTTATAACAGAACCAAAGGTCTACAACAAAGGTCAGAAGACAGTGCTACACAAAATGACAATGAGAAAGATGAAAATGCAATGTCAAAACCAAAGCACACACATAACAAGTGCAGAGGACACTAATAGAACAAATTGAGAAAAAGTAAGCTGAAATCAAAGAATCAAGAGCTTCTCAAATAAAGTAACAATAACAGAAATTTATAGAGTAATTCAGATTGGAAATGAAAAAAGAAATTCCTGAATTAACTGCATCTTCAGTAAAGAATCAAAAGCAGAAACATATGGAGGCCACCCACAACAAGTGCAGAAGACACTAGTTCAGCTCAATTGTATGAATTAAAAGCAGCAATAGTAAATATGCAACAGCAGAAAGTTATAGAGGAACACAGAGCAGAAATACTTTCCACCAGCTCAGCTCAAATGTATGAATCAATAGCATCCGAAGTAAATAAGCAAAAGCAGAAAGTTAAAGAGGAACTCATACCAGAATTCTTTTCTGAAATAAAAAAAGAATTCTCCGAAATCATGGCATCTGAAGTAAAGTATCAACTGCAGAAACATAGGGAGGAAACCCAATCTGAAAACAACACTGCAGAAAAAGAATTAAAAACTGGTTCTAAAGAAGTCAGTGATAAAAAAAAATAGAAGAGATTAGAAAAATGACAGATTTCTTGAATGAGCAATACAGGAAAGAAATAGATCACATGAAGCAGTTAAAGAGATATAGAGGAATTTAAAATCGCAATCACAAGCTTAAAATATCATTTAAGTGAAAGTGAAGACACAGTCTCAGATGCTGAAGACGCTGGTGCCAATAGTGAAAAGATAAGAAATGATCTCTTAAAAACAACTATTATGCAGGAAAAAATAATCCATCACCTGCAAGATGATGCAAAGATGAACAATGTGTGACAAATAGTCACCTATGAGAAAGAAGGAATCAAAACAAAGGACATCAAAAAATATGGGCAGAAGTAACAGCAGAAAACTTCCCAAATATGAGGAAACTGTCTGACATTCAGCTAACTGAAGCATACAGAACACCAAATAACCTTAACCCAGTTAAAAACATACAGAGACATATAATAGTCAAGATCCTAGAAACTAAGCACAACAATAATATACAGAAAGCCGCTAGAGAAAAAAGCAGATCACATTCAAAGGAAAACCCATCAGAATAACAGCCTTCTTCTCTTCACAAACCATGAAGGCAAGAAGAGCATTGGACATAGTACTTCAAGTCCTCTATGAAAACAAATTCCAGCGCACAATATTATACCTTAGAAAACTCTCTTTAAGTTTGATGGAGAAGTGAAATACTTCCATAACAAAGAACAAGTAAAGAATTCCATGATGACAAAGCCAACCCTACAGAGCCTCCTGAATGATGTTGTAGACAAGGACGAAAATGATCAGAACTCCATGAAAGAGATGAGAAGCAACCAACTAAATAGGGCAAGCAATTAAACAGAGGAGAAAAAAGAGTAAATATTAACAGGTAAATAACATGTCAATACATCATAAATCAATAAATCTCAATTCAAACCATCAGTGTAAAGGGACTCAATTCACCTATTAAGAGAAATAGACTGGCACAGTGGATTAGAAACAAAATGCAACAATATGCTGTATACAAGAAAAACATTTAACTCAGAAAATATTTATAGGCTGAAAATAAAGGATTGAACATAATACTACATGCCGCAGCACCTCAGAAAAAAGCAGGGGTAGTAACCCTATTCTCAAACAGTCTCAACTTCAAACCATTAATGGACAAGCAAAATAAAGAAGGCCACTATATACTGCTTAGGGGAAAAATTCAACAGGAAGTGGTAACACTCATAAACATGTATTCACCAAACACGGGAGCACCCAACTATATAAAGCAAATCTTAATGGACATGAAAAATCTAATATCCAATACCACAATTTTAACAGGAGACCTTAACACACCCTTATCTCCAAAAGATAGGTCAACCAGACAAAAACTTAGCAAAGAAATAACAGAACTGAACCAGAGCTTGAAACAAATGGACTTGGTGGACATATACAGAGTGTTCCACCCAAACACAGCTGAATACACATTTTTCTCAGCTGCACATGGGTCATTTTCTAAAATAGACCACATACTGGTCCATAGGTCATGCTTAAGTATATGCAAGAAAACAGAAATTATCCCATGCACATTATCTGACCACAGTGCAATGAAACGGGAAATAAGTGACAAAAGAAACCAGAATAAAACCTCAAATACATGGAAATTAAATGACATGTTACTCAGCAAACAATGGGTCACAGATGAAATGAAACAAGAAATTGAACAATATCTACAATTCAATGAAAATTGAAACACAATTTATCGTAATTTATGGGATACAATGAAAGCAGTTCTCAAAGGAAAATTCATAGCTGTGAATTCACATATTAGGAAAACTGAAAGGGAACAAATAAATTCCCTAATGCTGCACCATCAACAACTAGAAAAGGAAGAACAAATCAAACCCAGAGCCCAAATACGGGAACAAATGATAAAGATGAGAGCAGAAATTAATTCAATTGAGACAAAGAAAACAAGTCAAAATATTGAAGAAACAAAAATCTGGTTCTTTGAAGGATTAAATAAAAAGGATGAGACTGGAGCTAACCTGATCCAAAAGAGGAAAGAAAAAATTCAAATAGAAGCAATAAAGAATGAAAAAGGTATAATTACCACAGACCCAGTGGAAATTCAGAAGATTATGAATATCTTTTTGAGAATCTTTACTCTCACAGAATAGAAGAAGCAGAAGGAATGTATAGATTCTTACAACAGTAGAAATTACCACAACTGAATCGACAAGATATAATCACTCTCAATAGTCCAAAAACAACCAGTGAAATATGAGATGTAGTAAAAAATAACCCTACTGAAAAAGAAAAGTTCAGGTTTGGATGGATTCACAATGGAATTGTAAAAGAAATTTAGAGAAGGTTTAGTCCGCATACTCCTCAAAATCTTCAATGTAGTTGAAAAGGAAGCAATCCTCCCAAAATCATTCCTGGAGGCAAGTATTACACTGACAACAAAACCAGGGAAAGATGCAACCAAATACCAGAAGTACAGGTCAATATCACTCTTGAGCATAGATGCAAAAATCCTCAATAAAATCCTAGCAAAGAGAATACAGCAAATTGTCAAGGCGATCATACAACATGAGCAGAAAGGATTCATCCCACATATGCAAGGATGGTCCCATATTTGAAAATCTAAACATGCAGTACACTATATCAACAAAGTGAAAACTAAAAACCACATGATGATCTCAATTGATGCAGAAAAGACTTTACACAAAGTCCAACACCCATTCATGTTCACAGTCCTACAGAAAATTGGAATTGATTGCCTCTATTAAAATCTGGTAAAAGTATTTTATGAAAACACAACAATTAACATAATGCTAATTAGGGAAAAACTGAAATCTTTTACTCTTAGATCTTGTACAAGAGAAGGATCTTTGATTTTTTTTTCGGTACTGGGGATTTAACTCATGCCCTTGTGCTTGCCATGCAAGTGCTTATTCTACCGAGCTATTTCCCGGGGCCCTGGAACAAGACAAGGAATCCCGCTATCACCATTAATATCCAATATGGTTCTGGAATCATTAACTACAGCCCTTAGAAAAGAGAAAGAAATAAAAGGAATAAGAATAGGCAAAGAAGAAGTTAAATTATCTTTATTTGCAGATGACTTAATACTTTAAGTGGAAGACCCAAAAAACTCCAATAAGAAGCTACTAGAATTATACAGAAATTCAGTAGCATAGCAGGTTATAAAGTTAATACTCAAAAGTCAAAAGCATTCCTCTACACACACAACAAACACACTGAGAGGGAAATTATAGAAACAATACCTTTTACAACAGCACTGAGGAAAATGAAATACCTTAGAATTAATCTAACTAAAGAAGTCAAAGATCTCTTCAAGGAAAATTACAGTACTCTGAAAAAAAGAGGTCATAGAGGATTTCAGAAAGTGGAAAGATATTCCATGCTCCTGCATAAGAAGAACCATCACTGTGAAGATGGCCATATTCCCAAAATTTCTGTACACATTCAATGTGATCCCTATCAGGCTACCACCGACATACCACACAGACCTAGTGAAATCATTCGTAAAATTTATCTGGAACCGGAAAATACCCAGGGGAGCAAAGACAATTCTGGAAAATAAAGACCAGGCAAGAGGCATTACAATTCCTGTCTTGAAAGTATACTACAAGACTACTGTGAAAAATCAGCATGGTACTGGCTATAAAATAGACCTGAGGATCAATGTAATAGATTAGAAGACGCTGAAGCCACTACAAACACACTCAGCCACATTATATTTCACAAAGGGGCCAAATGTACTCACTTCAAGAAAGATAGCCTCTTCAACAAATGGTGCTGGAAAAACTGGCTCTCTACGTGTCAAAAAATCAAACTTGACCCAGGTCTATCACCATGCAGTAAACTAAAGTCAAAATGGATTAAAGATCTAAACTTTAAAGCAGAGATACTAAATCTCCAGGAAGAGAAATTGGGATGAACTCTTGAAGACATAGGGGTAGGAAAAGAGTTCATGGACAGAAATCAAATCGCAGGAGAAACAGGTGAAAGAATTAAAAACTGGGACCTGCTCTTACTGAGAAGTTTTTTCCTGACAAAAGAAATTACGAACAAAGTGAAAAGGCAACCCAGAAATTTGGAAAAATTCATTACAAATAATTACTCGGACAAAGGTCTGCTCTCTAGAATCTATAAAGAACTAAAAATCTCTAGGGCCGAAAAATTTAAAGACCCAATCCAGAAATGGGCATCCTAGATGAACACACACTTCTCAGAGCAAGAAATGAAAGAAGCGAATAAATATATGAAAAAATGCTCCACATCACTAGCCATCTGCAAAATGCAAATTAAAACAACATTGAGGTATTATCTCTCCCCAGAAAGGATGGCTATCATAAAGAAATCATGCAACAACCAATGTTGGAGGGGCTGTTGGGAAAAAGGAACCCTTTTCCCCTGATGGAGGAAATGTAGACTAGTGCAACCATTATGGAAATCAGTATGGAGACTCCTTAGAAAAATTAGACTGGAAATCCCATTTCAACCAGCTATTCCTCTACTGGGAATTTTCCCAATGGATCTGAAAACATCATATCATAGTGATATATGTATGTTTATGTTTATAGCAGCACAATTTGTGATAGCCAAATCATAGAAACAACCAAGATGCCCATCACCTGAGGAATGGTTGAAAAAGATGTGGTATTTCTACACAATGGAGTATTATTCAACTATTAAGAATGATAAACTCGAATCCTTTATACAGAAGTGGATGCCAGTTGAACATATACTCACAAGTGAAATTAACGAGACACACAAGTGTAAATATCGTACAGTCTCCCTTGTATAAGAACTCAAAAGAAGGAATACAGAAAGAAATGTATAATACAAGTAAAAGGAAAGCACGATCTCAAGGACTAACTAACCAGAAGAGGGAAAGGAGAAGAGCTAGGAAACATGAGTAAGTCAAGCCATACTGTTATATGTAGAAGATGGGCAAGGCAATGAGCCTGAGAATCTTCAGAAGTTTATTTAATCTAGCAGTAAATTATAAAGATTCTCACCTTGACTAACTATATATACTGATACCTGTGAAATAAGGAACTGTACCGCAGATGGTAATTTGTAATAGTATTTTCATGCTTTGAGTGCCTGTCATTCTGGGCTTCTGAATATGGGCTGCTTGTCATGACATGCCATTTGCTGCTATGATGTCTCTCAGGTAGATGGTTGTTCAAGAAGAAGGGGGTGGTGAATGGAAGGAAGAGACAGGAAAAGGAATAATGTGAGACTGTGTTGCTTCAAGGTTGTATATGGTGAGACTTTTGGACTTATGTGTAAAGATAAGAAATATATAATTATTTATGCCTATTTTAAAAATATATTCTAATTTTTAAATGTCTTCTATCATATTCTGTAGGGACTTAAATTTCAACATATCAATAATTGATGTAAAAAACCTGTTCAGTATTATGCCTAATATGTTTGATATGCAGACAGATAGTGAGGTTAAGCTTAACAGCCTAAGTTCTATGGTAATAACTATAAGCTTGTCTTCTGGATTGTTAACAACCTAAGGTTGCACACCAAAATTAGAGAAAAAGGAAGGCTGCAATGAAAGCCAACATTTTGGCCCTAGTCTTATAAGGTCAATTAAGACTCAGGACATATGAGAACCTTTATTTTAAAGTCATGTAACTCAGTAGTGTCCCAAATATTCTGATCAAGGTTATGGGGCCAAAGAGGAAAGTGATAGATGATGTAGATTGTGCCTAAGTTAAGACACTTGGACATAAAACATTTTCTTATGCTTTCACAGAGTGCACATTGGCCAAGCAATATGCATGACTCATCCACATGGCTGACACTGACAAAGGTTCTATAATCTGAGATACAGGATCTCAGGATAAATTCTGAGGGGATTTCATTTACCTTATCAGACCCAAAAGCTACAATTTTTGTTGCATAGTTCCTGCTTTACCTTAGTATTCACCATCCATCAGAAAAGTATAAAAATGAGATATAAGAAGTAAAGCCATGCTGTTATGTTGAGCTATAGGGGACTCAGGTCAACAATTTCTGACATTGCCAGTCAAGTGGAATACCCAACATTATTATGGGGTACTGTACTCTTTTAGAATATTTTTCTGAGTTTACACACCTATAATATTCAAATAATGGAAGTGAACATAAAGAGGGAATACAGATAAATGTCCATCTTGTACCTGTGTCTTCAAAGTTGTTAGGATAGATATATAGTTACATTCTCTTAATGAATAGAGCAATTTGTTCTAATGGTGTTTGTATATAGAATATCATGTCCGCATCTTGTACAGCAATTAACCACTAGGAAGAATATATGCAATGTGTGGATTATTGAAACTGCCCTGCCAATTTGATTTGAAACTGTCTCATTTCTATTTGTTTATCATAAAATTATGGAAACAATAATGATATTCAATGCTCCTGAATATGCAGAACGAACATTTTGAAGATGAAGATACTCCCAAAACTGCTGTTTAGCTTTAAAGCAATCCCTATCAAACTACCACCAATATATCTGACAAAGCTAGAGAAATCTTTCCTAAAAGTTTTTGGGAATAGGAAAATACCTACATTAGCAAAGGCAATCCTGGGCAATAAAGACAAGACAGGAGACATTACAATTCCTGACTTGAAATTACACTACAAGGCTACTGTGATACAATCAGTATTGTACTCTCAACCAAATATATCTGAGGATCAGTGGAATAGATTAGAAGACACTGAAAACCCTACAAACACACTCAGCCACATTATCTGTGAAAAAGGGGCCAAACATACTCACTGGAAGTAAGATAGCCTCTTTAACAAATGGTTCTGGAAAAACTGCCTCTCTACATTAAAAAAAAAAAAAACAACCTGACCTAGGTCTATCCCGATGCACTACACTAAGGTCAAAATAGATTGCAATCTAAACATTAAAGGTGAGCCACTAAATCTCCTTGAAGAGTAAGTAAAAGGAACACTTGAAAACATAAGCGTAGGCAGAGTTCATGAATGAAAATCAAATCGCACAGAAAACATTTGAAAGATTTAACAACTTGGACCTGCACTTACTGGGAAGTATTTTCACCTCAAAAGAAATTACCAACAAAGTGAAAAGTCAACCCATAAGTTTGGAAAAAATCATGACAAATAAGTACTCAGACAAGGGTCTGCTCTCTAGAATCTATAAAGAACTAAAAAACACCAGGGCCCCAAAAGTTATAGAGCCAGTTCAGAAATGGGCATCTGAGATGAGCACACACTTCTCAAAGGATAAAATTAAGGAAGCGAATAAATATAAGAAAAAATGCTCCACATCACTAGCCACCCAAGAAATGCAAATTAAAACATCATTAAGATATGATCTCACCCCAGGAAGAATGACTATCATAAAGAAATCAACCAACAACAAATGTTGGAGAGGATGTCGGGAAAAAAGAACACTGTTCCACTGCTGACGGGAATGTAGAGTGGTGCTTCCGCTGTGGAAATCAGTGTGGAGACTCCTGAGAAAAGTTGGACTGGATATGCCATTTACAGCAGCTATTCTTCTACAGGGAATTTTCCCGGAGGATCTGAAAACATCATATCATAGAGATATATGTGTGCCTATGTTTATAGTAGCACAATTTGTGATAGCCAAAACTTGGAAAAACCAACATGCCAATCACCTGAAGAATGGATGATAAAGATATGGTGTTTATATAACATGGAGTATTGCTCAGCTATAAAGAATGATAAACTCAAAGCCTTTATATTGAAATGGATGCCACTTGAAGATATACTCATAAGTGAAATAAAAAAGACATACATGTGCAAACATCATATAATTTTCCTAGTTAAAGTACTTAAAAGATGAAATACAAATAGAAAGTTATATAATACAAGTAAAAGGAAAACGAGAACTTAAAGATTAACTAATTAACAGAGGGAAAGAAGACATAGGAAACATGACAGTGACAAGCCTTACAGTTATATGGAGAAGATGGATGAGCAAGGCAATGATCCTGCGAATCTCCAGAAGATTTTTCAATCTAGCAGTCAATTAAAAAGATTCTCACCCTGACTAACTATATATACTGTCATCTGTGACCTAAACAACTGCACTGAAGATGGCAATTTGTAGTAGTAGGTTCATGATTCAAATGCCTGTCTTTCTGGTCAACTGAATATGGGCTGCTTGTCCTGACATGTCAGTTGCTGCTATGTTGTCTCTTGGGTAGATGATTGTTCAAAAAGAAGGGGATGGTGAATGAAAGCAGAAGACAGGAAAAGGAATGTTGTGGGACTGGTGTGTTTCAAGGCTGTATATAGTTAGATTGCTGGACTTACATGTAAACATAAGAATTATATAATTCTTTATGCCTATTTTTAATATATATTCTATTTTTTAAATGTTTTTTCATCATATTCTGTAGGGACTTAAATTTCAACATATCAATACTTGATGAAAAATACCTGTTCCATATTTTGCCTAAGATGCTTGATCTTCAGACAGATAGTGAGGTTAAGATTAACAGCCTAGATTGTATGGTAATAACAATATACTTATCTTCTGATGGGGTAACAACCTAAGTTTGCAGACCAAAATTAGACAAAAATGAGGGCCACAAGGAAATCCTACATTTTGGCTCTAGCCTTCCAATGTCAAAGAAGACTCAGGACATATGAGAACTTGTACTGTAACGTCATGTAACTCAGTAATATCTCAAATTTTCTGATCAAGGAGATTATGGGGCCAAAGAGGAAAGTGATCGATGTTGTAGAGTGTGCCTAAGGAGAATCACATGGAGAGAAAACATTCTCTCAGGCTTTCACAGAGAGCACATTAGCCAAGCAATGGTTGTGACTCATCCACTTGGCTGACACTGCCAAATGATCTACAATCTGAGGTAACAGGTCTCAGTATAAATCCTGAGGGGATTTGACTGACCTTATCAGGTCCAAAAGCTACAACTCTTGTTGCATAGGTCCTGCTTTACCTTGGTCTTAACCATCCAGCAGAAAAGTATAAAAATGAACTATATGAAGTAAAGCCATGCTATTATGTTGAGCTGTAGGGGACTCAGGTCAACAATTTTGACTTTGCCAGTGAAGAGGAAGACCCAATACTATTATGAACTACTGGACTCTTCTAAAATATTTTGCTGCTTTAACACACCTATAATATTCAAATATTGGAACTTAACAAGTAAAGGGGATAGAGATGAATGTCCATTTTGTGTCTGTGTATTCAAAATGGTTAGGATAGATATATAGTTACATTCTCTTAATGAATAGATGGATTTGTTCTTATTGTGTTTTTAAATAGGGTATCATGTCCCCATCTTGTACAGCAATTAACCACTATGAAGAATGTATGCAATGTGTTAATTATTGAAAGTGTCCTACCAGTTTGTTTTGAAACTGTCACATTGCTATTTGTTTCTCAATAGAATTATGGGAAACAAGAAAAAAGAAAGCAAAGAAAAAAAATCAGAACTGGGGAGAAGGAAAAAAAAAGAACTAGAGAATACTATTTCCAGTCCAGACTACTATATCCTGAAAAACTACCTTTCAAGTTTGCTGAAATAGTGAAAGCTTTCCATGACAAACAGTTAAAGAATTTCATGAGGGCAAGGCCTATCCTACATACACCAAAGAAACAGTTCTAGAGAATGAAGGAAATGATCAGAACTCCATGAATGATAAAAATTGGAACCCACTAAATAGGTCAAACAATTAAACACAGGAAAAAAAGAGTAAACAGCAGCAAGTAAATAACATGTAAATCATAAGCAATGTATCAAAATTGCTACAATCAGTATAAATGGACTCAATTCACCCATGAACAGAAATAAACTACCACAGTGCAATGGGAAACAAAATTCAACTATGTGCTGTATACAAGAAACACATTTAACTCATAAATAAATTCAATTGAAAGTCAAATGATGGAAAAAAAATACTACACGACCCAGGACTTAAGAAATTTGCAGAAGTAGCAATTCTCTGCTCAGACAGTCTCATCTTCAAATCAAGAATGATCAAATGAAATAAAGAATGCCACTAAATTCTCATTTGGGGAAAAATTCATGAGGAGGAGGTAACATTCATAAATATATACACATCAAACACGGGAGCAAACAACTGTAACAGACAAACTACTAAGATGTTAAACAATCTAATATCCAATTTCACAATCTTAACAGGACACCTTCAAACCCACTTATCCCTAAAAGATAGAAAAAACAGACAAAAAATTAGCAAACAAGTAGCAAAAATGAAAAAGAGCATAGAAAAAAATGGAGTTAGTGGACATATAAAGGGTATCTCACTAAATGACAGTTGAATACACATTGTTTTCAACTGCACATGGATCATTGTCTAAAATATCCCACATACTGGTCCATCAGTCATGCTTAAGTATACACAAGAAAACAGAAATTATCCTATGCATATTACCTGACCGCAGTGCAATAAAACTAGAAATAAATGCAAATGAAATCAGAAAAACTCCATAAATACATGTAAATTAAAAAACACACTACTTGGGGTTGGGAAGATTGCTCAGTGGAATAAGTGCTTCCTAGGCAAGTGCAAGGGTCTGCGTTCAATCCCTGGATTGAAAAAAAAAAAGAAAAAGAAAGAAAAAGAAAAAAGAAAAAAACTACACACTACTCAGAATGCAATGTGTCACAAAAGAAATTAAACAAGATATTGAACAATGTCTACAATTCAATGAAAATTCAAGCACAACATATCAGAATTAATGGGATACAATAAAAGCAGTTCTTAGAGGCAAATTTATAGCTGTGAACACACACATTAGGAAAGCAGAATAGGAACAAATAAACACACTAATGTTGTACCTCCAACATCTAGAAAAGGAAGAACAAACGAAACCCAAAGACCAAAGACGTGAAGAAATCATGAAGATTAAAACAGAAAATAATTCAATCGGCACAAAAGATGATGAAAAAATTAATGAATCAAAAAGCTGGGTCTAATGGTCACAGATGAAATTAAACTAGAAATTCAACAATATCTACAATTCAATGAAAATTCAAACACAACTTATCGGAATTTATGGAATGCAATGAAAGCAGTTCTCAGAAGGAAATGTAGAGCTCTGAACTCACAAATTAAGAAAACAGAAGGGGAAAAATAAATACCGTCATGCTGCACCTCTGATATCTAGAAATATAAGAACACACCAAACAGAGTGCCCAAAGATGGTAAGAAATCATAAAGAATGTCACAGAAATTAATTCAATTGAGATGAAGAAAATAATTCAAAGAATTAATGAATTAAAGCTGGACCTTTGAAACACCGAATAAAATCAATAAGCCCCTAGATAACCTCATCAAAAAATGAAAGAAAAAATTCAAACACAAGCAATAAGAAATGTAAAGGGTGTAATTACCACAGACCTAGTAGAAATTCAGATTAACAATAGCTACTTTGAGAATCTTTACTCTCACAGAATAGAAGACACAGATGAAATGGCAGATTCCTAGAAAAGAACAAATTACCAAAACTGAATCAAGAAGATATAACAACTCTCAATAACACAATAATAGTCAATGAAATAAGAAATGTAATAAAAAACCTACTGACAAAGAAAAGTCCTGATGGATTCAGAGCTGAATTCCAAAAGAAATTTACATAAGATATAATCTCTACTCTCCTCAAAGACTTAAATGAAACTGTAAAAGAGGGAATCCTCCCAAAACAATTCTTCAAGGCAAGTATTATACTGATTGCAAAATCAGGGAAAGGCTCAACTAAAAAAGGGACCTACAG
Source organism: Octodon degus (assembly GCF_000260255.1). Classification (NCBI taxonomy): domain Eukaryota; kingdom Metazoa; phylum Chordata; class Mammalia; order Rodentia; family Octodontidae; genus Octodon; species Octodon degus. The sequence goes on from NW_004524679.1 coordinate 7,483,379, forward strand.
GTCAATCTCCCTCAGGAACATAGATGCAAAGATCCTCAATAAAATCCTAGCAAATAGAATACAGCAAATCATCATGAAGATCATACACTAAGATCAGGTATGAATCATCCCAGGGATGCAAGGATGGTGCAATATTCGAAAATCTATAAATGTACTACACTGTATTAATAGAACGAAATGTAAGAACCACATGATCATCTCAATTGATGCAGAAAACGATTTGGACAAAGTCCAACACTCATTCATGTTCAAAGTCCTACAGAAAAGTGGAATAGAAGGCCTCATTTTCAATTTGATAAAAGACGTCTATGCCAACCCAACATCTAATATAATTCTAAACGGGATAAAACTAAAATCTTTTAATCTCAGATCTGGTACAAGAAAAGGATGTCCTCTATCACTGCTACTATTCAATATAGTTCTGGAATCATTAAATAGAGCCATTAGACAAGAGGGAGAAATAAAAGGAACAAGAATAGGCAAAGAAAAAGTTAAATTATCTTTATTTGCAGATGACATGATACTTTACTTGCAAGACCCAAAAAACTCCACCAAGAAGCTACTAGAATTGACACACAAATTCAGTAGCATAGCAGGATACAAGGTCATCACTCAAAAGTCAATAGCATTCCTCTACGCAGATAACAAACACACTGAGAGGGAAATTATAGAAACGATGTCTTCTACAATAGCACTGAGGAAAATAAAATACCTTGTAATTCACTTAACAAAAGAATTCAAAGATCTTTTCACGGAAAATTACAATACTATGAAAAAAAGATCATAAAAAATTTTAGAAAATGGAAAGATATTCCTTGCTCCTGGATAGAAAAAGCCAACATTGTGAAGATGGCCATACTCCCAAAATTGTTTTACAGATTTAATGCAATCCCCATCAAACTGCTACCAGTATTACTCCCAGACCTAGAGAAATCGCTCCAAAAATTTAATTGGAACCAGAAAAGACCTATAATAGCAAAGGCAAGCTTGGGAAATAAAGCCAAGGCAGGAGAGTTACAATTCCTGACTTGAAATTATGCTACAAAACTGTGATAAAATCAACATGGTTTGCCAGTGAAATAGATGTGAAGATCAATTGAACAGATTAGAAGATGGTGCGTCCTCCACAAATGAACTCAGCCAACTAATATTTGACAAAGTGACCAAACACACTTTCTGGAAGAAAGATAGACTCTTTACCAAATGGTGCTTGAAAAAGTGGCTCTATACATGCCAAAAATTAAAACATGACCGAGGTCTATCACCATGCACTAA
>NW_004524679.1:7487981-7491072 GCF_000260255.1 Octodon degus
TGCAGTGTATTATTTGTTGAAACTGTACTTCCGATTTGATTTGAAACTGTCTCATTGCTATATGTTTATCAATAAAACTGTAGAAAAAAAATGGATTAAAGATCTAAACATTAAAACAGAAAATCTCCTGGAAGAGAAAGTAGGTGGAACTCTTGAAGACATAGAGGTAGGCAAAGAGTTCATGAATTAAAATCAAACCTATCAGAAAACACTTGAAAGAATTAACAACTGGACCAACATGTATTGAGCAGTTTTTGCACATCAAAAGAAATTACTAACAAAGTGAAAAGACCACTCACAATTTTCAAAAAACTCTTAATAAGCTCTCAGACAAAGGTCTGGTCTGTAGACTTTCTGAATAAATAAAATACATGAGGACACCTAAATTTAAAGACCCAATATAGAAATGGGCATCCAAGATGAAAACACACTTTTCAGAGGAAAAAATTACAGAAGCAATTAAATATATGAAAACATGCTCCATATCACTAGTCATCCGTGAAATGCAAATTGAAACAACACTGAGATACCATCTCACCCGAGAAAGAATGGCTATCATAAAGAAATCAACCAACAACAAGTGCTAGAGATTCTGTGGGGAAAAGTGAACCCTTCTCCACTGCTTGTGGGAATGTAGACTGGTACAACCATTATTGAAATCAGTTTGGAGACTTCTTAAGAAACTAGGACTGGGCATCCCATTCAAGCCAGCTATACCCTTACTGGGAATTTTCCTAGAGGAACTGAAAACATCATATCATAGAGATATATATGTACCTATGTTTATAGCAACACAATTCATGATAGCCAAATCTTGGAAACAACCAAGAAGCCCATCACATGAGGAATGGTTGAAAGAGATGTGGTGTTTTTATACAATGGAGTATTACTCAGCTATAAAAAATGATAAACTTGTATCATATATATTTAAGTTGATGCCACTTGAAGATGTACTCATAAGTGAAATAAACGAGATCCAAATGTGTAAATATCATATAGTCTCCATAGTATAAAAAATCAAAAGAAGAAATACAAATAGCATGCATAACACAACTAAAAGGAAAGCGAGAACTTGAGGATTGGACAATGAGTATAGTGTAAGTAGAAAAGCTAGAAAACAGGATAGGGAGAAAGCCATACATTTGTACACACAAATGGGCAATGCAGTGATCCTGAGAAAGATCAGCAGGTTTTTGAAACTAGCAGTTAATTGGTAGGATTCTCAACCTGACTAACTATATATGCTGATACCTGTGAACCAAGCAACTGCACTGATCATAACAATGTGCAATAGAAGGGTCATCCTTGAAATGCCCGTCATCCTGGTCTTCCAAACACATACTTCTTGTCATGATATACCAATTTTTACCATACTGTCTCACAAATAGAATTTTTTAATGGGTAATAAATGAAAAAAAGAAAGACTCAATAAAAGGAAAAAAATGTCACAGGACTGTCCTGCTACAATGCTGTGTATGGTTAGATTTCTAAATTACTGTGTAAAGATATGTTTTCCTATTTTTTAATTTTTTCCCTCATATAAGAAAAAAAATTAAAAGCAAGCACTTAAAGTTCAACACATCAATACTTGATGGAAAATATCTGTTCCAAGTTATGCCCAAGATGGTTGCTATTTAGACAGATAGGTTAAACCGAACTACAAATGTTGCAAGGTAATAATAATCCTTTCTTCTGGAGGGTTAACAACCTAAGTTTGCAGAACAAAAATTGGAGAAAAGGAAGGGCTGCAAGGTCAATCAACATTTTGGCCTGAGCCTTTCAAGGTCAGTGAAAACTGACGACATAGGAGAACCTGTACTGTAACATCATGTAACACAGTTGTGCCCCAAATTTTCTGATCAAGATTGTGGAGCCACAGTGGAATGTGATCAATGATATAGAGTGTGCCAAAGGAGAGTCCCACTGAGTGAAAACTTTCTCTCAGGTTTTACAGAGAACAAATTGATCAAGCAATGGCCATGACTCATCCACATGGCTGACACTGACAAAGGATCTGAAAAGTGCGGTACAGGGTTACAGGATAAATCCTGAGGAAACTTGACTGACACTGTCAGATATAAAAGTTACATTTCATGTTATGTAGGACTTAATTTATCTTGGTCTTAATCATCCAGAAGAAAAGTATAAAAATGAGGTATATCAAGTAAAGCCATATTAATATGCTGAGCTGTGCAATGTTCTAGTCAACAACTTCTGTGGATAACACACTACTCTTGTGGAGTGAAGAACTGTGTTGAATTGCTTTGCTGAATTCAAGCACCTATAGTATTTAGATGCCAAAATATACCCATCTCTGACAGGACTAACCAAAAAACGGGGATACAAAGGAAGGATCATTTTGTATTTGTATATACAGAATAGTTGGGATAGATATACAACTACTTTTGCTTAATTCAATGAGAAAAAAGATTTTTAATAATAGTGTTCAGACAGGATATCCTGTCTGCTTCTTGTATTATGGATTACTACTAAGAAGATAACAATGTACAGTGTATTAATTATTGAAAATGTCCTTTTAATCAGCTTTGAAACTGTCTCATTGATATTTGTTTCTCAATAAAACAAAGTAAAATAAAATATAAAGAAACCTAAGCTGTACTCACCAGCATATGACACATGGTTCTTGAAGCATGATTGGTTCTGAGGCAGCAGATTAGGGCATAGCTTCCAAGCTGGGAAAACAGGTTGTAAGCTGAAGCTTATATCCTGAGCAGAAATGGAGGCTGAAACAGAATACAACCTCATCCAAAACCAAGGCTGAACAACAGGATGGGAACTGTCAATCATGGTCAGTATGCATGGGGAGAGCAACTTCTGATGGGCCAGATTTGTCACAATGTAAAATGTGGCAACCACGGACTTCCACACCACCGCAGTCCTCCTGTGCTGGTGACTTTCTGTGCATACAGTGGCCTGTCCTGCTTGCAGAACAGTTCTCTTCTTGGTCACCTTGTTGCCTCACTCTTACAGTATCTTCTCTACTTGAAATAAAAGTTGCATTTATCTGTTAAAAAAAAGTCAAAGTATTTTTTAAATTTCAGCTTTATTTATTTATTTATTTATTTATTTT
>NW_004524679.1:7491172-7492913 GCF_000260255.1 Octodon degus
TCCCCAGCCACTTTAATTTTTCTTTAATTTTACTTGTGACCTACTGCTTGTTTAGGAGGTTGTTATTTAATTTTCGTGTGTTTATGGAGTTTCTGTGATATTTTTATTTCAATAATTTCCAGTTTCATTGCATTGTGCTCAGATATTATGCATGGATACTTCCAATCATTTTGCTTTTACTTAAGCATACCATGTGTGCTAGTATATGGTCTATTTTGGAGCATTTCCCATGTGCAGCTTAGAAGAATGTGTGTTCTGTAATTGCTGAATGAAACACTAAGTTAAGGTCTACTAAGTCTGTTTCTTCTCAATTTTGGCTTAGTTATGTTAGTTATTTGCTGATTTTTTGCCTGGTTAATCTACATCTTTGTGACTGTGGGGTATTAATATCCCTCCAGTAAAATTGTATTATTGCAATTTGATTTTTCAATTTGTTTAAAATATTACTTATGTAGGTGAGTGTTCCTACTTTGGGTACATATATATTTAAAATTGTTATTGCTTCATCTTACAGTTTTCCACAAATAAGTACATAGTGAACTTCTTCATCTTTTTGAATGATTTTTGGTTTTAAGTTGATATTGTCAGCAACCAGAACAGCTACCTATGCTGTCTTCTGGTATCTAGAAATGGATAATTTTTTTTCCATCCTGATTTTCAGTTTATGAATTTCTTTTTTATTTAAAAGTGTTTCTTCTATGCTGCATATTGTTCAATTTTGATTCTTAATCTACTCTTCCAGTCTGTTTTTTGTGATTGGTGAATTAAAGTCATTTCTATTGATAAGTGATATGTCATGGTTTATCTTTGCCATGTTATTTTCCTGCTATAGGTTCCATATTTTTCCTTTTTAATAATTACTTGCTCTGTTTGCTTGTTCCTTTCTATTGCTTTTCTTGAAACTGCAGTTGCTTCTGTCTCTTTCTAGAATATCTAATAGAATTCTTTGTAGGGTTGGTTTGGTGTTCGTGAATTTCTTCAGTTGTTCTTTGTCATGGTAGGATCTTAATTTGTCAGTGAATTGGATAGATATATTCACAGGGAAAATCAAACTGGATTGGAATTATTTTTTCAGGAACTGAAATACTTAATTCCAAACTCTTCTTCATTTGATGGTTTTGTTGAGAAATCTTCAGGGATTTTTTTTTACAACAAATCCCTTTATTCATTAAGAGAATGTAAATATAAATCTATCCTAAGCAATTTCAATGCACAGATACAAAATGGACATTCATCTCTATCCCCTTTTTTGTTAAGTTCCATTATTTGAATATTATAGGTGTGTAAACTCAGCAAAATATTCTAAAAGACTCCAGTACTCCATAATAGTATTGGGTCTTCTGCTTGTCAGGCAATGTCAGCAATTGTTGACCTGAGTCCCCTAAAGCTCAACATAACAGTATGGCTTTACTTTTTACACTTTGTTGGTCTTTTTGTCATAATTTTATTGATAAACAAATAGCAATGAGACAGTTTCAAATCAAATCGGTAGGACAGTTTCAATAATTAACACACTGCATACATTCCTCTTAATAGTTAATTGCTGTACAAGATGTGGACCTGACATCCCATTTACAAACACCATTAGAGCAAATCATTCTATTTATTAAGAGAATGTAACTATATATCTATCCCAACCTCTCTGAATACACAGATACAAAATGGACAGTCATCTGCATACCTTTTTTTTTTTGGTTAAGTTCCATTATTTGAATATTATAGGTGTGTAAACTCAGCAAAA
>NW_004524679.1:7493672-7495179 GCF_000260255.1 Octodon degus
TATACTTCTCAGGTTTGCACATAATTCCAAAAATCTCACCATATACAACCTTGAAACAGGACAGTCCCACAATTTTCCTTTTCCTCTATCTTGCTTTCCTTCACCACCCCCTTCTTCTTGAAAAACCACCTACCTGAGAGACATCATAGCAGCAACTGGCATATCATGACAAGCAGCCCATATTCAGAAGTCCAGAATGACAGGCTGTCCAAGAATGAAACTACTATTATAAATTTCCATCTGCAGTGCAGTACCTTAGTTCACAGGTATCAGTATATATAGTTAGGGTGAGAATCTTTCCATTTAACTATTAGGTTAAAAAATCTTCTGAAGATCCCAGGATCATTGAATCGCTTATCTTCTATATATAACTCTATGGCTTGACTTATTCATGTTTCTTAGCTCTTATCCTTTCCCTCTCTTGATTAGTTAGTCCTTGATTCACTACTTTCCTTTTACTTGTATTATATCTTTCTATTTGTATTTCTTCTTTTGAGTTCTTATACTAGGGAGACTATATGATATTTACTCATGTGTGTCTGGTTTATTTCACTTATAAGTATATGTTCAAGTGGCATCCACTTCAACATAAAGGCTTTGAGAGGAGGTCCCAGTTTTTAATTCTTTCAACTGTTTCTGGTGCGAATTGATTTCTGTCCATGAACTCTTTGCCTACCACTATGTCTTCAAGAGTTCCTCCTAATTTCTCTTCCAGGAGATTTAGTGCCTCTGCTTTAATGTTTAGATCTTTAATCCATTTTAACTTTAGTTTAGTGCATGGCGATAGACCTGGGTCAAGTTTGAGTTTTTGTCATATAGACAGCCAGTTTTTCCAGCACCATTTGTTAAAGAGGTTATCTTTCTTCCAGTGAGTATGCTTGGCCACTTTGTCAAAGATAAGTTGGCTGAATGTGTTAGTAGGAGCTTCAGTGCCTTCTAATCTATTCCATTGATCCTCAGGTCTATTTTGATGCCAGTAGCCTTGTAGTATAGTTTCAAGTCAAGAATTGTAATGCCTCCTGCCTTGTCTTTATTGCGTAGAATTGCCTTTGCGATTCTCCGTCTTTTCTGGTTCCAGAAAAATTATAGGAATGATTTCTGTATTTCTGTTACGTATGTTGGTGGTAGTCTGATAGGGCTCCCATTAAATCTGTACAGCAATTTTTGGGGTATGGCCATCTTCACAAAGTTAGTTCTTCCTATCCAGGAGCATGGAATATATTTCCATTTTCTGAAATCCTCTAGGATCTCTTTTTTCAGAGTACTGTAATTTTCCTTCAAAAGATCTTTGACTTCCGTAGTTAGATTAATTCCAAGGTATTTCATTTTCCTTGGTGCTATTGTAAAAGGTATTGTTTCTATAATTTCCTTCTCAGTGTGTTTGTTGTCTGTGTAGAGGAATGCTATTGACTTTTGGGTATTGACTTTATAACGTGCTATGCAACTGAAATGTTATTTTAATCCTAGTAGCTTCTTGGTGGAGATTTTTGGGTCTTCCAAGTAAAGT
>NW_004524679.1:7496486-7497004 GCF_000260255.1 Octodon degus
ACTGCTTTCATTGTAACCCATAAATTACGATAAGTTGTACATGAATTTTCAATGAATTATAGATATTGTTGAATTTCTTGTTTAATTTCATCTGTGAACTATTGGTTGCTGAGTAGGGTTTCATTTAATTTCCTTGTATTTAAGGTTTTTTTGTGGTTTCTTTTGTCACTTATTTCCAGTTTCATTGCACTGTGGTCATAAAATGTGCATGGGATAATTTCTGTTTTCTTGCATATAGTTAAAGCATGATCTATGGACCAGTATGTGGTCTATATTTTAAAATGAGCCATGTGCAGCTGACAAAAATGTGTATTCAGCTGTGTTTGCGTGGAACACTCTGTATATATCCACCTAGTCCATTTGTTTCAAGCTCTGGTTTAGTTCTGTTATTTCTTTGCTAGGTTTTTGTCTGGTTGACCTATCTTTTGGAGATAAGGGGGTCTTAAGGTCTCCTGTTAAAATTGTGGTATTGGATATTAGATGTTTGATGTCCATTAAAATTTGCTTTATATAGTTGG
>NW_004524679.1:7498201-7514555 GCF_000260255.1 Octodon degus
TTCCTGTAGCTGCTTCTTTACTTCAGATGCTATGAGTTCTTATAATTCTTTTTTTATTTCAGAAAAGAATTGCACTCTGATTTTCTCTATATCCTTCTGCTGTTGCTTATTTACTATCGACACTATTAATTCATGCATTTTAGCCGAGCTCACATCCTCTGCACTTGTTCTGGGTGGGCACTAGGTTTCCTCCATATGTTTCTGCATTTGATTCTTTATGGCAGATGTTATTAATTCGGGCATTTCTTTTTTTATTTCCAATTTGAGTTCCTCTATATCTTTCTGCAGCTGTTTCTTCATTTCAGAAGCCATTGATTCATTGCTTTCGGCTGTGTGATTCCCAATTTGTTCTGTGTTTGTGTCCTGTGCACTTTTTCCATGTGTGGAGTTGGGTTCTGAGGTTGCATTTTGTTCCTTCTCGTCATTTTGTGTAGTACTGTCTTCTGACCTTTGTTGTAGATCTTCACTGTAGTTATAACCTTAGCACCTACTGAAGTTCAGGTGCAGATCTACAAGTTTGGATTTATCCAGCTGTTTCTGGCTTGAGTCTGACTGCTGTGCTCAGCCTCTTCCTCCTGCTGTCCTTGAGGCTGAACCTGTTGTGCCCCTGTGGCAAGATGTTCTCTTCCTGGACTAGCTGGATGGTTCTATCCTTTACACTCTCTGCTGGGATTGTGGCTGCAGTTTTACACCCCAGTCATATAAGGCAGTCCAGAGCTGAGCCTGGAGGGTACAAGGTGGAGTTGGGGAGAGAGGCAGGCCTCCCAAACACTCACTGGGTCTGGGCTTGGACTGGGTCTGGGTGTTCCGGGAATGAGGCAGAAATTCCTATTGGGAGGGCTGGGTGGTGGAGATACTGAGTGGTGGGGGGCGTCCCAAGGGGGTGGAAGAAGGTCTCACCCTCGCTGTGCCTGGAGATCTGTAGTCAGTCCTGCTTGCACAGAGTAGCAGGAAGCTCTCCCACACACTCACAGGAACTGAGCTAGTACTGGGTCTGGGCATTCCCAGAATGCAGCAGAAATTCTTACTTGGCAGGCAGGGAGAGGGAGGTGCTGCGGAGGGTTGTGGGGCGCCCCAAAGTGGTGGAAGAAGGTCTCACCCTCGCTGTGCCTGGGGATCTGTAGTCAGTCCTGCTGGCGCAGAGTAGCAGGAAGCTCTCCCACACACTCACAGGACCTGGGCTAGGACTGGGTCTTTGAGTTCCCCGGAAAGTTGCAGAAATTGCTACTCTGCCGGCGGGGTGGGGGATGTGCTGCAGAGGCCGCAGGGGCATCCCAAAGTGGTGGAAGATGGTCTCATCCATGCTGTGCCTGGGCTGGGACCCACAGTTGTTCTCTTCAGTGATTCTTATGGGCTTGCCAATGTAGGTGATCTGCTTCTTCTAACAGATTTTGGAATGCTTTTCTTTTGTTGAATTTTTTTGAATCTTGCTTATTATGTGTCTAGGTATAGATTTATGTTTATGATTATTTAGAGTTCTATATGCCTCACTTAACAGTATGTCAGATTCTTTTCTCATGCAACTACCTCTGCAAATAATCTTTTTGTGTCATTTGTGTTGACACCTGCTGTTTCCTTGACATCTATTATTATGTTATTTTTCTATGCATCATCTTGTAGCTACTGAGCCACTATTGACAAGTCAGAACCCTCACCCTCATGCTAAGGCTCATGGGGCCAAATTGCAGAAACAATTCTGCCCAAATTTATACCTTGAACCCAAGCCAGGACAAATTATACAAACTCTCCTTTTGCTAACATAAAAAGACCCCCACAAATCAGGTAACCCTGCCAAGATGAGTTTTCCCTCAGCTGTTCCAGCACACAAATACCTTCCCCTAAAATCCCTATAAAATCCACTGTACCCTTTTGTTCAGGGATGTCTCCCTCTACTCGAGAGCCAGCCCACCTGTTCTTACTTCCAATAAATCTTCTTTTCATGTCAGAATGCCTGATGTGGTTTATGTGCATGGATTCATACCTAACATTTGGAGCTGGATAGCTGGGAGGAACACCAAGGCCTCTGCTGGTTCCTCCCAATCAGAGACTTGACCTGTTCCACCACCTGCCCCTCTAAGCATACTGCAAGCTTGAGACATCCTTTGCTGACCTAAACACACACAATACCTAAAACTTTGAGTATCCTTCATTCAACATATCTTTAAATACAAACATCTCCCACTGTCCAACTTGTTCAGAGGAGGTAAGATGAAGAGGGCTATCTGTCCTTTAGAATTATTTGTGTCTCATGTCTCACTCCCCAACTTTATGCTGGACAAGATCCCTTTCTGTACTTTCATACGATTTCCTTTTCTGTGTGTCTTGAAGATAAATGTCTTTCCCAGATGGCTTGCTCCCAGCTTCATGCCTTTTGGTTTTGCACCCTCATCTCACAAGTCCTGATGACATGCTGAGCAGATCCTTTCCTCAACATGACCTGCTTTCCAACCTGGGATGCTTGCTTAAATGGCTTTCGTCTCTCATCCCTTGTTGGATTCACCTCAAACAATGTTTGTTTTTATAATCATCTCTGATACTCTTATCTGTATTCATGTTTCTATGGTTAACACCCCTTCACCCTTTCTGCCCACATCTCTGTTCTCTCTTATCTAGAGTTTATCCTCAGGGGACATCTTGGACTATTGGAGCCCAAACCCAAATGTCTCACTTTTCTCTGTCAGACTGTGTGGCCACAATACAAGTTATATAATGGGTTCTATTAACCCGCCCACAAGGGAACTATTGATTATGACACCTTCTTTGATTTAGATAACTGTTGTCACAGCAAAGGGAAATAGCCTAAGTTCCCCTATGTCCTCACTTTCTTTTATCTCCAAAATCATCCTGAGTTCTGCCTGTCATGTAGTCACCAACAGATTGTATTAACAAATGACCCCTTAAGACCTCAATCTAACCTTTCTTCATAGACCCGTTTATTCTCAACTTTTCTTATACTGTGCCCAGCAGCTCTGCAGCTTCCATAGCTACTGCCCCCTCTGCAACCACCACCACAGGCCACCACGAGAGCCACTACTATCTGCTGCCAATGCAACAGCAATTATGCTATTTCACCTTCTGATCTCTCAACTTTCATGGGCTGGGGAGATAACTCTCTCTCTCTCTCTCTCTCTCTCTCTCTCTCTCTCTCTCTCTCTGTGTGTGTGCTTTTTTCCCCTTTCATTCATCTGCTTTTTCCTGTGGATCCTGCATTCTTCACATTCCTTGTCCCTCCCAACTTACACCTACAGGCTGGGGCAATAGCTCAGTGACATACAAGAACCAGCCTGTCAAGTTCAAGGCCCAGAGTTTAATCCCTAGTACATAAAGAAAAAAATCCAACTTCCAACTTATGCTTACAGTCTGTTTTTCCTTCAAGTTTCTCAGTTTGAGATAAGGTACAGTTGAAGAACAGATCATAACACATTGTTTCCTGGCTGGCAGTGCTCGCTTCCTCTACAATGAGGTACTCAAGGACAGTGGCTCACAAAATGCAGGCTCTTGTCTCTCCTATTCTCCCAGCCAAACCTACTACTCATCTCCTTCTCCCTTTACTCCCCCAACCCCTCAGTCACTTTGACAGGCAATGTCATTACAGCCACAAAAAAAGAGATTGAGTCACTGCTTCCTGCCCCTCCCTTAGAATGCCCTTCTTGCCAGCCTGCAAGTCCAGCACTTGAGAGTTGTTAGTGCTCCTTTATTGTGATTTTGCCTAATACTCATACTCTGCTCAGTTTGCTTGCTCCTACTGAAATGTGGTAATTATACATAAGATATTTTTATATTTTTTTCAAATTTTTATAAGAGATCTCAGCTAATTGACCTACAAAAGATCTGACTAGTCTCTCATAATTACAAACTTAAAAGGTCATCATAACTTAACTTGGCCAGAAATATATTTGAGCACACTCTGATTTTGTAAAGATATTCGTGTGTGTCACATGTATGTGTTTATATGTCCTTCCATCAACAGCTATTCCTCTTTATTTGAGCTTTAAAATATAGATTTAAAATCATGCTTTCTCTCGAGTTACAAGCTTCTCTAAATGATATGTAAATTCATTTACAATTAAACAAAAAACATTAGAATGGGGAAAGATTGTTAGACAAGACTTTTGATTGGTAGATAGAGGGGTGGCCAAACTTTGTTCATCCATAGAAAGCTCCAAATAATCTCCTTAGAAGACACTCCCAATAATTTGGTCATTGGATAAAAGACAAAGATTTCTCAAAAAAATTAAAATAAATTTTTCTCATAAAAATGCTATTGGTACATTAAATATAATCATGCCTTTCTCTTATGCTCCAGATATTTATAATAGCCAGTTAATGTCAAACCAACTTGAGGTCTTCAGTCAAATGATAATTTTCTAACAAACATTTATGTGATATGTATCCTGTTTATGTGCCATTACATAGAGATACCTAAATTAAATGGGGATTTCATCATCTGTTATGACGTTTATACTACACTACTATTTATAACTGTTGATATCTAATGTTCTCTGTGAAAGTATAACTATTGTTTGTTAACATTCTACAGGAATTTAACTGGTAAAATGCCCATGGTTCATAAGAAATAACAGTTTTCTGTTCAAATTTTATATTTCAAGGTGCTTGAAACTCAGATACAATTCTAATTATCAAGTATATTGATGCAAACTAAGTATACTATTATAGACCCAGATTCTCCTGAAGAAACAGCTATTATTGATTCTTATTTTATATTCTCATCTTCTCCTACATTCACACTAAGCTAAAAAGATAGATCTCAGCCCTCAAAGCCCACAGGAAAACTTACTTAACCTGACTTTCCATGTCCTCAGTAATAGAAACCAAAATTAACAATATATAAGTGCCAACTTTTAGTTGTGACTCCTCCTTCTCCTCATCTTCCTCCTCCTTCTCTTCTTCCTCCTGCTCCTCCTCCTCCTTTTTCTTCTTCCTGACTTCCATAGTTTGAACAGTTTTCTCCCATCATGCTCATCCATCATGTTATATCTTCTTTGGAGCCACACAATAATGGGCTGAAACTTTGAAATCATGAAGCAAAAGACACTTCTCTTCATTTAAGTGATAGGTGTCAGGTATCGTGTCTGCTGAGGGAAGCTACTAATATAAAAAAATGGTATCAAAGAAGTCTCATCATTGCTATGTGCTTATTTGACCATGTGGTTCAACATCAGAACTGATTTGAGGGAGGAGTATGAAAAATTTTGGACTAACTGGAAAGATAAACCACAGAATGTTATAAGCAGAATTTACTGAGACCTGCTACTGGAAACTTCTAAGAATAATGCAGCTAGGAGTAAAATCAGTAATAGATTCATGAGGTTTTAATTGAGAATGGTGATTTACTGGAAACTGAAATAGAGGCTATATATATTAATTCTGAAATCATACGGTTTGTATTTTGTATATCTCTTACAATCTTGTGTGACATTGAACTAAAATATTGTATACTAATTAATTTGGCCAAAGAAACTTCAAAGCAGTGCATTGTTCAGGCTGTTGCGTGAGTATTGCTAGCTTCCTCCAGCTAGATTTCTACTCATTTTTGCTTTGTTTTTTTTCATTTTTATGCATTTGGTACAGGGTCTCACTAAGCAGCTCGAATTCATAGTGAACCTCCTGTGTACAGCCTCCCCAGGGCTGGGATTAAAGGCATGTGCCACCACACCTGGAATTAGTCTCCAGCTCAGTGCATACTGGGGGGAGGCTGGTATGGCATGCAGGACAAGGGATCAAACCATGGTCCCCCTGCACTTGCCAAAGCAGGTGATTAGGCTGCTAAACTATCACAACAGCCTTCTTCCACTTAGATTTATAATCAGTATCATAATTTTGTAGCTTCATCAGAAAGAAGAAATCACAAAATTGTGGTGTAGAAGCTTGTGGTCCCTAAGATATTCCAGTCCTAGTTTTCTAAGGAGTCTCCACACAAATTTCCATAATGGTTGCACCAGTGTACATCCCCACTACCAGTGCAGAAGGGTTCCTTTTTCCCCACAGCCTCCACAACATTTGTTGTAGGTTGATTTGTTTATGACAGCTATTCTTTCTGGGGTGTGATGATATCTCAGTGTTGTTTTAATTTGCATTTCATGGATGGTTAGTGATGTGGAACATTTTTTCATATATTTATTCACTTCTTTCATTTCCTCTGAGAAATGTGTGTTCATCTCATATGACCATTTCTGGAATCAGTCTTTAAATTTTGGGGCCCTAACTTTTTTAGTTCTTTTTTTTTCAAGCATGTTCACTTTATTTTCAACAGGAACAAACATTTATACAGCAGAAGATTGTCTAGAGAAGAAACAATGCTCTTACAATTAATGTGCCAGGGGACCTCAGGAATCATGGCTGTAGGGAATTCATTGCCCAGGGTTGGAGGACAAATGAAGAGAACTGAATTCTTTTTGCAACCCAGGATTGTCCAGAAACTAAGAATCAGAAAATTCTAAAAAGAAAAGCACTATGGAAAGATGGTCCAGCAAGGTCTCCATAGAGATGTCCACAAGGTAAGAATCTTCTGCACTCATCATGATTTGCAGAACGTTGCCTCTCACTACAATTTCCCCATCAACTTCAGGTGACAGAATCCCTGCTACTGGAGCCAGGAGTAGGCAAGCAATCTCTGCTTCCAGGTTACAGTGGAAATGCAAGGTAAAGCGGCTGCTGGGAACCTGGCTAAGGTGACTTCGTGACCAAGGCTGCCTAGCTCCCTGCCCTTCTTACACTCAGGCCACTCCAGACACCTCACAGGGTCCCTTGGGCCTCCCTGCCCTTCCTGGCTGCTCCCCCATCACCTGACACGGGGTCCCACTCTTCTCTGTCTCCAATGGGTAGTTCCTGTCTGGCTCCACAGCCCACCACATCTACCATCCAGGGCCCCCTCCAAGAGTCCCTTAGGAAGGATACATCTCCATGGAACCAGATTGAAATACCCTGACGGAAGTCACGTCATCTTCACCAGGTAAAGGACTCTCGCTTGTCCCCTCTTCCCAAAAACCTTCCTGAGCCATCGCGCCTTTGCCTCCAGCGCCTTCATCTCTTTCAGTGACTCCAAAGGTTTCAGGGCCACCATGAGCACCAGTAATGTTCTCTCCTCCTTCAGCACCCACCTCAGTGTTTTCAGGGGCCTGCATGCCTCAAAAACAGCTCTCCTCCCAGCCCAGGACAGCTACTTCCACAGCTCCAATATTCTCCTTGTGAAATACCATTAACAGAAACCTCCTCAACGGTTCTACCCACAATGAAGCAGGCGCTGCCCCCAGCACATGCGCAAATGGGTGTTCAGCCTTGGGAAACAGCTGGCGGTTCCCCATGACACTGTCACAGCACCCACACTGCCTGAGGAGGCCTGTGATTCGAACAGAGTACTAGGTTTGGTCCCGAGTATCTGTCCCTAAGGTCCAGAGTGCAGACAGATGTCCAAAGGGTCTCCTGAGATATCTTCCGTTTTGGCCTTTTAGTGTAGGACTGTAGGTACGAGTGCTTTTCGATTGAGAGGTATCCCTCTTTTGCCATATATAGCAGAGCCAACCACCACTCACTATCCTCGAATCAAACATTTAAACAAACAAATTACTAAAGGATCCCAATCTTTATTTCCTCCTGGTCCTGCTGATAGAAACACAATGATAGGTTGAGTGACTCACAGGCAGAGGGTAATTTGAAAGCATTAGAAACATTGTGATTAGAAGGACAGCTGTGACTTTGAGTGAATTTTTGGCAGAGGTCCCAGTGCAGACACCACATCCAAATTACACCACATTGTAGATGTCGCAGCACAGGTCATCTTTGTTGCTGCTCAGGGCTATATTCTCACACTCTGAGATATTCTCAGACTGTACAAAGAATGAAATTACACTGAGAAGGAAAAATAGAAAGAAAGGTTAAAAGTTACTTTTCTGGATGCTGCAGTGGAAGGCTTGCAAGAGATAAAGAGTACACTAAAGGTAGGACTGATGACCAGGTTTAAATGCAGAAGCTCATGCAAAGAGCAGCTTCCTAGAAATCAGTGTTGAACAAGAATTAATGTTCATTGACTGCTTTGTCTGTGGTAGGCACAACACTACCTGTCTCTCTGTGGACTTGGATCCTTAAACAATACTGTATGAGCAAAAAGTCATGATTAGTAACACGTTGCTGACAGCAGTACTTCTTATCGTGTTCACGCAGCAGACAAGAGGGTGAAGAAGTGTGTTCTTGTGGCACTTCATTCCATGCTCTTCTCTCAGAAAGAGATGGAGAGACACAATCTTCTTACAGCTTCTCCTTTGGTGGGGAGCCAGGGTTGTGTCAGTGGGCAGGACATGTTGCAGATGGGTCCACATGCTGCCGTGCCTCTCACCAGCTACTGCCCTCGCTCCCACCTGCCTATGTTCTTTCTCTTTGCATTTACTTCAAGGTCCATGAGGATGAGGAAGGAACATACTTTCATGGCCACCAGATGCCCTCTAATAATGGAAGCTCCTCACTGCACCCCTCAGTGATTCCCAGATGCACATCACTTATTCTGCTGAGGAGCAAACAGCATGAACATCAGTCTCTAGCTTGCTGACTCATGCCCTGCCATCCTCACTAGACAGGGAATGTGCAACCCCACACACAAACCTCACAAGTGGTCTGCATACTCCAGTACTTGCAATAGCACACATAGTGGATTGCACGAGCTCTTAGCCTATCGTGGAACTCAGTCCTTAAAATAACAAGATTTTCTTGACTCCAAGGCCAAAATTTCCTTCAATGCATACAACTTAATTTAAACTTTAACTGAGTTGCAGATAGTGATCTAAAAAATATCTAATTGACAAAATGTTTCATTTTGCTCCTCTGTACAAAGCATATGTAATGAGAGTGAATACATTTTTGTCAATGAATTGGTGATGCCAAGAAATAATTGTTACCAAATTATCTCCTTAACTTTTCTCTATGGAAGAATAGATAGTGGGGTTCTAAAAAATAATTTAAAGAACAACTATATGTGGACTATGCAGAAGGTGTAGGATACACTGATATAAGGCAGGGAAAAATAAAGTGAAAAGGAAAAAAATGATGCATGAGTCAGTACCACTTGCCTAAAATGAATCTACTTGAGGTTGTTTTTATGTCAGTGGGGGTAAGTACAGACTATACTCCTGAGTGAACTAATTAAGATTCTCTTGTGTAAACATTATATTGCCTTCATGGTGCAAGAAACTGAAACAGTAAATTATTTGAAATACAAAATAGATATGGTAAAATGGAAAGCTATAATTCAAAAGAAAAAAGAATTAAGAAGTGGTGAAGGCAAATATAGGGAGGGAAAAGGGAGAAAAATGCAAATTAGTTCTATTGGAGAAATTTTTATGCCCATAGTTTGTACTTTGAGTAACTATTGGAAAATGAAAATATGCAGTTTCATAACACTTGTTATCATCTGAATATTTCTTATGAAATTTTGTTTTACCTTATGTTCAGAAAGTAAAAAAGAGAGGCTCAGAAAGAAAGTTAGAAATTGGAATCAAGGAAAAAAAATATTTGTAAAAATGAGCAAGTTAATTTTTTGTAAGTGAAAATTACATAAATGAAGAGTGCATTGGTAGGCAAACCAGGACAAAGGAGGGGATAGAAGACTTAGTGAATTTGAAAAGAACATAATAAAAAATACCCAATCTCTGCAAAAGAGAGAATACAGATTTGGGAGCTTAGAAGTTCAGTAACTACTTTGAACAAAATGATAAAATGTTCATCCTATTACAAAAGAGACGAGGAGAAAAAAATGGACAGGGCAAGAAGCGTACATAAAAAATAATGATTGACTCTTATTTTAATATGCAGAAAAACATAAAAAGTTCAGCACAGTGTTATGAGAAAACCATCATGATGTAGGACTAGAAATGTCTCTGCCTGATAAAAGCCATGTACAATGGAGCCACAGAGAAAAGTCATATTAATTGTTGCTCTGAAAACATGAGCACTTGATTCCCTGCTGTCAGGAATCACATAAAAATGGCTAATCTGACAACTTCTATTTGAAGCTGTGCCAAGCGATAAAATTAGAATGAAATGGGCTGGGGAGACTGCTCGGTAGTCTAAGTGCCTGCTAGGCAAGCACAAGGACCAGTTTGATCCCTGGTACAAAATAAACAAGTAAAAGTAAAAATAAAATTGAAAAATAAACTTAGAATGTAAATAGAAAACTTGTAGCTATTTCTAAATCATTTGATCATGGGCATAGAAGACATACAATATAAATATTAGAATGAAACAAAGTCAATTGATTAAGCAACATGAACTGATATTTTCCAAAAACTCACTTTTATTATAAGATCTCAGGAACTCATACATGCTAGGTAAGCTTTCTACTACTGGCCTATGCATTCCAGATCTTTTCATCTTATTCTGAGGCAGGGTCTTGGCCATGGTGGTCTTGAACTTTTGCTACACAGGCATCAGCACCCTAGTAGCTAGGATTCATTCTGGGCACCACTACCCCTTGCTAAACTATATACAGTAGTACCTTGATTTAGGAACTTAAGTTGTTTTACAGTTTTGGCGAACATGACTGTATTTGGTTTTTATGTGGCAAAGATGGCCTTCTTTGTGTTTGTCGCCTGATGTGGAGTTTGTGAATGAAAGTAAAATCTTTGCAAAACTTTTAATTCTGACCTGAATTGTTTACAAACAGAAGCACTCATGAACTGACATATTATTGTATAAATGTGGAGAAAATAAAATAATATAGCTTTCAATTGCAAAGAACATCTAGAATATCAAATACTAAAAATGTGGGAAAGGTGCTGGGGAGATGGCTCAGTGAAATAAGCACTTCCCTGGCAAGTGCAAGGGCCTGAGTTCAATCCCTGGTTATGCCAAAAAAAAAATGTGGGAAAGAAGAAAATTTAGGAAGTTCAGACTGGAAGTTTAGCAGGTGATGCACCAGAGAAGGGGAGAATCTGTCCATTTCCAGATCATTTCACCAGTATATCTGTATTCGCTTCCTAGATCCTCCGAGGACAAATAATTATGATACTATAGCAGGGATGTCATGTTCAGTTGCTCACAGTCCCCCAAGCAAGCTACAGACTGTGACAAAACATGTGGAACCTCTCATGGGTACAGATTGGATTCGTCACAAAAGTACCAAATCAAGAATTCCAGGGGGCCTGCAGCTTAGCTCAGTTGTTTAAGTGCCTGCTTATGCAAACATAGTCAGGCTCAGGATACTGTGGTTTGATCCCCAGATCCTCATGCCTTACTAGACTTGACCTTAAGGCATCCTGAGCCAGCCAGAAAACAAACAAAAAAAAAAGCTTCTCAACTTTTTGGGCCAAGGAGATAGCTCAGTAGAATAAGCACTTGTCTGATAAGCACAGGGTCCTGAGTTCAATCCCCGATACCACACACAAAAAATAATTCCAGATAGAGTGTTTCACCCTTCACCTGAAGATCATGAAAAGTATGGTGGGGTTGTACAGCACCCTCATAAACTTTATGTTGTTACCAGAATAAAAAGTACAATAAGATGACCATACTGGGAAAAAGATGTAATCAAGATGCTTGGATTAGAAAAACCACACACTCCTCAAGTTCATAAAAGCATCCTTCAATAAATGCAAAACTGAAAGTGGTTAAGCATCTCATAAGAATCCAGCCCCTGAAGCTGCAGCAAGGACTTCCCACAGGAGAGAACATGGCTCACACGTTCCTCAAGAGTACCATGGAGTTAGTAGTGCAGTGGCATCTGAAGCCTGTGGACACCTGTACATCCAGCATTCTGGATCCTTCTGCTAAGGCAGAAGGATCCTTGCAAGTTCAAGGACAGATGCAGGCTACATAGTTCAAGACCAGCCCAATAACAAAGTAAGACCTTGACTGAAAAAAACCCTGTGGAGCAGGAAACAAGACCTGATGCCACGGAGTTTCATATTTTAAAACTGCAAATTATATTTAAAGTTGTTGGGAAGTTGGGCATGGTGGTGCATGCCTGTAATCCCAGCTTTCAGGAGGCTGAGGCAGGAGGATTGTTGAGTTTGAGGCCAGCCTACACTTCATAGTGATACTCTATCTCAAAAAACAGTAAAGTTGGTGAGAAGATATTTTCTTTTTTAGCCATAATTTTATTGATAAACAAATAGCAATGAGACAGTTTGAAATCAAATTGGCAGGACAGTTTCAACAATTAAAACACTGCATACCTTCTTCTTAGTGGTTAATTGCTGTACAAGATGCGGGCCTGATATTCTATTTACAATTTAGTTCTTTATAAATTCTAGAGAGCAGACCTTTGTCTGAGTGATTATTAGTTAAGATTTTTTTTTTCAAATTTGTGGGTTGTCTTTTCACTTGGTTGGTAATTTCTTTTGATGTGCAAAAAACTTCTCCATAAGAGAATGTCTCAGTTGTTAATGTTTTCTAGTATACCTGTGCGATTCCATTTATGTTCATGAACTCTTTGCCTATCCCTATTTTTTCAAGATTTCCACTTACTTTCTCTTCTAAGAGATTTAGTGATTCTGTTTTAATGTTTAGATCTTTAATCCATTTTGACTTTAGATTAGTGCATCATGATAGACCTTGATCAAGTTTTAGTTTTCAGTATTTAAAGAGCCAGTTTTTTCCAGCATTATTTGTTAAAGAGGTTATGTTTCCTCTAGTGAACATGTTTGGCCCCTTTTTTGAAGATAAAGTGACCTAATGTGTTCAGTTTTGGCACAAATTTTCTGATTGAGGAGATTATGGAACCACAGAAGAAAGTGATCGATGATGTAGAGTGTGCCTAAAACATTTTCTCAGGATTTCACAGAGAGCAAATTGATCAAGCAATGGTTTTGACTCATCCACATGGCTGAAACTGACAAAGAATCTACAAATTGTGGTACAGGGTTTCAGGATAAATTGTGAAGGGATTTGACTGACATGGTCAGATACAAAAGTAACATTTTCTGTTGTATAGGTCTTGATTTATCTTGGTCTTAGCCATCCAGCATAAAAGTTAAAAATGGAGTATAAAAAGTAAAGCCACATCAACATGCTGAGCTGTAAAAGAATCAAATCAGCCCCTCTCCCATCTATCCTGGGCCTGCTGTGTGACTTTCCACCATGCTCTCAGGATCCCTCCACCCTTATAGAGCCAGCCCAAACCCAGGCCTGGCCATTGTGTGGGAGAGCTTCCCTGCTCCTCTGCACCAGCTGGACATCTGTGAATCCAGCCCAGTCCCACCACATGAGTGAGACCTTTCTCCATGCCCTCAGGACACCTGAAACCATCCAGAGTCAGTCCAAGCCCAGGCCCAGCGATTGTGTGGGAGAGCTTCCCTGAACCCTGTGCTCACGGCTACCCTCCAGAACCAACCCAGGCCTGGCATAGAGGCTCAGGGTGAAACTCTACATCTGAAATTCTTGCAGAGAGATTAGGGGCTAGAACCAACCTCCTAATCCAGGAGAAGTACATCTTCCAAGATGGGCAAAACAGGTTCACTCCCAAAGACTTCAGCAGGAAGTAACTCAGCACAGTAGCCAGATCCATATCAGGCAGAACAGATGAATTCAAACTTCATAGCTCTGTACCCAAATATCAGTAGTTGCTAAGCTTGTAACTGCATGAAAGCTCTATACCAAAGATCAGAGGATAGTGCTATACAAAATGATGAAGGAGCAAAATGCAATGTCAGACTCCAAGGTCACACAGAACAAATGCAGAGGACATTAACACAGAACCAATTGGGAATCACCCAGATTAAATGTCTGAATCAATAGTGTCTGAAGTAAAGAAACAACAGCAGAAAGGTATAGAGGAACTCACATCAGAAACAACCTCTGAGATAAGTAAAGAAATCTCTCATCAAGAGCATCTGAAGTAAACTGAAGTAAAGAATTAAATGCAAAAACATATGGAGGAAATCAGATCAGAAATAATATTTGGAGTAAAAAATTTAATAACTGCTTTTCTAGAAGACATCAATAAAAAATTCAGGAGATTAGAGAAACAATAGATCCTTGAATGAGCAATACAGGGAAGAAGATCACATGAAGCAATAGAGTTTCAGATCTTGAGTCATTTGTTTTGACTCCTTTTTTCTCACTGATGCCTATTAGTCTCATGTTGTTCAACTTCGCATCACTTTGAAGATGATGAATTATTTTTTCATGCGTCCTAGTTGTTTTCTGAGAGATCCTTTCTTACTTTTCACTAGCTGAGATGGCATCTTCAATATCTGAATCTCTATCTTCCCTTTAACTCAAATGCTTTTGCAAGCTTTTTGTTGAGATTTTAAGTTCCTCTATATCTCCTTGACTCTGCTTCATGCAATCTATTTCTTTCCTCTACTGCTCATTTAAGGATTTCATCATTCTTCTATTCTCTATTTTTAATCAGTGTCTTCCTGTCAAGAAGTTATTAATCTTTCATTATAGTTATCCTTTAATTTTTTACTTCAGGGATTATTTCTGATCTGAGTTCCTCTATACCGTTCTGCTGTTGCTTCTTTATTTCAGACTATTAGTTCTGACGTTTCTGTCATGTGTTTCCCAATTTCTTCTGTGATAGTGTCTTCTGCACTTGTTCTGGGTGGGCTTGGAGCCTGAGATTGCATTTTGTTCCTTGTCTTTATAATATTGTATAGCACTGTTCTCTGACCTTTGGTGTAGAGCTTTTTTTCCCAAAATTTTATTGATAAACAGATAGCAATGAGACAGTTTCAAATCAAATCGGAAGTACAGTTTCAACAAATAACACACTGCATATATTCTTCTTAGTGGTTAATTGCTGTACAAGATGCGGACTTGAGATCCTATTTACAAACACCATTAGAACAAATCATTCTATTCATTAAGAGAATGCACCTATATATCTATTCTAACCACTTTGAATACACAGATACAAAATGGACATTCATCGGTATACCCCATTTTTTCTAAGTTCTGTTATTGAATATTGTAGGTGTGTAAACTCAGCAAAATATTCTAAAAGAATCCAGTAGCCCATAATAGCATTGGATCTTCTGTTTAACTGGCAATGTCAGAAATTATTGACCTGAGTCCCCCACAGCTCAACATAACAGCATGGCTTTACTTCCTAAATTTCATCTTCATACTTTTCTACTGGATGGCTAAGACCAAGGTAAAGCAGGACCTGTGCAACAAGAGTTGTAGCTTTTTGGTCTGAGGTCAGTGAAATCCCCTCAGGATTTATCCTGGTGTAGAGCTTTTGTGCTGTTATAACCTTAGCACCTACTGAAATTCTTACCCAAGAAATTATATGGTAAAACAGTTATAGTTATATTATTTACAGAATTCCAATAACGAACACTAAGGATGAGTAATAATATTTAGCAGTTGACAAACTTTTGTAACTAATAGCTTTGTATTTTAGGCCATAAGAGCAAATATATCTCTATAGCTAAGCAGATATAAATTTGGGAATTTGCATTTAAGTTACTTCCGTATGTTCTGTCTGATCACCTCCCCTTGATGTAATTGTTTTTTTCCAGACAGACTAGTTCAACCCAGTTAACTTTTGCTCCCTCTCTCAGCCAAGAGAGAAAGAGGGAGGAAGCTCTTATAGACCTGCATCAAGCAAAGTGACTCATCTCACCAAGTGCAGATCTATGAAGTTTGAATTCATCCAGTTGTGCCTGGCTTGGGTCTGGCTGCTGTGCTCAGCTCCTTTCTGCTGCAGTCTGTGGAACTGAACCTGTTGCGGCCCTCTGGCAATATATTCTGTTGCTGGATTAGCTGAGTGGTTCTGACTTCTATCCTCTCTGCATGTACTTGAGCTGAAGAGTTTCACACCAGGCCTGTGTGCCAGGCTAGGTCTGGGTCTGGAGGGCTCCAGAGAGCAGGAGAGGAGGACTCACTCTCAAGCAGGCATGGGCTTGGTGCAGAGGGATCCAGCATGCAAAGAA
Organism: Octodon degus; assembly: GCF_000260255.1. Classification (NCBI taxonomy): domain Eukaryota; kingdom Metazoa; phylum Chordata; class Mammalia; order Rodentia; family Octodontidae; genus Octodon; species Octodon degus. The sequence continues at coordinate 7,514,092 of NW_004524679.1, forward strand.
GAGCATGGAAGCTCTACTCCACATATGCCTTGCCAGGGTTTGCTTTGTGTCTGGATGGGTCCTGAGAGTGCAGCGGAAGTCCTGATTAACAATCTGGGCCTGGGCAGGTTCTGGAGGGGTTAGGAGGGGTCAGGAGAGCAAGGCTGAAAGTCTCACTCACATGCCTGGTTTAGCCTGGGTCCGGAAGGACTCAGAAGGCAAAAGGGAGTTCAGCATCTCTCCAACACACTTGTTGGAGTTGGGCTTGTGTTGCATCGGGAGGGGTCCCGAGAGCACAGCCTTTACCAACTTTTAGTGAAGTTTTTTTTTATTTTCCTGTATATGTTTTTGGTCTTTTTTCTCTATAATTTTATTGAGAAACAATTAGCAATGAGACAGTTTCAAACCAAATTGGTAGGACAGTTTCAATAATTAACACATTGCATACATTCTTCCTAGTGATTAATTGCTCTACAAGATTTGGA
>NW_004524679.1:7516256-7517110 GCF_000260255.1 Octodon degus
TACTTCAGTTTCTTTTTACTTTAAAGATTTTTACTTTAAATTCATGTGTTTGGATTCCAATTTAATCTATGTTGATGTCTCCTAGGTTTGTTCTGACTGGGCTTCAGGCCTGAGACTGCATTTTGCTCATTCTTTGGCAATTTCTATTTCAGGAAGCACTTTTTATTTTGCTTTCTGTGACAATTTTTTGTAAAATTTGATTGTAGCTAGCTGTATCACTGTAATCAGAACTTCTCTGAAAATGGTCTATTCTTTAGGTATCGCTCCTGTATCAGAGATTCTTGCTTTTTTGCATGCCCCAAAATTTTGCATTTTCTATTGATTGAGAGTGAGATAATAGTTTGTATTTGACACTGTCTTCCATCTTTTCGTATAGGGCTTTGATGAGGTTATTACCTAAGCACCTCCTGCTATTATTACCCAAGGGACAATATGTGGTTAATGCAGATATGGTATCCTATTTATTATAATACAAACAGGAATATTAACAACAGTTAGTGAAATTTAGAAGTTGAGACAAATTTTGTAACTGATGGATTTGTACTTTAGACCTTAGGAGCAAACATTATAGCTATATTACAAAGCACATCATAAATTGGGAATTTGTATTTCAATTAATTCCCCTGAGTTCTGTCTGGACACCTCCCACGGATGTATCTGGACTCTTCTAGGCCGACTTGTTCATCTAATTTACCTTCTGCCACCTACAAGGATCCTCATTGTAGGTCTGTGTCTCAGCCTGGGCCCTGTCGTGCTTTGTAGTATGACTTAGATCATCTGATCTAGTTGTACTGAACTTGAACTCATTCTACCAGGCCTGGCTTGAGTCTGACTTCTGGGCTTGGCCACTTCTT
>NW_004524679.1:7518836-7520308 GCF_000260255.1 Octodon degus
TCTCAACTTCAAACCAACAATGGTCAAGCGAAATAAAGAAGGACAATATATACTGGTTAGGGGTAAAATTAAAGAGGAAGAAGTAACATTCATAAATATGTATGCGCCAAACACAGGAGCACCCAACTGTATAAAGCAAATCTTAACTGGCATGAAAAATCCAATATCCTGTACCACAATTTTAAGAGGAGACATTAACAGACCCTTAACTCCAAAAGATACGTCTACCAGACAAAAACTTAGCAAAGAAATAACAGAACTGAAATAGAGTTTGAAACAAATGGACTAGGTGGACATATACAGAGTGTTCCACTCAAACACAGCTGAATACACATTTTTGCAGCTGCATATGGGTCATTTTCTAAAATAGACCACATACTGGTACATAGGTCATGTTTAAGTATATGTAAGAAAACAGAAAGTATTCGATGCACATTGTCTGACCACGGTGCAATGAAACTGTAAATAAATGACAAAAGAAACCAGAAAAAATTTAAATATATGGAAAGTAAATGACACCCTACTCAGCAACGAAATGGTCACAGATGAAATTAAACAAGAAATTCAACAATATCTACAATCAATGAAAATTCAAGCACAACCTATCGTAATTCATGGGATACGATGAAAGCAGTTGTCAGAGGGAAATTCATAGCTGTGAACTCACACATTACGAAAACAGAATGGGAACAAATAAATACCCTGAGACTGCACCTTCAACAACTAGAAAAGGAAGAGCAAACCCAACCCAGAGCCCAAAGACAGGAGGAAATCATAAAGATTAGAGAAGAAATTAATTCAATTGAGACGAAGAAAACAATTCAAAAAAATATAAAAGGAAAAAGCTGTTTCTTTGGAAGACTAAATAAAATTGGAAAGCCCCTAGCTAACCTCGTCAAACAGAGGAAAGAAAAAATTCAAATACAAGCAATAAGGAATGAAATGGGTGTAATTTCCACAGACCCAGTGGAAATTCAGAAGATTATCAATAGCTACTTTGAGAATCTTTACTCTCACAGAATAGAAGACACAGAAGAAATGGACAGATTCCTAGAAAGGTACAAATTAGCACAACTGAATCCACAAGATATAACCACTCTCAATAACCCAATAACAGTCAATAAAACAGAAGATGTAATTAAAAACCTATCAACAAAGAAAAGTGCAGGCCTGGATAGATTCACAGCTGAATGCTACAAGACATTTACAGAAGATGCTTTCCCTATACTCCTCAATCTCTTCCATGAAATTGAAAAGGAATCAATCCTCCATAAATCATTCCTGCAGGCAAGTATTATATTGATACAAAAATGAGGGAAAGATGCAACTAAGAAAGAGAACTACAGGCCTATCTCCCTCATGAACATAGATGCCAAAATCCTCAATAAAATACTAGGAAATAGAATACAGCAAATTATCAAGAAGAACATACACCATGACCAGTTAGGATTCATCCCAGGGATGCAAGGATG
>NW_004524679.1:7522656-7524010 GCF_000260255.1 Octodon degus
AAGTGGATGCCACTTGAACATATAGTCATAAGTGAAATAAACCAGACACACATGTGTAAATATCGTATAGTCTCCCTAGTATAAGAACTCCAAAGAGGAAATACAAATAGAAAGATATAATACAATTGAAAGGAAAACAGGTCTCAAGGACTAACTAATCAAGAGAGGGAAAGGAGAAGAGCTGGAAACATCAGAGTGTCAAGCCATACAGTTATATTTAAAAGATGAGCAAGGTAATGATCCTGACAATCTTCAGAAGACTTTTTAATCCAGCAGTTAATTGGAAAGATTCTCACCTTGACTAACTATATATACTGATACCTGTGAACTAATACACTGCACTGCGCATGGTAAACTGTAATAGTAGTTTCGTGCTTGGAGTGTCTGTCATTCTGGTATTCTAAATATGGGCTGCTTCTCATGATATGTCAGTTACTGCTATGATGTCTCTCAGGTTGGTGGATGTTCAAGAAGAAGGGCGTCGTGAATGAAACCAAGAGACAGGAAAAGGAATATTGTGGGACTGCCCTGCTTCAAGGCTGTATATGGTGAGATTTTTTGATTTATGTGCAAACATGAGAAATATAGAATTCTTTAGGCCTATTTTTAAAATATATTCTAATTTTTAAATGTTTTTATCATATTCTGTAGGGACATAATGTTCAACCTATCAATACTTGATGAAAAATACCTGTTCCATAGTATGCCTAAGATGATTGATATGCAGACAGACAGTGAGGTTAAGCTTAACAGCCTAAGTTGTTTGATAACAATAAGCTTGTCTTCTGGATGGTTAACAACCTAAGTTTGCAGACCAAAATTAGAGAAAAAGAAGGGCTGCAAGGAAAACCAACATTTTGACATTAACCTTCTGATGTCAATTAAGACTCAGGACATATGAGAACTTGTACTGTAACATCACGTAACTCAGTAGTGTCCCAAATTTTCTGATCAAGGAGATTACGGGGCCAAAGAGAAAAGTAATCCATGAGGTAGAGTGTGCCTAAGGAGAGTCACATGGAGAGATAACGTTCTCTCAGGCCTTCACAGAGAGCACATTGGCCAAGCAATGGCCGTGACTCTTCCACATGGCTGACACAGAAAAAGATTCTCCAATCTGAGTTACAGGATCTCAGGATAAATCCTGATGGGATTTCACTGACCTTATCAGACCCATAAGGTACAACTCTTGTTGCATAAGTCCTGCTTTACCTTGGTCTTAACCATTCAGTAGAAAATTATGAAGACGAAATATAGGAAGTAAAGCTATGCTGTTTTGTTCAGCTGTGTGGGTCTCAGGTCAACAATTTCTGGCACTGTCTGTTAAACAGAAAACCCAATGATATTATGGGCT
>NW_004524679.1:7524510-7531428 GCF_000260255.1 Octodon degus
AATAATAATAATAATAAATGTTGAGTTGAAACTGATGCAATGGAACCCGCTTAATTTGTTGTTGGAAATGTAAACTACTACCACCATTTTGGAAATCAGCAAGGACATTTTAAGCAACTAAATTTAACAATTCCATATGATAGACATCCTATTTACACTTGTGTTTCTTAAGAGAGTTAAGCACATCATACTATTGTGATACATGCATATCAATTTTTCCATTAGCATGATTTGTAGTAGTTAAAGCCTGGAAGCAGCCTGAGTACTCAACAGATGATTATATGAAGAGAATATGTTGTCTATACAAAATGGAATAATATGTGACTATGTAGATGAACAAATTTGAGACACAGAAAATCTGATGCATCTAGAAAATACATTGTTTCAGGTCAGCCAAAAAGCTCAGTAGATTAAAGCACCTGAAAGCAGGTTCAGGGGCTAGGAGTTTGATCCCTAGGCTTGCTATGCTAGCCCCATCCCCAGGGTGCCCTGAGACAGCAATTGAAACGGCATGGTGGCACACACCTGTAATTAAAGCACTTGGGAGGCTGTAAACAGGAGGATCACTATGAGTCTGATCTAGTAGTGTGACCCTGAACACCCTGTTGGCCCTTCTCTAAAATACAAAAAAAAAAGTGTTTCATGTCAATCAGACACACAAATTCAAATACTGTACAATATCTTTAAGTTGAGCATGTTATTACTAGAAAGAAAGAACATTATAAAGGATGGTTAGAGAAATAAAGGGTTAGACCTCTTTTGAACCAAAATGTGTCCAGGGGACAGAGGACAAGGGGGAAGGGGTAGAGAAAGTGGAAATAATTTGAGCAAAACTACATACCATTTACAGGAACTTAATCACCTAAGTGACTATAAACACTATATGTCATAATCATCAGATAATATTAAGAATATCAACAAGAACAAAAATGGAGCAAAAGGATTTAAAGGAAGCAGGATCACAGGAGAGAAAGGGAGGGTGTTTAACAAAATGAACTTCTATTATGTATGCATACCCAGTCCTCCAGATGAATGTGTAATGTGCTACAGACATATAGTACTTTTAAAATGTGGGTCAAGCCAGATTTCTAGACCCTATCTCAAAAGTATTAAATAATAATCTGTATTTTATTTATTTATTTATTTATTTATTTATTTTTTGGTACCAGGGATCAAACTCAGGACCTTGCATTTGCCAGGCAAACACTTACTCAACTGAGCAATCTCCCTGGCCCAATAATCTGTATTTTAAATAAGTAATCAATGCAATGATTTGTTTCACTAATGTTTAAAAAGAAATGTATTAGAATGAACAGTTTCCATATGGATGTAATTATGAAAGATTGATGAGAATCAAGAGGAGAATCAATAGAGTCTATTTCAACACTATTGTAGAATGTCTGAATTAATAATGAAATTGTTGTAGGCAGCTGAATAAGAGAGAAATATTACAGTCAGTCAGACAGGGCCAGGCCTTCAAGGAGACAAGATGGAAGAAAAGGAGACTTTGTAATTTGGAAGAGACAGATACTCCCATATAGGCCACACCTAAGACCAAGGCAAAAGAGGAGACACAGCTAAATACCACCCTAGGGATAGGCATCAGGGAATGATATTCTAAATAGGTGTCAATCACCTTGAAAGAGCCCAAATAAGTCTATAACCCAATCCCAAATGGGAAGAGACCCTGTCCAATATTTATGCCCTCTTGCTAAATTGCTTCTCCATTTGGTACTGGATTTAATCAAGTTTACCTGAGCAATGGTGTTCTAATCTCATTGGTTGGCCATAGCTTAGTCTTGCCTCATGCACACTTAAGCAAGTTCCCACGTCTTCTCTACCACCGTAGACTGGCGTCACCATCGCATGGTTTTGCTCTATAAAAGTCACTGGAAGAGACACCTTCCCAGGGACAAACCTCTAGGGCCCCCTTCCTGTCACTCTCTTGAATAGAAGCTTTCTTTTCCTCAATAAATATACTCTGCTAGACCAAAATTAGAGAAAAAAAGAGGGCAACAAGGAAAGCCAACATTTTGACGCTAGCCTTCGAAGGTCAATTAAGACTCAGGACATTTGAGAACTTGTACCGTAACGTCATGTAACTGAGTAGTGTTCCAAATTTTCTGATCGAGAAGATTATGGGGACAAAGAGGAAAGTGATCAATGATGTAGAGTGTGCCTAAGGAGAGTCACATGGAGAGAAAACATTCTGTCAGTCTTTCACAGAGAGCAAATTGGCCAAGCAATGGCCATGACTCATCCACATGGCTGGCACTGACAAAGGATCTACAATCTGAGGTACAGGATCTCAGGATAAATCCTGAGGGGATTTAACGGACCTTATCAGACCCAAAAGCCACAACTCTTGTTGCATATGTTCTGCTTTACCTTGGTCTTAACCATCCAGAAGAAAAGTATAAAAACAAAATATAAGAAGTAAAGCCATACAGTTGTGTTGAGCTGTAGGGGACTCAGGTCAACAATTTCTAACATTGCCAGTCAAGTGGAAGACCCAATACTATTATGGGCTACTGGACTCTTTCAGGATATTTTGCTGAGTTAACACACCTATAATATTCAAATAACAGAACTTAACAAAAAAAAAAGGATATACGAATGAATGTCCATTTTTTGCCTGTGTATTCAATGTGATTAGGATAGATATATAGCCACATTTTCTTAATGAATAGAGTGATTTGTTTTATTGGTGTTTGTAAATAGGATATCATGTATGCATCTTGTACAGCAATTAACCAGTATGAAGAATGTATGCAATGTTTTAATTATTGAAACTGTCCTACCAATTTGATCTGAAACTGTCTCATTGCTATTTGTTTATCAATAAAATTATGGAAAAACAATTCATTCTTTGGCTTTAGAGAAAACGAACTCATCCCAGGTACCTTTTAGACTGGGTAATCAGTTTTTCTCCCTGTGTCATTTGGAGGCTTCACTGTGTCAAAATGTACTGAAAAGAGACTCAACCCTAGCCCAGGCCTGTTGAGTGTGTAGTAGAGCTTAAAGCTACCGTGCTTGTGTGGGATCTGTCCAGTACAAATTCATGAACACTGTGAGTGAGACCTTGCTCTGCACCCTTGGGAACCCCTACCACCACTGGTTAGAACCTCCTGGCACAAGCCCACCCAGTGAGTAAGAACTTCTGCCATGTTCTCTGGACATCCAGATTCAGCCCTAGCCAGGCCTGGGCAGTGTGAGGAAGAGCTTCCAGCTAACGTGTGCCTGAAGAACCTGTCCAGTCCAAGCCCAGTAACAGCATGAGAACCCTTCCTTGCCCTTGTGACCCCACAACACCACTGCGCAGGCCCCCAACACACGAATGCCTTGTTCTCAGGACCCCAAAATACAGCATGAGCCCAGGCCCTGTGAGTGTGTGGGAGAGCTTCCTCACTCATCTAAGTCCCCTTGTCCACTTCAGATTCACTTCAGGCCTGGCATACACGCTTGAAGGGAAACTCCGCAGAAGCAGTCCCTGCAGAGAGAGTAGGAGACAGAACTAAAAGCTAGTCCCACACATCTTCCAGAGGGGCACAACAGGTTCAATCAAAAGAGCTGCAACTGGAAGGAGATGAGCACAGCAGCCAGACCCAAGCCAGGCACAACTAGATAAATTCAAATTTTGTAGATCTGCACCTGAATTTCAGTAGGTACAAAGGATATAACTGCTCCAAAGCTCTACAGCAAAGATCAGAAGACAGTGCTACACAAAATGACAATGAAAAGGAGCAAAATGCAATCTCACACCCCAAGCCCACCCATAACAAGTACAGAGGACACTAACACAGAACAAATTGGGAATCACACAGCTGAAATCAATGAATCAATGGCTTCTGAAATAAAGCAAAAACTGCATAAAGGTATAGAGGAACTCAGATTGGAAATGAAAAAAGAAATCCCTGAATTAATTGCAACTGCAGTAAAGAATCAAATGCAGAAACATATGGAGGAAACTCAATGCTCACCCAGAACAAGTACAGAGGACACTAGCTCAGCTCAAATGCATGAATTAATAGCATCAATTGTAAATAAGTAACAGCAGAAAGTCATAGAGGAGGGGCTGGAGAGATGGCTCAGTGGTCTAAAGCACCTACTTAGAACAAGCTTAGCAAAAGCATCAGGGACCGCGGTTCGATCCCCCAGCACCACATGCCAGCCAGCCCTGCCCCCTGGTGGGCTGAGCTGGCCTCTCTCTCTCTCTCTCTCTCTCTCTCTCTCTCTCTCTCTCATAAATAAATAAATAAATAAATAAATTTAAAAAAAAGAAAGTCATAGAGGAACTGAGAGTGGAATTCTTTTCTACTAGCTCAGGTCAAATGTACGAAATAATAGCATCAATAGTAAATAAGCAACAGCAGAAAGTTATAGAGGAACTCAGAGCAGAATTTTCTGAAATAAGAAAAGAATTCTCAGAACTCATAGCATCTTAAGTAAAGAATCAACTACAGAAACATAGGGAGAAAATCCAATCTGAAAAAACACTGCAGTAAAAGAACTAATAACTGCTTCTAAAGAAGACATTGATAAAAATAATGCAGGAGATTAGAAAAAATGACAGATTCCTTGAATGAGCAATACAGGAAAGAAATAGAGCACAGAAAGCAGAGTCAAAGAGATATAGTGGAACATAAAATCTCAAACACAAGCTTGAAAAACTGAGTGAAAGTGAAGACAGACTTCAGATCTTGAAGACACTAGTGCAGCTAGTGAAAATGTAAGAAAAGATCTCTTTTGAAAATGAGGATGGAGGAAAAAATAATTGAGCACTTGGAAGACGATGCAAAGATGAACAATGTGTGACTGCAAATATCCCTGAGAAATAAAGAGTCAATACAAATGACATTAAAATATATTGACAGAACTAATAGCAGAAAACTTCTCAAATATAAGGAAACAACCTGATAATCAGGTAACTGAAGCATACAGAACACCAAGGAACCTCAATCAAATTAAGCACAATGAGACATGTAATAGTCAAGAACCCAGAAATCCAGCAAAAGAATAATATGCTGAAAGCTGCTAGAGAAAAGAAGCAGATCACATTCAAAGGAAAACCCATCAGAATTATAGGCGACTTCTCTTCACAAACCATGAAGGCAAGAAGACCATGGAGCAGAGTACTTCAACTCCTCTATGAAAACAAGTTCCAGCCCAGACTCCTTTACCCTGCAAAACTCTCATTCAAGTTTGTTGGATAAGTGAAATACTTAAATGTCAAAGACAAAATAAAGAATTTCATGATGACAAAGCCAACCCTGCACAGGATCCTGAAAGATGTTCTAGAGTGGGACCAAAATGATCAGAACTCCAAGAACATAAACAGAAGGAACCCACTAAATAGGGCAAACAATTAAACACAGGAGGAAAAGAAGTAAATAACAGCAGGTAAATAACATGTAATTCAATACATCTCAATTAAAACCATCGATGTAAATGTATTCAATTCACCAATTAAGACAAATTGACTGACACAATTGAGTTACGTGATGTTAAAGTACAAGTTCTCATAAGTCCTGTGTTTTAATTGACTTTGGAAGGCTAGGGCCAAAATGTTGGCTTTCTTAGCGGCCATTTTTTTCCTCTAATTTTTGTCTGCAAACTTAGGTTATTAACCCTCCAGCAGAAAAGGGTTTTGACAAAGTCCAGCACTGTCTCATGTTCAAAGTTCTAAAGACACTTGGAAGAGATGGTTTCTACTCCAATCTGGTAAAAGAGATTTATGAAAACCCAATTCTAACATTATTCTAGTTGAGGAAAAACTGAAATATTTTACTCTTAGATCTGGAACAAGAGAAGGATGTTCTCTATTACCACTCCTATTCAATATAGTTCTGGTATCACTAGCTAGAGCCTTTAGACAAGAGAAACAAATGAAAGGAATAAGAATAGGAAAAGAAGAATCCAAATTATCATTATTTGCAGAAGACATGATACATTATTTGGAAGATCCAAGAAACTACACCAAGAAGATTCTTGAATTAATACAAAAATTCAATAGCATAGCAGCATACAAAGTCAATACGCAAAAGTCAATAGCAATCCTGTACACAGATAACAGTCACATTGAGAGAGAAATTATTGAAACAATACCTTTTACAATAGCACCAAGGAAAATGAAATGCCTTGGAATTAATCTAACTAAAAATTCAGATATATTTTCAATGAAAATTACAGTACTCTTAAAAAAGTAATCATAGAGATTAAAGAAAATGGAAATTTATTCCACGCTCCTGGAAGAGAAGAACCAACACCGTGAAGATGACCATACTCCCATATTCTTTGTACAGATTTAATGCAATCGCTTTCAAACATACCTCACGAACCTAGAGAAATCATTTCTAAAATTTACATGCAACCACAAAAGACCTAGAGTAGCAAAGGTAATCTTGGGCAACAAAGAGAAGAATGGAGGCATTACAATTCCTGACATGAAATTATACTACAAGGATACTGTGATAAAATCAGCATTGTACTGGCAACAAAATAAAGCTCAGGATCAATGGAATAGATTAGAAGATGATGAAGCCCATACAAAGTCAACCACCTTATCATTGACAAAGGGACCAAAAATACTCACTAGAAGCAAGATAACCTCTTAATAAATGGTGCCTGAAAAACTGGCTCTCTACATATTGAAAATTAAAACTTGACCCAGGCCTATCACCATGAACTAAGCTAAAGTCAAAATGAAATAAAAATTTAACATTAAAACAGAAATACTAAACCTCCTGGAATAGAGAGTAGGTGGAAATATTGAAGATAGGCATAGACAAAGAGTTCATGTACAAAAATCAAATCGCACAGGAAATACTTGAAATAATTAACAACTGGGACGTGCTCTTACTGACAAGATTTTGCACTCTAAAAGAAATTACCAACAAAGTGAAAAGACAACCCACAAAT
>NW_004524679.1:7532244-7532794 GCF_000260255.1 Octodon degus
CACCTGAGGAATGGATGAAAAAGATGTGGTATTTTTATATGATGGAGTATTATTCAGCTATAAATAATGATATACTCATAGCCTTTATATTTACGTGAATGTCACTTGAAGATATATTCGTAAGTGAAATAGACCAGACACACGTGTAAAGATCGTATACTTTCCCTAGCAAAAGAACTCTAAAAAGTAATACAAATAGAAAATTATAATACAAATAAGAGGAAAGCAAGAATTTGAGGACTAGGCAAGAAAGAGGGAGAAAAGAGAACTACAAAGCATGACGGAGGCTAGCCATACATTTATATGTACAAATGGGTAAGGCAATGATCTTGAGAATCTTCAGAATATTTTCGAATTTAGCAGTTAATTGTAATGTTTCTCACCCTGACTAACTGTATATACTGACACATGTGAACTAAACAGCTGCAATGAAGATGGCAATTGGTAATAGTAGGTTAATGCTACGAATGCCTGTAATTCTGGTCATCTGAATGCATGCTGCTTATCATGACTTGCCAGTTGCTGCCGTAATGTCTCTGTGTTAGATTAT
>NW_004524679.1:7550998-7554140 GCF_000260255.1 Octodon degus
GGCATTACAATTCCTGACTTGAAATTATACTGCAATGCTACTGTGATAAAATCAACATGGTTCTGGCCACAAAATAGACCTGAGGATCAATGGGATAGATTAGAGAATCCTGAAGCCTGGGTACGGCCTCTTAGCTCAGTTCTTTAAGTGGCTGCTTCAATAGTCAGGCTCAGCTTCCTTTGGTTCGATCCCCACAACTCAAGCCAGCCAAACCAGCCCGGAGGTCAATCTGTGAAAAAAAAACATGCTTCAGCCCCTTCTAACACATTCAGTTACATTATCTTTGACAAAGGGGCCAAACATACTCACTGGAAGAAAGATATCCTCTTTAACAAATGGTGCTGGAAAAACTGGCTCTCTACATGCCGAAAACTCATACTTGACCCAGGTCTATCACCATGCACGAAACTAAAGTCAAAATGGATTAGAGTTCTAAACTTTAAAGCAGAGACACTAAATCTACTGGAAGAGAAATAAGGATGGACTCTTGAAGACATAGCGGTAGGCAAAGAGTTCAGGAACAAAAATCAAATCGCATGGGAATCACTTGAAAGAATTAACAACTGGGACCTGCTCTTACTAAGAATTTTTTTCACATCAAAAGAAATTCCCAACAAAGTGAAAAGTCAACCCAGATATTTGGAAGAAATCATGACAAATAAGTACTCAGACAAAGGTGTGCTCTCTAGAATTTATAAAGAACTAAAAAACACTAGGGTCCCAAAATTTAAAGACCCAATCCAGAAATAGGCATTGGAGATGAACACATGCTTCTCAGAGGAGCAGATTAAACAAGCATATAAATATATGAAAAAATGCTCCACATCATTAGCCATGGCAATATGCAAATTAAAACAAAACTGAGATATCATCTCATCGCAGAAAGAATGGCTATCATAAAGAAATCAACCAACAACAAATTTTGGAGAGGCTCTGGGGAAAAAGGAACCCGTCTCCACTGCTGGTAGGAATGTAGACTTGTACAACAGTTATGAAAATCAGTGTGGAGACTCCCAGAAAAGTTGCACTGAAAATATCGTTTAAACCAGCTATTCCTCTACTGGGAATTTTCCCGGAGGATCTTGAAACATCATATCATAGGGATATATGTGTACCTATGTTTATAGCAGCAGAATGTGTGATAGCCAAATGTTGGAAACAACCATGATGCCTATCACCTGAGGAATTGTTGAAAAAGATGTGGTATTTTTACACAATGAAGTATTACTCAGCTATTAAGAATGATAAACCTGAAGCCTTTACATTGAAGTCGATGCCACTTGAACATATACTCATAAGTTAAATAAACCAGACACACATGGGTAAATATCATATAGTTTCCCTAATATAAAACTCAAAAGAAGAAATACAAATAGAAAGTTGTAATACAAGTAAAAGGAAAGCAGGATCTCAAGGACTAACTAATCAAGAGAGGAAAAGGAGAAGAGCTAGGAAACATGAATATGTCAAGCCATAAAGTTATATGTATAAGGTGGGCAAGGCAATGATCCTGAGAATCTTCAGAAGATTTTTGAATCTAGCAGTTAATTGGAAAGATTCTCACCCTGACTAAATATATATACTGATACCTGTGAACTAAGCTACTGCACTGCAGATGGTAATCTCTAACAGTAGTTTCATGCTTGGAGTGCCTGTCATTCTGGTCTTCTGATTATGGGCTGCAATGATGTCTCTCACGTAGATTGTTGTTCAAAAATTAGGGCGCAGTGAATGAAAGTAAGAGACTGGAAAACGAATATTGTGGGATTGCCCTGCATCAAAGTTTTATATGGTGAGATTTTTGGACTTATGTGTAAACATCGGATGTGTATAATTATTTATGCCTGTTTTTAAAATATATTATAATTTTAAATGTTTTTTATCACATTCTTTTGAGACTTAAAGTTCAACATATCAATACTTGATGAAAAGTACTTGTTCCATATTATGTCTAAGATGTTTGATACGCAGACAGATAGTGAGGTTAAGTTTAACAGCCTAAGTTGTATGGCTATAAAAATAAGCTTGTCTTCTGGACGGTTAACAACCTACACTTGGAGACCGAAATTAGAGAAAAAGGAGGGCTACAAGGAAAGCCAACATTTTGACCCTAACCTTCCAAGTTCAATCAAGACTCAGGGAATATGTGAACTTGTATTGTCACCTCATGTAACTCAATTGTGTCCCAAAATTTCTGATCAAGGTTATTATGGGGCCAAAGAGGAAATTGATTGATGATGTAGAGTGTGCTTAGTTAAATTCTCATGAATAGAAAATATTCTTTCAGGCTTTTACAAAAAGCAAACTGACCAAGTAATGCCCATGAATCATCGATATGACTGATACTGACGAATGATCTATAATCTGAGGTACAGGGTCTCAGGATAAATCCTGAGGGGATTTGACTGACTTTATCAGATCCAAAAGTTACAATTCTTGTTAAATAGGTCTTGCTTTATCTTGATCTTAACCATCCTGCAGAAATATATAAAAGTGAAGTATGAAAAGTAAAACCATGTTTTTATGTTGAGCTGTAGGGGACTTAGGTGATCAACTTCTGATATTGCCATTCAAGTGAAATACCCAATGGTTTTATGGACTTTTGGACACTTTTGTAATATTTTACTGAGTTCATACACCTATTATATTTGAATGACAGAACTAAACAAAAAGGTGGTCCAGATGAATGACCATTTTGTATGTGTGTATCCAAAATTGTTAGCATAGGACCGTGGAGATGGCTCAGTAGAATAAGTGCTTACCTGGCAAGCACAAGGGCCTGTGTTTAATCACCTGTATGCCAAAAGAAAAAAAATTAACATAGACATAGAGCTACAATCTCTTAATTCAACAAATAGAAGGATTTGTTCTAATAGTGTTTTTAAGTAGGTTATCATGTCTGCATCTTGTACAGCAAATAACCACTAGGAAGACTATATGCAAGTCTTACTTAATGGAACTGTCCTAACAATTTGATTTGAAACTGCCTCTATGCTATTTATTTCTTAGTAAAATTATGGAAAAAATGTAATGAAAAGATTAAACTTAAGTGGGGGCCTGGGAGATTGCAAAGTAGAATAAGCATTTCCCTGGCAAGTGCAAGGTCCTGAGTTCAATCCCCGCTTCAGAAAAAAAAAAAAAA
>NW_004524679.1:7554240-7556891 GCF_000260255.1 Octodon degus
CTGAGTTCAATCCCCGCTTCAGAAAAAAAAAAAAAAGATTAAACTTAAGTGATGATTTTTCAAAGTATTGGAAGTTGTTTTCAATTGTTTATGCTCCCAATACCCTCCCCCTTTTTTGTCAAACTGGTAATTGAACTCAGGCTCTTGTGCTTGGCAGGCAAGTGCTTATTCTACTAAGCCATCACCCATGCCCCTCCAATACTCCTTTTAAAATGTTTACATATGCGTATATATGCCTACACAACACAAAACTCATATATAATGTATTACGTTATAAATTTAAACAATGGAAAAAATATGAAATTTCAACTATGTTTGTGAATATCAGAATGACAAAATAGACTTTTATAACCTTTTAAAATTTATCAATGTAGTCTGAATACAGCGGTGGATTGATACCTTAATCATTCCCAACAAATATTTGGATACAATGAAAACTGGAAAGAAGGATTTAGAGGAGGAGGCAAGGAAATGTGTTGCATGGTATAAGTTGGTGCTGAAAGAAACAATAGGAAAACTGTATTAATAGACTTTCAGAGGCTTCAGGGATATTAGTCTCTCTAAGTGAGCTTGGAGTCACAGAAACTTCTCACATTTATTAAGGGCTATAGGCTGAGGAATGTAGATAACTAGGTGTAAAGAAGCTGTTATTTACACCTCCTTCTGGGCATTCACCCTTATTTTACATTTCATGAGTTGGTAAATTCCCAGGTAAAGGAACAAAGAACACACAGGGTGCTGCCTCAGGAATCTGTTACCTTGTCTCCAGCTTGCTAGAATTACAAGGGGACAGTTTCCTTAGTCTCGGTTCTTTGTTCCTTTTTCCCTTGAGACCACAAGCTTCTGACTCAAATCATCTCATAGATGGGAGGGAACATGAGGGGATTATAAAAGACACTCAACTATAAACACATATCCACACCTCAAGATAATTTTAAGGTTGTGAAAAGGGAACAAGTTCTACCCACACTACCGCCAACTTCATTTATCCAGGGAGAGTGCATGTTGAGAACTTCCAAATAGCCTGAGAAATTTCCAAGGCCTGCTTCAGGGAAAAGTCTCTCTAGATACACTCTAGGTAAACCTGGCCCTTCTCATCCTTTCCACTCCAAAAGCTGAGGAAACTATAGCCCTGAAGGTCCTTCATCAGTTCTCCACAAGGGCAGGGGAATCTCAGGACCATAACCCATTGACTTTAGGCAGCAAGAGGGGAAGCAATTGAATAACTCTTACCATATCTACTGAAAGTTTCTGCCCACTCAAAAGACTAAATAGAGCTTCAGTTCTGTCTGACTTTGCTTATAATCTTGAACCCACCTACATCTCTACCCAGCATCTTCAGCCTGGTGTGGCTTACTGGAGTCATTTCCCCTTGTCACTTACAAGTACCATGCTTGTCTGAGTCTCTACCTCTCATTCTTTGCCACTTTTAGGCTGACTGGCAACTCTACATGGCACCCAATCCATTCCTAGGCCTGCCTGAGTCCTTATCCAGGACCTTTGACCTGCAAGAATTCCAACCCAAATAAGCCTATACTATAACTGATCCATGTAGTTTACTGGGGCCCACCTGAAACTGCCCAGTTTTCCAAGGTAATCCTATGCCAAACTGAGTCAGGACTTGACTTTCTAAGCCATTATAAGATCATTTGAGTCTTCACCTGGTACTCCATGCCCAGCTGAATCTCAGCCTGGTTTCCCATGCCTACCAAGTCTGCTACTAAACTTTGAGTGGAAAGCATCTTTATGCAAAGACTGTGAATATCAGGGTTAGACTGGATCAGGGTTAGACTGTGATCAGGGTTAGACTGGATGTGTTGTTTGAAAGGGACAAAATTGTAGAGTGACAATTTATATGACCATATACAAATAGACCATAACTAACACAAGAAGGAAAGTATATGGACTAAGTACCTATACAGTAGAATGGACATATGAGGATTGCAAGTATGAGCTCTTGTTGGACTGTTTGAACTGGACTCTATTGAACTTTTGTTGTTATTCTTTCTATCTTTCATCCTTTTTTGCTCTAACTTGGTAATGTTTTCTGCTCATTTCCTCACCCTAATAGTTTATTCCATATTTGCATTCTTAGAAATTCCATTTGCTTATTTTTACTTGCTTCTCTCACTTTTTAATACATGAATATTTTTATTTCCTTACTAATATAAACCACTACATTTACAGGCAAATTTGCTCATATTCACAACTCAACAGATTGGAATATCTAGAGCACATGTTATAATCATTTGAGGGACCCACTGTGTTAAGTATTTCCAAAGCTTATTTCAAAACATTTTTTCCTTTGTATTCTAAAGCATCTTCATTATGTTGTTTGATAAGATAATACCAAAGGAAGGCTGTCGTGTCCAAGGCCAGCCCAACTTTCAGTTAGTCAGGATTTTCATTCAGTATTTTTGGTCATAGGATGTCCACCATGCTAAAGAGCCACTGGGAAGCCCAACATGGGGCCTGAAGCCATGAAAAGGGGCTCCACAGTCTGAACTATGGCCATCTTGAGAAAGGCTCAGCACTACTCATGAAGTTTCTCTCATATTTTACATTTTCTTCCTCTTCTTATTTTTCCTCCTCCTCTTCCTCCTCCCTCTCCTCTTCCATCTCCTCCTCTTCCTCCTCCTCCTCTTCCTCCT
>NW_004524679.1:7556991-7559994 GCF_000260255.1 Octodon degus
CTAGTATCATATTTCCAGGCAAATTATTTTTCTTATATTAACCTCCTTTCCTCTATATCATATTTGTTGCTTTGCTATTTTTATCCTATCTGGCCTACTTTGCCTTCTCTTGCCTGTTTTCTACCTTATTGGACACAAATATATCAATAAACTCTCATAGCTTCATTGCTACCCTTAACCCCAAAATTTACCTTGCATAAAAAAGAACAACTCAAGAGACTTATGAGTACCAAACCAGCATTACATAAATATTCAGGTCCATCCTAGATAGATATAAAGTCAAGAAAGCCAATTATTCAGATAGAATGAATATATCAACAAATTCAAAAAGAAAAAAGAGAAGCAAAAAACAGGAAAAAGATAAATTGTGGAATGATAGAAATGAAATATTTTCAGTAACAACTGTCAATGTTAAAGTTCTTGACTCCTCAACTAAAGATGCACCTTATCAGACTGGATCAAAACAATACTTAACAATCTGTTACTTTTAAGAAATTCATTTAATCCAAAAGTATATTCTTAGATTTAAAAAGAAATCAAAGGGTGAAATACAACATAGCCTGTACTGATATCTGAAAACAAGCAAGGGTGTCTATATTATTCTCATAAAGTAACCTTCAAACTGCAACAACTCAGAAGAGACAAATAACATCACTACATGCTAACTAAAAAAGTAATTCAATAAAAGAGACAAATTTGAAAATATATATGCACTGAATGCTTGAGCAACTACCTTGGGAAAACAAACACTACTACATAGAAAAGAGAAACTAACCACTAACATATTCTTTGTGGATGATCTTAGAAATCTACTTTTGGAAATCAATATGTTAAATAAAATATCAAAGATTTATTAGAAATCTATCACACCCTTGAACATACGCACTTAGCAGATATCTGCCCAGTGTCCCACCTTACCACAACAGACTACACATTCTTCTCAGTGGCACATGGAACTTCTCAAAATAGTCCACATACTAGTCTACAAAAACTTCTTAAATAAATATAAAAACATTCAAAGTCATGTCATGTTTATTATCAGATGATAGTACAATGAAACTAGAAATAAAAGACACGGGGAAAAAAGCACACAAAATTAAGAAAAACCCCAAACTCAGTACCATATTCCTGAATACCTAGATTTACAAAATATATCACAAAATAAATTACACAATGTAGAGTGAATAATTGAAGTTGTATCATGTTAAAAGGATTTTCATTGCAAAGGAAACATAGCAGAGTAAAGAGGCAATGAAACATAAGGGAAAACATTTACTAAGTATTACTCAGGCAGTTGACAAATATCTAAAACGTGTAAAGAACTCAAATACATCAACCAAAATAAAAATTTCATCAAAATATTGGAAAGTGAAATGAATAGATACTTCTAAGAAGAAGTACAAATATCCAAGAAACACATAAAAAACAAAACAAAACAAACAAAATAAAAATGCTCAACATTTCTAAACAGCGGAGATGCAATTTTTTTTTCCAAACCAGGGATTGAACTCAGAACCTTGTGCTTGCCAAGGAAGTGCTAATTCTACTAAGCCATCTCCCCAGTCCCAGGAATGTAAGTTAAAAGAATGTTAAGATGTCATGGGGCTGGGGAGATGGCTTAGTAGAATAAGTGCTTGCCTGGCAAGTGCAGGGGCCTGAGCTCAAACACCGATTCTGAAAAAAAAAATCATTTTATAACAGTAAGAGGGGCAATTGTCAAGAAAAGAAGTAATAACAAATGATGATGAGGCTGAAGTTCAAAAGGAAACCTCTTACATTGTTAGTGTGAATATAAACTAATACAACAATTATGGAAATCAGTATGGAGATTTTTCTTATTTATTTATTTATTTATTTATTTATTTATTTATTTATTCTGAATGGGGCTTAAACTCAGGCCATTGCACTTGCCAGGGAAGCGCTTATTCTACTGAACCAACTCCCTGGACTTGTATGAAGATTTTTCAGAGAACTAAAATTGGAAATTCCACTTAACCATCTATTACTTTTCTAGGTATCTTCCCAAAAGATCTGAAGGCATCTTATTACAGTAATGTGTACCTATTATTCTTTGTAGCAGTGTAACTCTTTGTAGCTAAATTTTGGCAGGAGTGTATACATCCACCAATGAATGAATTAATTAAAAAATGCATTATCTATACATAATATAATGCTATTTGGCTATAACGAAGGATATATTTGAAACAACCTCATGAAAATTGATACATATGGAAAATACAGTGTTAAGTGAAATAAATCAACCACATAAACACAGTATGGCAGCTTTCATTTAATGAATGCAAAGTACCAATAAAGAGCAAAGCTAAGGACTGACAGAAGGAAGTAGGGATATAAATCTTTTATGATTGGAAAGGTGCAGGTGCCTAAATATAAAGAGATAAGAAGCTTCTTAGTGGAAGTAAAGAGATTTATAGTGTGTCAGATACTCCTTCTAAATATCCACAATGAATGGAAGCATTAAATATTGTAGAATTGCACTGAAAATAACAACAACTGTAATTAAAAGTAGGTAAAAGGGATTAAGAGATGGAGGAACTGAGGTGGGTGAGAAAGAAAAGAGGAATAAAAACGAATCAAGATGTTTATATAAGGGCCAATGAGATAGCTCAGCAGTATAAGCACATGCCTTACAAGCAATAATTTCTAAGTTCAATCCCTGGTAAAATGTTCATAGAGCTACTGTTATGTTTTGTGTATAGTTGTCCCCTCAAAGCCTCATGAAGTGTTGGGGCAGCTTGTGGAGTTTGTGATTGATTACTGTGAGTGTGGATGTTGCACCTGCCCTGGGGCAGATAATTTGCATTACAATGTAAGGAGGGAAGAGAAGCTAGCTGCTTGAGCCAATGCTACTTCCTTGTGCTTCTTGCTCTGTTGCCACAATGGAAGCTTGCTTTCTCCTACGTGCTGCTCTGCCTTGGGCCCAGCTGAATATGGACTGAAACCTCCAGAAACTGTGAGCTAAATAAACTTTTCCTTCCTTCA
>NW_004524679.1:7560719-7585487 GCF_000260255.1 Octodon degus
TGTCCCCAACACCTACATTTTGTTTTTGAAATACGAAATAGTAAAAAAATTCATTGGGAATGCATTACTTGTTGAGAAAGGACTTTTTTTCTTAGTTCACATAACAGAAATGAGTATTTTTTTTGGCAGGCTCAGCACACCCTGAGGGCAGAGCTGGTGTGGCATGTGGTGCAGGGATTGAACTGTGGTCCCCCGCGACTACTTAAGCTTGCCTAAGAAGGAGTTTTAGACCTCTGAGCTATCTTGCTATTGCTAGAATAAAACTGAAATCAGCATTAACTGATTTATTCCACTTGTTTATATAGATATAAACAGTGAAAAAATGTTCACCTCGAAGCTTGTGAATCAAAGTTTTACTGTATAATGTCACTGCATCTTGTGATCGTTTCCTGCAGATATAGTGGTACTTACTGTCCACAAGTCTAATTTAGTTATTTTACAACATTTTCTGGTAATCTGAGTGTGATGATTTCTTTTTTCTTTTTTCGGTACTGGGGATTGAACCCAGGACCTTGTGTTTGCCAGGCAAGCGCTTATTCTACTGAGCTATCTCCCCAGCCCACTAAGCATTCTGATTTCTGACAAAATTCTTTTAAATGGAGTGCTTACAACCTGTACAGTTTTGATGATTTCAGTGCAACACAGTATATTTCATTGAAAGTAAAAGTTTCATATCGAGAGTATGATGCGTTATTCCTGTGTACCTTTTAGTACATGGAATACATGACTGTTGTTTTTATTTAAGTTGCATAATTAAATAATTGTGAGAAAACATGAACTAAAATGCTCTCAATTCTAGTACCTTTGAATAATATAAATTACCGTTCCATTAGTAGGGACCTAGAAATGGAATAGTTGTCTAATTTATATTCAGAATCAATAGCAAAGGAATTCACAGCTGTTAAGCTGTCTAGAATATTCAACTGGGATTTAGTCTCACTTCTTTATACGTATAATCACTAATTACTTGGAAATTTTAGTTTTGTAAGTATTTTTATATTTTCTTTCATTTAAAAATTATAGCCTTCTTTGAGAAAATAAACTTATAAGAGAATTAGTTCAATTAAAATTATTATTCATTCTATCTACATAGATTAATTATTAAGTATACAATAGATAAGAATGTGATGGAAATGAAATGATTTAAGCAGATAAGATTCCTGCCCTCACATTTCCATTATTTCTGTTTGAATATACCTAAATCATTAGTACGTAAAAATTTAAAAAACTATTATGTCTTGTAAGATAGTATCTTTAGCTACTTTCTGGAAGATTTTTCTTAGTTGTGCTTCATTCTATACCCAATATCCAGGAAAATAATCATAATTGGTACATTTTTATCCACTACTTTCCCAGTAAATTTATATTGGTATAATTTATATGGGTATTTTTGTCAAACTGTGAACTTTGACAAATATCACTTATTAATCTTAATATAAGGAATATGGAGACAATCATAAAATTATATCTAAATAAAAAAAACTGAAGTGGCATATACAAAAATAATGTTTTTGATTTTTTAATATCCAACACGATTGTATTAACTTATTTTCTGTGACTATAATGACATACCTAAGCTGGACACTTTGTGTAGAAATGAGATTTATCTAACACATGGTTTTGGAGATTCCAGGGTATGGTATTTAGAAAGACTTGTCATTTATATGGATGACTTCACAATGACAGCAGTGCCTGAGAGACAAGAAGATCACTTAATGAAGCCAGAAAGTGTCTCAGGTGTCAGGCTTGATCTTTTATCTTAAAAACTGACTCAGACTCTCACAAGACCTATGTTAACTTCTCCTCAGATTGGGGTCTCAAATGTCCCAACTGAATCCAGTTCTCTTCATCATTAAATAGGGAACCAAACTTCCAACACATGAACCCCTAGAGAACAAACCACATTCAAACCATAGCAAGGATTTTATTCAGAATTACTAAAGTTGACAAATGCGGTATTTTTCCATGTTTTTGCCATATATGATTTATACATCTATTATAGCATTTCATTTATTGTGTATGAATATTTATAGTTTACTTCTTCTAGTACAAAACTGTCTTCTAGATGTATTGAACCTAACACATGAATCATATTTCTTTTCTTTTCTTTTCATTCTTTTTTTCTTTATGGTACCAAGGATTGAACTCAGGACCTTGTGTTTGCCAGGCAGGTGCTTATTCTATTGAGCCATCTCCTCAGCCCCATAAATCATATTTCTATTCTTATTTGTTAAATTAGCTATCCAGATAAAAGGGAAGTAATGCAGGTTTACTTGGCAGTACTCACTGACATGCCTAGAAATTATGAGATAAACTATTTGACATTTCCATCAATTCTTTATATGCTGAGTACTACTGAAGTATGTTGAAAATGAGATTGGAAAGTTTGAAATGAAAATAAGCTATTCATAAGTTATATAAAATATAAAAGTGAAGTATGTATCAATCTGTATTTATTACATTTCAAGTATGGGGGAAAACCTGCCATATTAGTCTGAGTAGTCAAGAGAATAGAACAAATATTTTGGGTGCATAATTTATTATAAGGATTTTACTTCCATGATTATGGAAGCTGGCATTTCTAAGATGTGGCACTGACAAGCTAAAGAACTAGGCATGCTAATGTTATCCCTTCACCTGAATGTTATTAGGTTTGAGGTCAAGATAAAGCTAGTGTTTCTGTTTGAATCTGAAGACAGGAAAAGAATATCCATGTTCCAACTTGGGTACTGAGGCAGGAAAAATTCATTCTTATTCAATGGAATATCAGATCTATTCAAGTTTTCAACTTTTTGATTGAGTCTTATTAATTTATAGAAAATGAACTGCTTCTCTTAGTTTGTAAGCTTAAATGTTAAAAATTCACCTCAAAACACCATCTCTGAAATAACCAAATTAATATTTAGTAAAATATCTGGACATCTCATATACTAGTCAAATTGTACTTAACCACCATCCCTATAAAAACAAGAGAGAAAAGTAAAAGACATCATTGAATTTATAGAAAATTAGATAAAAAATGTATGTCAATTAAGCTGAATTTATGCATGATACCCTTTTTCCCACCAACTTGACATGTTTTTAACATACTTTATAAATGTCTATTAAACATCAGTAATTACAGAAAATAAATCACTTTTATTTTATTTATTTACTTTTTTGTTTTGGGTGGAACCGAGAACTGAACTCAGGCCCTTGCACTTGCCAGGCAAGAGGTCATTCTACTAAGCTATCTCCCCGGCCCCTAATTTACTATTAAAATGAACTACTTTATACTTCAACACTTCCCCTCCAAACCTGCTCCCCCCATATATGTTACCAAAGTAAGTACAGATTCACTGTACTAGCTGAGGCAACACAAAGTGAACTATAATATTCATTTGCTTATATATTCAAAAATTTTACCTTTTTATCTTTATAAACAAAAGGTCTCAAGTCAAGAAATAGAAAAAGGAAAAGATCAAAATGTAAAGCCTATTTAAGTAAGCTTTTATCTGTACCTTTACTTCAAGCTACATGTACTCTACACATTAACATTAAAATTATATTGAGCATACCCAAGAACAAGAGTTAACATTTCATCTGGAATAGATAATCACATGAAACATAAATAGCTTGTTAAAAATTTTGTAGTTTAACTGGTTCATAAATAGATTCCCAGGGGGAAAAATGAGCACTTCCTGTTAAGAAAATAGAATGAACAATCAAGGGACTATGTATTAAATCCAGAAGAAGCCTAAAAATAAGGGATATTTTCCCTAAAAGTGCAATACTGGGATCAGGTCCTGTAAGTCAGTGGTAGAGCATGTGCAGTGGTTCAATCCAATGGTAAGTGCGCTGCAGTGGACTCTTTTATTTTGAGATGGGGTCTCAATATGTACCTCAGGATAGCCTAGACATTGTGATGAACCTCCTGCCTCAGCCTCCTGAATGTTGGGATTACAGGCATGTGCCACCAAATCTGGCTTCATTTTAGCTTGTGGTGAAAGAATTTATGACAAACAGTGTAGTTTGTGGCCTTCTAATTTCTTTATTAAATAATATTTAGAATTATTTTAATGGTACTGAGTACGCAACCCAAGTATTTGTGCACAGTAGGCAAGCACTCTTCCACTGAGTTAGACTGTCCCCCAACAACTCTCTACCCTGAAAATATAATTTTCGATGTTAGTAATCCCATGCTTGAAAGAAGCTTCAATTATCTAATTGTGATTTGCTTTATGAATCAAAGTTATAAAACAACATTGAAACAGAAAAATCAGATTTGAGTTTAGTTTGAGTACCTTGTTACTAATAACATTCTCCTTGTGTGAAAGTTCTTCAATATATTATTGTTATTTTACATTTCTTTTTTTTTTGGATTTAGGACAGGGTCTACAGTGTCTCACTGTGTAGCTTGGACTGGTAGTGATCTTCCTGTTTACTGCCTCCCAAGTGCTGGGATTACAGGTGCACACAAACACACCCAGTCTCCATTGCTGTCTCAGTGCCCTGGGGGCAGGGCCGGCACAGCTGGCCTGGTGATAGTACCCCCAGCCCCTGTGTCTACCTAAGTAGGTGCTTTAATACACTGAGCTATTTGTACAATTATTATATTTTTTTTTCTTTTGGGAAGGGTCTACAGGGTGTTCAGGGTCTCACTACTACATCTGGTTTATAGTGATCCACCTGTTTACATCCTCCCAAGAGCTGGGATTACAGGCGTGCACCACCACCCCCAGTCTTGTACATTTCTTAATAGGCATTGCTTTTGAAAATCATACAATGTGCTGTTTACGAGTTGTGTTTTTGTTTTTTTTAAAATGTATTTGGTACAGGGTTTCACTATGCAGCTTGGACTTGTATGATCCTCCTGTTTACAGCTTCTCCAGTGGTGAGATTACA
The DNA here is from genome assembly GCF_000260255.1 of Octodon degus. Classification (NCBI taxonomy): domain Eukaryota; kingdom Metazoa; phylum Chordata; class Mammalia; order Rodentia; family Octodontidae; genus Octodon; species Octodon degus. The sequence continues at coordinate 7,565,604 of NW_004524679.1, forward strand.
GGCATGCACCACCACACCCAGTCTCAGTGGTGGGCTCAGTGAGCTCAGAAGTGAGGCTGGTGCCATATGTGGTGCCAGGGTTAAACTGAACCCCAGTCCCTGTGCTTGCCTAAGCAGGTGTTTAGTCTTCTGAGCTAACTTGCTAGCTCATGTTTTCACTTTTAACAGTTTTATACTAAGCGTTTCTGAATTGTAAGAGGTTATAGTAGTTCCATTATATTAGCCTAAATAGTTTGAGGCCTCGAAATACATTTTGACTAAATAAAAAAAAATTGCATGCCAAAACTTATCAGAAGCACGCATTTCATTAAGCTGATTTTGATTTCATTGCTTAGTGAAGCTGGTAGATACTTGTACTTCTTCTGCTTAGAATCCCCATATTATATGTGAAGAAACTGCCGTATAAAGAAGTAAAGGCACTTTTCCAGGTAAAACATGCATTAACATCGAGTCAAAAATGAAACCAAACCTAGCAAATTCAATGCTCCTAATGATGTACTCCTATAATTAACTCTTATCACATATACACAAGACATAAGAGCTTGATAAATTTCAAACAAAATTTCAAATTGTCATTGTTAAGTACATTCTTAGTCCCTAACAGTGTGTTGTGTAAACATTTATAACTGCAGAAAGCAGTGATTCTAATTTCAGATCTCAATATAATTTTGGCACAATATGGAACCACGTGGTGATTTTGTGTTACTCCAAAACATTACCTGATGCATCCTTCCATCAAGACTTCTGAACAAATAACATAGTTCTGTACTGCTGTCTATGGAAGTTAAAGGCATGATAAAGAGGTATTTATGTAGGCATACAGCCAGGAAGAAACTGCATTTTCGATCTTTGGTCTCTAAGAGTATATTTCTTCTAATTGAACTAACAGAATAAAGAACATGTAAGCTTAAAATAGTGTTTTATGTCTCATAGTGGGATGTATGTGTGTATGTGGGTGTGTAGCTGTGTGTGTTTATGCATAACCAACTCTTTCTTATATTTATAAATTAGTCAGGTTTTTAAATAAATGTTTACATAGAGACTAACATTTTCAAATGAACCCTAATATAATTGCTAATCTACATGAAGGAAATGATAAAGATATTTTTCTTTATTAAATTACATTCAGATTTTTCATAAGAATCCCCAAATAGATCATAATGAATTTTCTTGTTGCAAATTCTCCTGGGATACTGTGGCACACTTTAACAAATGAATATATTAGAACAGAATCTAGCAGGGAATGATGAGTGAGTCTAAAAGGAAATGAGTTTAAGCACTTTGCATTTACTCACTAGCCTGGATTTAAATTGCAGCCACTGCATTTTGGTAGAGAAGAGGATGGATTCGATATACGAAGCACAGGCAGTAGTGCTTTAGGCATGCAAATCTAGCAGTTGGAGTGTGTTGTGATAGCTGTTATCCTGTGTTAAACTGATTTACTTCTTTAAGGTCTGACCTCATCATCCTGTCAGACTGGGTTCCCACCTACACTGTGAACTGCAATTTTTTTGCTTCAGCTAGAAAGCTGATAGTATTCAGTATATCCAGGCAGTGGGGGAGGGGAGAGACAGGAAGAAAGACTGGTCTCTCCGTGTTTGTGCTTTTGTTAGTTCTACAGAAGAGGCAAAGAAGCAAGAGATAACAAAGGCCCCATTTCCTTTCTGTTAGAAAAGGCTTTTGTCTTTCCTCCTGCAGCTATGTCAGTGTCTGGCAAGAAAGAGTTTGATGTGAAACAGATCCTAAGGCTACGCTGGAGGTGGTTTAGTCATCCTTCACAAGGTTCCCTTAACATTGGAAGCTGCCTTCGGCAGGAAGGAAGAGAGGAGAGAGGGACCTCGGTTCAGGACAGGTTGAAGAACCACTCTCAGGACAGAAATAGACTAAAGAAAGTCAACAGTGCTGTCCACCACAATATATCAGCACCAGTGCCAGGACGGGGTCCTATTCTTCAAGCAAAGCTTCAGAATCTAAAGGATCGAAACTTCACAGAACATCTTGCAGCAAATGAAGATACTCCTAAAGCAGAACCAGAGGAGAATTTTTTCAAAGAAACTTGTGGGAAACTCACAGAAAATTTGGAGATGATGGCTGATGATAATAAAGAGGATTCTAGAGCACGGTAGGAGTTTTTGATTATGTACTTGAAAGCCGAAGTAAGTTTACTTATTCTCTAAAGTGTTCATTTAATATTAAATAAAAATCTTTGAATTTTCATGCAGTTAGGGTCTTCAAATATCCTCCCAAAATATAATAATACATATGATTTCATAATTAGAGAACATTTCTTATGGTGTTAAATTTGCTTCTCCATTTCTATATCATTGATAATTATTTGAGTTTGAAGAACTTTTAAAATGATTATTAATTCTCTAAATATAATCTGTAGCTTAGATGTTCAAATCTTTGTGATTCTTTGCGTAAGTATAATAGGCAACACAGCATTTACTACATGGTCAGTTAGGTTAACTTTTCCAAAAGAAAATCTCTGCTTACCATATCCTTATATATTGCTTAATAGAGACTTTTAGATTTCTGTTTTTCTTTTTCTTTTATTAATTTTATTGAGAAAGAAAAGTTCTGTTCCTTTTGTATGCACATATAGAACTTCCTTTTACATTCGAGATTCAGATTTTAGTACTTTCAATGGACTGTTTATAACCATGAAAATATTGTGCATAATGTAAATAATAAGGTATCACTTTCAGTAGTAAATTTCTAAAGTAGGAGACAGATTATGCCAGCTGTTTTTGAACATAAAAGTGGATAAATGGAAATAATTGTTTTGGATATTGTTTATTTTTTATTGTTCCTTACTTTTATGTTTGAATAGAAGACATTTGTTTTCATATTGTCAAATATATCTTAACCTACTAGTTCTTTACTGCTTTTTTCCTTTCCATGAAGAGAAATGTTTATATTCTCAACACGTAGGCAAAACTGATGATCTTTTCAGTACAATTGAATTTAGAGTTGCTATAGAAAAGCTAGTTTTGACAAGTTTAAAATTGTAATGGTTCATCATGAAGCTATAATAATTTATTTAAAATTATAGGTATTTTTTATACTATGTATCTATGGGGCACTGAAAATTTTGAAAATTTTGTTTCATTATTTAAGTTTCCCTAATATTTTTGCCAAATATTGTCTTGTTTATATAAATTTAAAACAGTATAAAAAACAAAAAGCAATATAATGTTATGGCAAAAGTCAGTTTTCCATATTGATACCTTCAACTTCATTTCTTATTGAAATAAAAATGTACAGTATATTTTGAGAAGTTCAATATTAGACTGAGTGATATAGACTTCAAAGAAATAAAATGTGTATATGTGGATTTTCTTTTGTACATTGTATTTACATGAAGAAGTGCTATAAGCATTACTATTAAAGATGCATTTGTTCCAACTGAAAGGATTTTCAAAGTGTGCAGTCTATACTTTCAGATTTAGCAGATATTTGTAATTATTTCTAGTTATTATGCATAACATTTAACATTTAACTCTATTGTATATGAATTTAAATTACCTAATCTACTGTCCTAAAAATTTCTTCAAAAACTCAAATGAATTGATTTTTCAGAAGGGAAATGCTTATAATGAAGTAAGTGCTAGAAGATAATGATGGATAACATGTTTAATAAACATTGTTGTGATAGTTTAAAAATTCTCTTTCAGTTATGATATTTATATTTTGAGGTTGGAAATTAATGTATTAAATATCATACAATGTCAGTGAAATGGAAGTAATTTCTTAATACAAAACAAGAATGTCATAAATGTGCAAGGATATCTTTGATAGAAGAACTAAATTGAGGACCTAATTAATTTAGATCTGATGCCTAAGTCTCCATTTTGTTTCAAGAGGATTTAAAGATGGATTTTTCTAAAGTATGGCTTCTCTGATAACTTTCCCCTTTAGTACTCAGACACTTGGGCTTGCCAGGCAAATGCTTATTCTACTGAGCCATCTCCCCAGCCCCGAGTTCTGATAACTTTACAGCAGCCTTTTATGCCCTCAGTATAACTTTGTCATTTAAAAAGGAGTAATCAATATGGAGAAGCACTTCAGTAGTAGGAGATAAGCTCTGACACCCAGTCAAAATAAGCATCCTTAAGCTTCTCCACTTTCTTTAAATCCTATAAGGAACAGAGAATGGACTGAATTACAAATGTGATAGAACAGAGAATCACCTACAATGAATCCTCAGAAAGATATAAACGCTATTTTTTAAAGCTATATTAATATATTGGTTTGACATTTAAAAATCCAAATTTGTGGTTTGGGAATTTGAAGATTCAAACATACACCTACAAAGTTGGGTAAACCTAATGTATTTAGAAATTACTCTAGAACCAAATCAAGCAACATGGATATGCAATAGGCATTGAACAGAAATCTGGACTTAAGTGTCAATTTTTCTTTTAGGTATCTAGTAACTGTTCATTACAACAGCTGCTCATAAGTAAATGCATAGGGACACAGGCAAATGCCAAAATGTTGGCATTAGGCAATATTATGCTAAACTACACTTGTTAAAACAAAAGCAGTTATCTCTACAATGTGTTTGATAATATTAAATAAAATAGACATAACTTGTTTGTGGCCCCAGAACATGTTGCAAAATTTAAAGTACACAGCGTTGAGGAAAGGAATTGTCAGGAATGGGGCTCATCCCTTCATTCTATGTGCCAGTGTTTTAGAATTTTGTATAGCTTGAAAAATTGTGCATCTTTGTACGTCTTCTCCATTAGACAAAACAACAAATTTCCTCTCCTTTTTCAAATGATTTTTTCCTAGAAAAGAGCAACTGTAATTAAATATATTGATATCTCAAGAAAAGAATTGGATGGATAAGAGATTTCAATAATTGTTTTTATTAATATTGAGCATCTTCCATATGTCAGGCACCTTTATAAGTGTTAAGAATAAAATAGAATCAAAACTAAAGAAACTTTTCATGGATTATACATACTAAAAGAAAGGGAGGCAATAAAATGTGACAAAATATAGTATTCATATGGTTATAAATAATGTAAAGAAAAATTAAATAAAATACTCTTTCAGAAGGTTGATGACCAGGTGTGGTGATATTTGAGCACAGATTTAAAATGAATTGAAACTAGCAGCTAAGAAGTGTAAATGAAGATTTTAAAGCAAATAAGAGTTTCTTTTCAAGAGACTCCGTAAACATTATATATCTCTTTGAGTACAAAAAATTGTCACATATTTCCACACTATCTAATTAATAACATTAAAAACATCCTGTAGCTTAACCTGTGAACTGAAAATGTGCTCTTCCTTGTTGCCCAGCGTACTGACTTTAGGATCACATGGCACATCCTGTGCCACAGAGGTTACTTTCCAGTCATCCTGTAACCATGGTGGTGTTTTGTTCTCTGGAAATCTGGCTATTCAGCCAGTAAAACATATGGCTATAAAATAGACACAAGAAAATTCCTTTGTAAAAAACTAAATGCAGTCAAATGGGTTTGGCTCTTCATTCTCAACACAAACTTATCTGTAGGTGTAATATGCTTGAGAAATATTTACATTTCATTTAAATTCTGAATTTAAAGCAGTGAAAGTTACTTTCAGATTGCTTTTTGTAAGGTAAAATGTGGCCTAGGTAGATATTTGTAAGAAGTGCCTTCCAGGAAGAAAGAGCAATAATTTCAGTGATCCTGAGATGGGAGTGTTCATAATGTGTTTAAACATAAGGAGGCCAATGCAACTACAATAAAGTGTTCACAGTTCGGAGAAGATGACAACAGAATGAAAATATTAAGAAAATCATAGTAATACATCCTTCAAAATAGGAGGCTTATCAACAAGTCCTATGTACCATGTATAATGAACTTTACATATATTTTCTTATCTATTTTTGAATATGAAAATTGTGTTCACAACTACAACTAATATTTCTCTTGGAAATATTTTGCTGAATATATGTTTTTGCTTGTCTTCTTGGCTGGAAAAATAGCATGTTTTAACAAAGTACATAGTTAGGACTAATTTACTTAACTTTATAGTGCATCATTTAGCAGAAGTGTTACCTCAAAGGAAATAACAGTAGATATGCTATAACTTTATTGTTATTTACATATTAGTTAAGAAATATTTTGCCTATTAGTATAAAATATTTTAAATAATTAAATTTAGAAGGCTTTGTCTAATAATTTAATTTAGTAATTCTTAACCTTTGCAGAGATGGAACTACTTAATGTTAAATACCATGGTCCTGAAATCTTATTTCTGGTAGTATATACAGCATAGATATTTAAGTTAGCATTCATTAAAATATATTCAATATTTGAAAATTTTAAAAGCTCTTGAGCCTAAGGATATTATGATACTACGGTGACATGTTTTTTTACATATTGTGAGTAAATAATTTTAATCATTATTTTTGCTTTGAAAGACAAGCATTTCCTTTTTGCACTTGCAAATAAATATAAAATAGATAAAATGTTTTGTACTATTTAATATGTAATCTCAAGAGCAACAAAGTAATTGTATTGACCTTTTGCAATTTGGACAAGTAGTCAGATACTGAAATACCTTATTTTGAAGTTTACTTCTTATGTCTGTGTATTTTCTTTCTGAATCTTTAAGATATTTGTTGCTTTTGTCCTCTTGATGTCTTTCTTATAACTTTATAAAAGAAAGAATTTTGGTTTTGTGTATGTCCATATGTATGTGTATACATATGTATGCATTAATATCATTGTTCTATTATATAAGGGAGGAGAAAAACTAAAACAAAATGGAAGGCCTGGATAATACTAGATTGTAAAGGAATTTATGTAAAAATATGTTTTATAAGACAAACATGGAATGTATGTACTTTCAGAAAATATGATCTATTTAAAAAAACAGGTATAAGCAAAGAATTTTTTGGACAGAGCCTAAATTGCACAAGATATAACATCAAGAATAAACAAATAGCATTGTTATGGTCTGTGTGTAGATGTCCCTCCCAAAGCCGAATGCAGTCATGGGGCAACTTCTTGCGTTTGTGATTGATTATTGTGTGTGTGAATGCTGCACCTGCCCTGGGGCAGGTAATTTGTACTACAATGTAAGGAGAGGAGAGAGGCTAGCTGTCTGCCTGAGCTACTGCCACTCCCTTTGCTCTCTGCTCTTTATCTTGGCCATGAAAGGTTGCTTTCTTCCATGTGCCACTCTACCTTGGAGCTAGCTGAGTATGAACTGAAACCTCTATTAATTGTGAGCTAAATAAACCTTTCTTTCCCTAATTTTGAGTGTCAGGTATTTGCCGCGGCAATGAGAGAAGAGAAACAGAGGCAGGGATCATATCAAATTACAAAGTTCATGCACAGCAAAGAAATCAATCAGCAGAGAGAGAAGACCACCCATAGAATTCCCAGTGAATCCTGAAAGGACTAATATATAGAATACATACAAAATTCAAAAGCATTAGCTTCTCCTAAATAAAAGGTTCAATCAAAAATATGGTCAACTGAAATGGATACCTCACAGAAGCACAAATCATGAGTTAATATATGATAAAATTTTCAAGATCACTGGCTATTAAAGAACTGCACATTAAAGCAGTCATGAGATTCTTTGATTCTTTCTTCCTACACATAGAAAAGCTGTCATGAATAAGTCAAATGATCACAAATGCTGGCAAGGCTGCAATGAATATGTACCCTTCTACATTGTGGGCATGTTAACTAGTACAACTTTTATGAAAATCAGTATAGTATTTCCCACAAATCTAAAAATAGAAATTCAGTTTGATCCACCAATTCTTCTAAGAGGTACCATCTCTAAAGAGTAAAAAATATCATAACATGGTGTTGCATGCATACCCATGTTTGTTGCAGCACAATGCATTATATCTTAAATTTTGAAAATGGCCTGTATGTCCATGAGTAGATGAATGGTTGCACAAAGTGGTACACAATGGAGTAGTATTCTGCCATAAAGAAGAACAAACTCAAGTCATTTTTAGAAAAAATGGATGTGCCAAAAAAGACCATAATAATAAGTGAAATAAATCAGTTACACAATCTTGGATATCACATGGTTTCTCTTATATGAGAAACATAAAATATAAGTAAAGATCAAAATAAATAATAAGTAATATAGATAATACAAAATAGGGAGATAGATATTTTGCAAAAAGAAAGGGAACCAAGAAATGAATTAAATGGGGAAGGAAGGGGTTAAATAAGTAAGAAATGTTATGTACATGTGTCTTCTTCTCATGTGAGATATGATCATTATGTACCACAAATATACTAATAAAACATTATTACAAAAAATATGAAATATTGGATGTAAGAAGCCAATTGTGCTTTACAGCAATTATACAATAGATGTGATATGTGGAGCTTTCTATAGATTTTCTTGAAATGGAAAATAACTTATGTAACTGGACATAGTAACCTGATGGCAGATTAATCACAGGCCATTCTTTACACCCTTAAGAGAGAAAAACAGTTTCCTCCTGATCTTGCCATAGCATGAACACTGTGATGCACATCCCAGAAGATTTCATCACGCTATAGCAGCTGCACATATGCAATGAGCCATTCTACTACAACTTCTATAGTCTAGTTGTACACTATGGATACAAGGAAAATATAGTTCTAAAATTCAGTAAGAATGTAAACATGTCAACAGGGCACAGAACCCAAGTAAATTAGCTGTTAATAACAGAAAGTAGAGCAATTTGAAATAGAAAATAAAGTACTATTAGATTATGTTGCAGAGAACAAAATAAACATATTTGTATATATTGTTAGTACATTACTGAAATAAAATGAAAATTCTCTTGTAATTTCAAAATATGATTTTGCAAACTCTATGACAAAGAGATGCATTCAAATAAGCTTTAAGAATTGACTACAGGTACTGTCTTTTTTCAAATAGTGAATAGAGTCAGGAAAAATCACAAGAAATTTATAAATTTAAGTTGAGAGACACATGATAATCCTCTCAGCTAGATAATCAAGTTTAACATCAAAGTGTTCAATGATTTCAACTGTATGAACTCTTTGTAGGATGTGTTAAAAGTGACAGTTATGTTTGTCCTTTTCTGTCTGTAAAACCCAACAGCTCAGTCTACTCATGAGAAGATATTAGACAAAAATAAGTAAGGTGGCATCTTAATTGCTGCTTAGTAATCTAGAGATGCTCAGTGTCATCAACAACAAAGTCTGAAAAGCTATAATGAACAAGAAGAGTTTATGAAATTATAATAAAGAAATGTCAGGTAGAACAGAAAGCAGCCTTTGGAAAGTACTTAAGAAATTTATATGGAGATGGATTTTTGGGAATAGTAATACATGAAAATCAGTTGCTTAGGTTATTTTTAATATTGTTTTCTATTATTTTTTTTGAGAAGCAAATAGCAATGAGACAGTTTCAAAACAGGTTAGTATGACAGTTGCAATAATTACTACACTGCATATTGTCTTTATAGTAGTTATTCATAGTACAAGATGCAGACATGATATACTGTCCAAGCACTATTAGTACAAATATTTCTTCTCATCAAGAAAAAGTGGCTGTATTTCTATCTTATTTTGTATATACAGACAAAATGGACTTTTATTTATATCCCCTTTTTTGTTTAGTTTTGCCAGAGATGGGTATTTAAATATTGTAGGTGCGTGATATCAGCAAAATAATCCAATATAGTCCAGTAGTCCATAATAGTAGTGGGTTACCTGTAGGACTGGCAATGTCAGAAGTTGACTTCAGTCTTTTAGAGTTCAGCATATTAACATGGCTTTACTTTTTAATAACTCATTTCCATACTTTTTTGCTGGAAAATTAAGATCAAGATAAACTAATACCTATATAACAAGAAATGTAACTTTTTAATTTGCCAAGGTCGGTCAAATCCCCTCAGGATTTACCCTGAAATCCTGTACTGCAGTTTGTAGGTCCTTTGTCAGTGTCAGCCATGTGGATGAGTCATGGTCATTGCTTGACCAATTTGCTCTTTGTGAAAGCCTGAGAGAATGTTTTCTCTCTAAGTGACTCTCCTTAGACATATTATACATTGTCAGTCACTTTCCTCTGTGGCCTCATAATCTTCCTGATCAGAAAATTTGGGACACAGCTGAGTTGCAGGATGTTACAGTACAGGTACACTTATGTCCTGCATCTTCACTGACCTTGAATGGCTAGAGCCAAAATGTTGGTTATCCTTGTAGCCCTCCTTCTTCTCTAATTTTGCTTAGCAAACTTAAGTCATTAACCCTCCAGAAGAGAAGCTCAATGGTATTATTACCCTATAATATATGCAGTTGAGCTTAACCTCACTCTGTCTGAATATCAAACATCTTAGACATAATATGGAACAGGTATTTTTCATCAAGCATTGATATGTTAAACTTTATTTCTTTATTTATTTTTATATCTTTAATTATTTTTCTGGGGTGGAACCCGGGATTGAACTCAGACTCTTGCACTTGCCAGGCAATCACTTATTCTATTGAGCCATCTCCCTGGAACCCTATATGTTAAACTTTAAATCCCTACACAATGTGAAGAAAAAGTGAAAAAAATATTAAAAATAGGACTAAACAATTCACATTTTTACACAGAAATGTAATCTTTAAAAATCTAACCATATACAGCATTGTAGCAGGACAGTCCTATGACATTTATTTCTTCTCACTTGTTTTCATTTATTTCCCTCCTTTGTTAAACAGCCATTTACTTGAGAGACAGTAGAGCAGTAATTGATATGACATTAGAAGCAGAATTTATTTAGAAATCCAGAATAACAGACATTCCAAGCATGTCCCTAGTATTACACATTGCTATCTTCAGTGCAGTTGCTTAGTTCTCATGCATCATCATATATAGTTACTCAGGGTGAAAATACCACCAGTTAACTGCTAGTTTTAAAAAACCTGCTTAAGATTCTCAGGATCATTCCCTTAACCATCTTGTGCATATAAGTGCATGGTTTTGCCCCGTCATGTCTCCTAGCTTTTCTCTTTGCCCTCTCTTCTTTATTTAATTTTTAAGTTCTTGCTTTCCTTTTAAATGTGTTATAACTTTCTATTATTATTTCTTCTTCAGAGGTTTTGCCCTAGGGAGACTATAAGATATTTACACATGTGGTTCTGGTTTCATTTATGAGTATATGTTCAAGTGGCATCCACTTATATATGAAGGCTTCAAGTTTATTACTCTTTATAGCTCAGTAACATTCTATCACATAAAAATACCACATGTTTTACATCCATTGCTCAGGTGACAGACATTATAGTTGCTTCCAAGTTTTGGCTATCACAAATTGTGCTGCTAGGGCCCGGGAAAATGGCTTAGTAGAATAAGTGATTCCCTGTCAAACACAAGGGTCTGAGTTCAATCCATGGTTCTGCAAATTAAATAAATAAATAAATAAATAAATAAATAAATAAATAGTACTGCTATAAACATAGATGCACATATGTCACTGTGAAATGATGTTTTCTTCTGAGAAAATTCCCAGTCAGGGAATAGCTGGTTTGAATGGGATTTCAAGTTCTATATTTTAAGAAGTCTCCGTACTGATTTCCATAGTGGTTTTACCAGTCTACATTACCACCAACAGTGGAAAAGGGTTCCTTTTTTTACCACAGCCTCTTCAACATTTGTTGTTGGTTGATTTCTTTATGATAGCTATTCTTTCTATGGTTAGATGGAATCTCAGTGTAGGTTTTGTGTTTCACAGATGGCTAGAGATGTGGAGCATTTTTTCCTATATATATATTAACTTCTATAATTTCATGCTCCAAGAAGGGTGTGTTTATCTTGGATGCTCAAGTTTCTATTGGATCTTTAAATTTTTTGGTCTTAATGTTTTCTAGTTCTTTATAAATTCTAGAGAAAAGACATTTGTCTGAGTGCTATCAGTTAAGATTTTTTTCTGAAATTGTTGGTTTTCTTTTCATTTTGTTTGTAATTTCTTTTGACATGAAATAATTTCTCAGCAAGGGTTGGTCCTGGTTGTTAATTCTTTCAAGAATCACTCATGCAGTTTGATTTTTATTCATGAACTGTTTGCTTACCCTTATGACTTCAAGAGTTCCTCCTTCTTTTTCTTCCAGGAGATTTTGTGTTTCTGTTTTAATGTTTATATCTTTAAACCATTTTGAATTTAGTTTACTGTATTGCAATAGGCCTGGGCAAAGTTTTAGTTTTTGGGATGTAGAGAGCCAATTTTTCCAGCACTATTTGTTAAAGAGGCTATCTTTCTTCCAATAAGCATGATTGGCCCCTTTGTCAAAGATAAGGTGACTGAGTTTGTGCGTACTGCATTCTGCATCTTCTAAACTATTCCATTCATCATCAAGTCCGGAATTTTTTTTGACAATACCATGCTGTTTTTATCACAGTAGCTTTTTAGTATAATTTCATGTCAGGAATTGTAATGTTTCCTGACTTGTCTTTTCCCAAGATTGGTTTTGCTATTCTGCATAATTTCTGGTTCCAAATAAATTTTGGGAATCATTTCTCCAGATCAGAGACATACTTTGTTGGTGTTTTGATAGGGATTGCATTAAATCTGTACAACAGTGTTGGTAGTATGCCTATCTTCACAATATTGATTCTTCCTATCCAGGAGCAGTAAATATCTTTCCAATTTCTGAAATCTTGTACGATCTCTTTTTTCACAGTGCTGTAATGTTCAATGAATAGATCTTTGACTTCTTCAGTTAGTTTAATTCCTAAGTATTTCATTTTCCATGGTGCTATCGTTTAATGTATTGTTTCTGTAATTTCCCTCTCAGTGTGTTTATTATCTGTGTAGTGAAATGCTATTAACTTTTGGGTATCAATTTTGTATCCTGCTATGCTACTGAATTTGCGTATTAATTCTAGTAGCTTCTTGATGGAGTTTTTTTGGTCTTGAAAGTAAAGCATTATGTCATCTTCAAATAACGATAGTTTAACTTCTTCTTTACCTATTCTTATTCCTTTTATTTCTCTCTCTTGCCTAAGGGTTCTTGCTAATGATTCCAGAACTATATTTAACAGAAGTGGTGATAGAAGTCATCCTTGTCTTGTACCAGATCTGAGAGTAAAAGATTTCAGTTTTTCCTCATATAGAATTATGTTAGCCATTGGCTTGTCATAGCTGGCTCTTGTCAGATTGAAGTAGAGGCCATCTATTCCAATTTTATATATGACTTTGAAGATGAATGAGTGTTGAACTTAGTTAAATGCATTTTTTTTTTCTGGTGGAACCGGGGATTGAACTCAGGTCCTTGATCTTGCCAGGGAAACGCCTATTCCACTGAGCCATCTCCCCGGCCCCATTCAAATGCATTTTGTGCATCAATTGAGATGATAATGTGAATTTTGGTTTGACTCTATTGATATAGTATATTACATTTATAAGTATGCATATATTGAACCATGTTTATATCCCTGGGATGAATCCGACCTGGTCATGGTGCATAATCTTCTTGATGATTTGCTGTGTTCTATTCACTGGGATTTTATTGAGGATTTTTGTATGTATGTTCATAAGAGAGTTTGGCCTGTAGCTCTTGTTTTTAGTTGTGTCTTTCCCTGAATGATGTATCAGTATAAAAGTAGCATCCAGGAACAATTGTGGGAGAATTGCTTCCTTTTCAATTTCATTGAACAGATTGAGGAGTTTTGGGATTATATCTTCTATAAATTAGTTGTAGAATTCAAGTGTGAATCCATCAGGACCTGGATATTTGTTTGTAGGTAGGGCTTTTATTACATTTCACATTTCATTGGGTGTTATGGGGTTATTGAGAGTTGTTAGATCTTTTTGATTCAATTTTGGTATTTTGTAGATTTATAAGAATCTTTTCATTTCTTCTGTGTCTTCTATTCTGTGAGAGTAAAATTTCTCAAAGTAGCTATTAATGATCTTCTGAATTTCCACCAGGCCTCTGGTGATTGCACCCTTTTCATTTGTTATTACTTGTATTTGAGTTTTTTCTTTACTCTTTTTGATGAGGCTAGCTATGGGCTTATCAATTTTATTTAGTCATTCAAAGAACCATATTTTTTATTCTTTAATTCTTTGAATTGTTTTCCTCCTCTCGATAGAATTTATTTCTGCTCTAATCTTTAAGGTTTCTTCCCTTCTTTGTACTTTGGGTTTGGTGTACTCTTCCTTTTCTAGCTATTGGAGGTGCAACATTTCGGTGTTTATTTTTTCCTGTCCGGTTTTCCTAATGAATGATTTCACAGCCATCAATTTCACTCTATGAACTGCCTTTATCACATCCCATAAAATCCAATAAGTTGTGCGTAAATTTTCATTGCCTTTGTTAATCTGTACAAAAAAGTACATGTTCCAAAAAGCACAAATGACAGGATGTAATTTTTGCAAGGATTATCACAGAAGGAAGGGTATGAAGATGAAGAAGGTAACTTTGTAATCAGCAGAAGACTGGGTACTTAAATAGCCCCACTGTGATCTCTTCTTTTTTTTGACAAAACTGAAGGTATTTGATCGGGTAAATAAAAAGTAAACAAAGCCCACCAAAATAATAAACAGGCAAATAAACCCTAGTTAACCATGCCCATAGAAAACTATATGAAACAAAGCAAAGCAATGCTTGTAGAGGAGACAAGAAGCAGGCTCAGTAGGACAAAATCCTTCATTCATTACCCAGCAAGAGAAAAAAATGAATCTTAGAGTGGGAAACTAGATCAAGCTATCCAACTTCTGAATGCAACCAAAGAGGATTGGCTCTCATCTATCCAAAACTCTAAGAATTCAAATTTTATTCATTTGTGAATACAGGGAGAAGAGCACCCTGGTGGTTTTTAACAGCAGTATACGTATGACTCGGGGGGTGTTCTTTCTAAGATATTTACTTCCTATTCCTTTTTCTTTTTTATTCCATCATCTAATTTGCAGTGTATTGCTCAGTATTAAATTACACTATTCCTCAATCATAGGATAAAGAGAGAAATTGTCAGAGTAAGTTTTAAATTTCATTATTATTATATCGCTTTTTCTGTAGATGCTGACATAAGAATGGTAGTGGTTTTCTCCTTGCAAGACAGTGACTGGAACTGATTATATGATAACATTGAAGAGATTATAAATATTGAAACACATCAAAAGTTAATTTCACATAATTGGGAAATGTTTACTAACTAAAGAGATATACAAAACAGTTGTAAAATTTTTCTACCTTAATTGATCCTCCACTATCAACACAAAAATATCATGAAAAGACAAGGCATCTACATGTCTATCAGAACTCTAAACTCTCCAGAAGCTAATTTTATGGGCAATGAAGTGGAAGGATTTACAAACAAACAACTCAAAAATCAAAAGTGTAATATATTTGAAGAGATCAAAGAAAAAATATTCATAAGATATTTGGTGAACACAAATAGAATGTAAATAAAATGTGTAATTAATAACATGTAATGAGCATAGGTTAAAGAAGACACAAACATCTTATGAAATTAAACAAGAAATTATAATATATGAATGACAATTTTCGAGAAAAACAGACTATAAAATAAAGTGAAATTCAAGATATAAAATAACAAAAGGAAATCTGGAATGGTTAATGTGATGACAGAGTATCAAAACTTCAAGATGCTGGAGAAATAATTCAGTGGCTGAAGTGCCTGCCTGGCACACACAAAGTCCTGAGTGCAGTCCTCCATATGAATGCAATAAAAAACAAAACAAAACACCAGAACTGAAGATAAGTTTTTAGTAGCAGATCATGTACTCATTAATACCCTAAAACAATAAAACATTATGGATCTGAACCTAAAAGCTGCCATATGACTCAAAAAATTCTAATAATAATACAATTTAACACATTTTGGGGCCTTAAATCATGAGTCACAGAAGAGTATGGAATTAAGTTTTGAAAACATTAAAAATGCAATGTAGCTTAATATATGCTGCAAAATTATCCTTCATTATTTATGTAGACATACTTTCCATCATGTAGAGAATTTGTAAACACTAAATTAACATTTCAGAAAGTACTCAAGGTAATCCTAGACAAAGACAATGAGACCAGCATTGTCATCAAAGAACCCAAAGGTAAGCACATTTTTAACTTGAGAAGCTATTACACAAAAGGTAAACATGTAAGAATCAGCAAAGGAAAATAATCTAATCATTATCAATAGCAGTTCATAGCAATAAATCTGAAACCAAATGATTGTCTTCCCAATCAAAAGACATAGACTTGAAGACTAGATGAAAAACAAGATATAACGGTATTTTACGTTACAATAAACATACTGGATCCAACAAAAGACACATGTAGTGAAAGTGAAAGAGTAGAAAGCAGTAGTCAACGCAACAGAAGACTACAACCAAGCAGAAGTAGCTATTCTAGTTTCAGAAAATGTAAGATTCCATCTAAATCACATCAGAAGAGATAGAATCATAACATATTAACAAAAGGAACAATTTGAAAAGGTACCTGTAAATACATATGTTTTACATATTTAATCAATACCCAATTTCATAAAACAAACTATTTAGCATAAATAGCAGATGAACATTAGTAAAAATCATTGCTAAGGACTTGTATAAGTAACTGTCACAAATAGATTAACTACTCTGATAATCTGAGCAAATTTGAAGACAACCTTACACCAGTATTAATGGAAGGCTCAAGTCAACAGATTCAGACATTGCCAGTCCTGTGGATAATCCACTACTATTGTGGACTCAGGAATATATTGGAATATTTTGCTGAATTCATGCACCTACAATATTTGGATGGCAACGGTATATACATCTCGACAAAACTAAACAAAAAAAGGAGACATAATTGAAGGACAATGTTTTATCTGTATACACAAAATAGGATAGATATACAGCTACTTTCACTTAATTCAATGAGAAGAAAGATTTGTACTAATAGTGCTTGGACAGGATATCATGTCTGCATCTTGAGTTATGAATGACTACTACACAGACAGCAATATACAATGTATTAATTGTTGTAACTCTCCGACCAACCTGTTTTGAAACTATTTCCTTGCAATTTTTTCTCAATAAAATAATAAAAAAATTAAACAAATTCTGAAAAAATCAAAACGATATTAAAACAACCTTTTAATACTTATTACTTTATTTAGTAAAATTCTATGTCATTTCTGTTGATATTTTTAAAGAATACATTATAGTGATAGAAAAACAGCATGAGAAATTTTATTAATAGTATGATAAGCGCCCCAGCCCAGGCTGTCATGTGTAAGAAGTTCTGTGTGCCCTTCAGACCACTCCAGCCAGAGCCAAGGCCTGACATGTGTGCAGCTTCTGCGTACCTGCCTGACCCCATCAACCCCATCCCAGGCCCCGTGTGTGTGTGAGAACTCCTGTGGGGCCAACAGACCCCTCCAGCCTGAGCCCAGGCTTGACCACTGTGCTTGACGGACTCTTCCAATATGATCCCAGGCCCAGCGTGTGTCTCAGAACTTTGACAGCACTCCTCTGACATCTCCAGCCACAGCCCAGACCCCACTTGTTTGTAAGACCTTCCCTGTTCCCTCCAGAACCCTGCAGCCAGAGCCCAGGCCTGGCCTGCTGCAGCAGGAAAAAGCTGTGCAGAGGAGCCAGACCCAAGCTAGCCACATCCAGAGGAGTTCAAATTTGGTAGATCCAGACCTGGTAAGCTGGGACACTTGGTTACACCCAGATCTATGAGAGCATACTCTATCTTTCTCTCTTAATCTAGAGAGGGTGCAACAGGTAATCAGGGTGAACTAGGCTGCTGGAAGACCACAGGTATATCAAAGAGAGGTGATCAGACAGATCAGCTTAGGGAAACTAACTTAAATACAAATTCCCAATTTAACATCTGCTTAGCTATACAGATATAATGTTTGATATTACAATCTAAAATACAAACTCAATAATTACAAAAGTTTGTCAACTGCTAAATATCACTACCCATTATTAATGTTCTTAATTATAGTTCTTTAAATACAATACTAACTGCCTTAAACATATAATCTTTTTTGGGTCAGAATTTTGGTAGGTGCTAAGGTAATAGATGCACCAAAGCGCTAAAGCAAAGGTCAGAGGACAGTGTTATACAAAACACCAAAGAGAAGGATCAAAATGCATTCTCAGGCCCTGAGCCCATGCAGAATAAATGCAGGAGACACTAGCATAGAAGAAATTGGGAATCAAACCACTGAACTCTCTGAATAATAACATCTGAAGTAAAGAAACAACTGCAGAAAGGTATGGAGGTATTCAGATCACAATCTCTAAAGTTAAAAAAAAATGATAACTACAGTAAAAGTATAACTAAGTGATTCTAAAGAATACATTGATTACAAAAAAATAGAAAAGAAAAATGATGGAATCCTTGAATGAACAATTTAGTGAAGAAATAGAGACCAGAAAGCAGCTTCACAGAGATATAAAGGAATTTAAAATCTCAATCACAAGCTTGGAAATCCATTTGAATAAAAGTGAAGATAGAGGTTTAGATCTTGAAGACAATGTTCAGCTAATGAAAAGGTAAGAAAAGATCTCTGAAAAATAACTAGGATGCAGGAAAAAGTAAATCAACATCTTCAAGGTGATGTAAAGATGAACAACGTAAGATTAATTGGCATCAATGAGAAAGAAAGAGTCAAAACAAATGATATAAAAAGAATATGGACAGAAGTAATAGCAGAAAACTTCCCAAATATGGGAAGAAATCTGACATTCAGGTAACTGAAGCATATAGAACTAGAAATATCATCAATCCAATTAAAAACACACTCAGACATATAATAATCAAGATACAAGAAA
The DNA here is from genome assembly GCF_000260255.1 of Octodon degus. Taxonomy (NCBI): domain Eukaryota; kingdom Metazoa; phylum Chordata; class Mammalia; order Rodentia; family Octodontidae; genus Octodon; species Octodon degus. Next base: position 7,584,376 of record NW_004524679.1, read on the forward strand.
TCCAGCACAAGAACAACATACTAAAAGCTTGTAGAGGAAAGAAATAGATCGCACTTGCAGGATATCCCATCAAAATAATGGCAGATTTCTTGTCACAAACCATAAAGTCAAGAAGAATATGAAGCGAAGTACAAGTCCTCAAAGAAAACAAATTCCATCCCAGAGTGCTGTACCCTACAAACCTCTGTTTCAAGCTTGATGGAGAAGTGAAATACTTGCATGAAAAAGAACAACTAAAGAATTTCACTATGAAAAAGCCAATTCTACACAGTCTACTAAAAGATATTCTAGAGAGAGACCAAAATGACCACAACTCCACAAAGGACACAGAAAGAACCCATCAAATAGCACAAACGATTAAACCCAGGAGTAAAGGTACATAAAATAGCAGGTAAAAAACATGTGAATTGTAAGTCAACAAAACTCAAATATGATCATCAATATAAACAGTCTCAAGTCACCATTTAATGAAATAGAACATCAGAGTAGATAAGGAAGCAAAATCCAACACTATGCTGTATACAAGAAACACACTTAGCTCATAAAGAAATTCATAGGCTGGAAGTCAAAGGATGGAAAACAATACTACATGCCCCAGCACCACAGAAAAAGCAGGGCTAGCCTTCATATATGCAGACAGTCTCAACTTCATACCAAGAAAGACCAAATGAAGCAAAAAAGGCCACTACATGCTGGTTAGGGGAAATATTCAAGAGGAAGAGGTAATACTCATGAACACATATGCACCAAACACAGGAGTACCCAAATATATAAGACAAATCTTAATGGGCATGAAATATATAATACCCAATACCACAATCTTAACAGCAGAACATAACACCCAGTATCCCAAAAAGACAGGTCAAGCAGACAAAAAATAGCAAAGAAATAGCAGAGCTGAGCCAGAGCTTGAAATAAAATGACTTAGTGAATGTATACAAAATGCTCTACCCAACCACATCTCAATACACATTTTTCTCAGCTGCACATGGGACATTTTCTAAAATAGGCCACATACTAGTCCATAAGTCATGCTTAAGAATATGCAAGAAAACAGAAATTATCCCTTGCATATTATCTAACCACAGTGAAATGAAACTGGAAATAAATGG
>NW_004524679.1:7585587-7588349 GCF_000260255.1 Octodon degus
GGTCATCTCACTCACTCCAAGGGCCTGCGCTCTGGGTCTGTTCAGGATCCTGCAACCCCAGTCCTTTAAATCACCCCACGGTAAAAGAATTTATAGCTGCTTCTAAAGAAGACATTGATAAAAAAAAATAGAGGAGACTAGTAAAATGACAGATGCCTTGAATGAGCAATACACGATAAAAACAGATAGCATGAAAAAGAATCAAAGACATATAGAGGAAATTAAAATCTCAATCACAAGCTTGCAAAACCATTAAATTGAAAGTGAAGACAGAGTTTCAGATCTTGAAGATGCTGGTGCAGCTAGTGAGAACGTAAGAAAGGGTCTCTTAAAAACAACGAGGATGAAGGAAAGAATAATCCATCACCTGCAAGATGATGCAAAAATGAACAATGTGAGACTAATAGGCATCAATGGAAAGAAGGAGTCAATACAAATGACATTAAAAAATATGGGCAGAAGTAATAGCAGAAAACTTCCCAAATATGAGGAAACAATCTGACATTCAGGCAACCGAAGCATATAGAATGCCAAGGAACCTCAGTCCAATGAAAAACACACGGAAAAATATAATAGTCAAGATCTGAGTAATTCAGCACAAGATTAATATACTGAAAACTGCTAGAGAAAAGAAGCAGATCACATTCAGAGGAAAACCCATCAGAATTATGGACGACTTCTCTTCACAAACCATGAAGGCAAGAAGAGCATGGAGCAGAGTACTTCAAGTCCTCTACGAAAACAAATTCCAGCCTAGACTACTATACCCTGCAAAACTCCCTTTCAGGTTTGATGGAGAAGTGAAATACTTCCATGACAAAGAACAGCTACCGAATTTCGTGGTGACAAAGCGAAGGCTACACATGCTACTGAAAGATGTTCCAGAGAATGACCAAAATGATCAGAACTTTACAAATGATATCAGAAGCAACCACCTCTATAGGGCAAGCAATTAAACACAGGAGAAAAAGGAGTAAACAATAACAGGTAAATAACATGGCAACCGTTAGTCAATACATCTCAATTCTAACCATCAATGTAAATGGACTCAATTCACCAATTAAGAGAAATAGAGTGGCACAGTGGATTAGGAAACAAAATCCAATAATATGCTATATACAAGAAACACATTTAACTCATAAAGACATTCATAGGCTGAAAGTCAAAGGATGGAACACAATAATACATGACCTAGCACCTCAGAAAAAAGCAGGGATAGCAATCCTATTCTCAGACAGTCTCAACTTCAAACCATCAATGATCAAGCGAAATAAAGAAGGCCAGTACATATTAGTTAGGGGAACAATTCAAGAGGAAGAGGTAACACTCATAAATATGTATGCACCAAACACGAGAGCACCCAACTAGAAAAAGCAAATCTTAATGGACATGAAAAATCTAATATCCAATGCCACATTTTAAGAGGAGACCTTAAAACCCACTTATCTCCAAAAGATAGGTCAAACAGAGAAAATCTTATGAAAGAAATATCAGAACTGAATCAGAACTTGAAACAAATAGACTTGGTGGACATATACAGAGTGTTCCACACAAACACAGCTGAATACATATTTTTCTAAGCTGCACATGAGTCTTTTTCTAAAATAGACCACATACTGGTCCATAGGTCATGCTTAAGTATATGTAAGAAAACAGAAATTATTCCATGCACATTATCTGACCACAGTGTGATGAAACTGGAATGAAATGATAAAAGAAACCACAAAAACCCTTAAATACATTGAAATTAAATGACACCCTACTCAGCAACCAATGGGTGACTCATGAAATTAAACAAGAAATTCAACAATATCTACAATTCAATGAATATTCAAGCAAAACATATTGAAATTTATGTGATACTATGAAAGCACTACTCAGAGGGAAGTTCATAGCTGTGAACTCCCACATTAGGAAAATAGAATGGGAAAAAATAAATCCCCTAATGCTGCACCTTCAACTACAAGAAAGAAAGAGGAAACCAAACCCAGAGCCCAAAGGTGGTAGGAAATAATAACGATTAGAGCAGAAATTAATTCAATTGAGACGAAGAAAACAATTCAAATAATTAAAAAAGCAAAAAGCTGATTCTTAGAAAGATTATATAAAGTCAATAAGCCCCTAGCTAACCTCATCAAACAGAGGAAAGAAAAAATTCAAATACATGAAATAAGGAATGAAAAGGGTATAATTACCACAGACCCAGTGGAAATTCAAAGATTAACAATAGCTACTTTGAGAATCTTTACTCTCACAGAATAGAAGGCACAGAAGAAATGGACATATTCTTAGAAAGGTACAAATTACCACAACTGAAATGAGGAGATATAACCTCTCTCAATAGCCCAATAACAGCCAATGAAATATGAGATGTAATTAAAAACCTATGGGCAAAGAAAAGTCCAGGTCCAGATGGATGCACAGCTGAATTCTACCAGACATTTACAGAAGATGTATTCCCTATACTGCTCAAACTCTTCCATGAAATTGAAAAGGAAGCAATCCTCCCAAAATCATTCCTGGAGGCAAGTATTATACTGCTATCAAAACCAGGAAAACAAATCACTAAGAAAGAGAACTACAGGCCAGTCTCCTTCACTAGCCTTCTAAGGTCAATTAAGACTCAGAACATATGAGAAGTTGTACTGTAATGTCATGTAACTTAGTAGTTTCCCAGATTTTCTGATCAAGGAGATTATGGGGTCAAAGAGGAAAGTGATCAATGATGTAGCGTGTGCCTAAGGAGAGTCACGTGGAGAGAA
>NW_004524679.1:7589034-7594843 GCF_000260255.1 Octodon degus
AGCTAAATTCAAGAATCTGTACTCTCACACAATTGAAGACACAGAAGAAATGGAACGATTCCTAGCAGGTACAAATTACCAAAACTGAATCAAACCATATAAAAACTCTCACTAAACAAATAACAGCCAATAAACTACAAAATGTAATGAAATACCTACCGACAAAGAAAAATGCCCGTCCTTCTGGATTCAAAACAGAATTCTATAAAAAAATTACAGAAGATATATTCCCAAGACTCCACAAACTATTCAAAGAAACTGAAAAGAAAATAATCCTCCCAAATCATTCCTGAAGACAAGTAGTATAATGATATCAAAACTAGAGAAATATGCAAGTAAAAAAGAAAACTACAAGCCAATATCACTCATGATCACAGGTGCAAATATCCTCAATAAAATCCTAGCAAATAGAATACAGTAAATCGTCACGAAGATTATACACCATGAGCAGGTAGAATTCATCCCAGGGATGTAAAGATGGTCCAACATATGCAAATCTGTAAATGTAATACACTATATTAAGAGATCCAAATTCCAAAAATCACGTTTATCTCAATTGATGCAGAAAAAGCATTTGTCAAAGTCCAACACTCTTGCATGTTTGAAATCCTACAGAAAATTGGAATAGATGACTTCTATTTCAATCTGATAAAAGCCATCTATGACAATCCAATCGCTAACATAATTCTAAGTGGGGAAAAATTGAAATCTTTTACTCTCAAATCAGGTATACAATACAAAGATGTCCTCTAACACCAATCCTATTCAATATACTTCAGGAATTATTAGCTTGAGCCATTAGAGAAGAGAGAAATAAATGGAATAAGAATAGGTAAAGAAGAACTGAAACACTCACTATTTGCAGATGACATGATATCTTACTTGGAAGACTGAAAAAACTCCAACAAGAAGCTTCTAGAATTAAAACAGAAATTCAGTAGCATAGCAGGATACAAGGTCAATACCCAAAAGTCAATAGCCTTCCTCTAAGCATATAACAATCACACTGAGAGAAAAATTAGAGAAGCAGTATGTCTTACAATAGCACCACCAAAAATGAAATATCAGACATTATTTTGACTAAAGAAGCAAAAGATGTATTCAATGAAAATTACAGCACTCTGAAAAAAGAGATCATAGAGGATTTCATAAAATGGAAAGATATTCCCTGCTTCTGGATAGGAAGAAACAACATCATGATGACCATACTCCCAAAATTGTAATGCAGATTTAATGCAATCCCTATAAAAAGGCCAACAACATATGTCAGAGACCTAGAGAATTCATTCTTAAAATTTATTTGGAACAATTAAAGGCAGAATAGCAGAATCAGTCTTGGGCAACAAGTGTAAGGAAGGACACATTACAAGTCCTGTCTTCAAATTATACTACAAAGCTTCTGTGATAAAATCAGCATGGTATTAAAAAAATATCTGAAGACCAATGGAATAGATATAAGATACAGAAATAACTATAAACACACTGAGTCACGTTGTCTTTGATAAAGGCACCAAACATGCTTACTGGAATAAAGCCTCTTTAATAAATGGTTTGGAAAAACTGGCTCTTTACATGCTGAAAGCTAAAACTTGAACCATGTGTATCACCATGCACTAAAGTCAAAATGGATCAAAGTTCTAAGCATTAAAAAGAAACAATTCATCTCCTAGAAGCCAAAGTAGGATGAAATCTTGAAGACATATGGTTGGCCAAACAGTTCATGAAGAAAATTCAAACTTCATGGGAAATACTTGAAAGAAATAACAGCTGGGACCTCCTCTTACAGAGAAGTTTTTACACGTCAAAAGAAATTACCAACAGAGTAAAAAGACAACCCACAAAGTTGGAAAATATCTTAACCAGTAAGAACTCAGACAAAGGTCTTCTCAAGAATTTATAAAGAACTAAAAAGCATTAGGGCTCCAATATTTAATGGCCCAATCCAGAAATGGGCATCTGAGATGAACACAGACTTCTCAGAGGAGGAAATTACAGAAGCAAATAAATATATGAAAAAATGCTCCACATCACTGGTCCTTCATGAAATGCAAATTAAAAGAACATTGAGATACCATCTCACTCCAGAAAGAATGACTTTCATAAAGAAATCAACCAACAACAAATATTGGAGAGGCTGTGGAGGAAAAGGATCCCTTCTCCACTGCTGGTAGGAATGTAGACTGGTGCAACCATTATGGAAATCATTGTGGAAACTCCTCAAAAAAGTAGGACTGGAAATCCCATTCATGGTAGCTATCCCCATTATGAGAATTTCCCAAAAGAATTGAAAACATCCTATCATAGTGAAATGTGTGACTATGTTTATTGCAGCACAATTTGTGATAGCCAAATCTTCAAACAACCAAGATGCCGGTTACCTGATGAATTGATGTAAAAGATATGGTGCTGTTATACAATGGAGAATTACTAATCTATAAAGGTTATAAAACTCAAAGTCTTCATGTATACGTGGATTCAACTTAAACATATACTTTTAAGTGAAATAAACCAAAGCCACATGTGTAAATATCATATTATGTCCCTTGTGTAGGAATTCAAAAGTAGAAATAAAATTGAAAAGTATAACACAGTTAAATGGAAAGTGAGAACTTAGGGATGAAACAATGAAGAAAGAAAATTAGAAAAGTTAGGAAATATGGCAGGGGCAAAACCATACATTTATATAAATAAGATGGTAAGGGCAATGGTCTGGAGAATCTCCATCAGGTTTTTGAAAATATTAGTTAATGGGTAGAATTCTTACCCTGACCATCTCTCCATACTGATGTCTGTGAAGTGAGCAACTACACAGAGGATAACAATCTTTAACACTAAAACCATGCTTGAAATATCTATCATTTTGGTCTTCTATATGTGTATTCCTTCTAATGTCATATCAATTATTGCTATACTCTCTTTAAAGTAAATATTTGTTAAAAAAAGATAGTAAAAGAAGAGACAAGAAAAAATGTCCTAGTGCTGTCCTGCTACAATGTTATATATAGTTTGATTTCCAAATTTCTGCGTAAAAGTGTGTGATTGATTTTTTTAAAACATTCTATAGGGATTGAAAGTTTAGAATATCCATGGTTGGAGAAATACCTGTTCCCTGTTATGAATAAGATGTTTGATACTAAGAAAGATAGTGATGTTAAGCTCAATGGCCTCTATTACATGGTGATAATATCCTTAAGCTTCTCCTCTGGATGGTTAACAGCTAATGTTTGCAGACCATAATCAGAGAAAAAGAAGGTTTACAAGTATAGCCAATATTTTGGCCCCAGCCCTTCAAGTTCAGGGAGGACTCAGGACATAAGAGAACCTGTGTTGTGGTTTTCTGTAACTCCATGGTGTCCCACATTTTTTGTTCAAAAAGATTATGGGACCACAGAGGAAAGTGATCTATGATGTATAGTGTTTCTAAGGAGAGAAACCTAGAGAGGAAAAATCTCTCAGACTTTCACAGAGAACAAATTGGTCAGGCAATGGCCATGACTCAGCCAGATGGTTGACACTGACAAAAGAACTACAAGCTGCTCTACTTGGTTTCAGGGTAAATCCTGAGGAGATTTGACTGACCTTGGAAAATACAAAAGTTACATTTTTAGTTATATAGGTCCTGCTTTAATTTGGCCTTAACCATCCAGAAGCAAAATATAACCACAATGTATAAAATGTAGTGCCATATTAATGTACAGAGCTGTAAAGGTTTCAAGTCAACAGCTTCTCACAATTGCCTCCTCTGCTGATAACCCACAACTATTGTGGACTATTGGATTATATTGGGATATTTTGCTGAATTCAGGTACCTACAATTTTTGAACTGGCATCAAGTATGAAAAGGTCTTTTAAAGATTTCTTCAAATAGAGTTTCTCTAAGAACAATGGAACATCTATCTCTGACAAAACAAAACAAAAAAGGGGGATGCAAAAGAAAGACTATTTTGTAGTGAATGAAAAATATCTATGCAAAACAGTTGGGATAGTCATACAGCTACTTACTCTTAGTTCAATGAGAAGATAGATTTGTACTAATATTGTTTAAACAACAGATCATGTATGTATCTTGTGCTGTTAAATAACTACTATGAAGACAACATACAATGTATTAACTATTGTAACTGTCCTACTAACCAGTTTTGAAACTGTCGCATTGTCGTTTCTTTCTCATTAAAATTAACAAAAATTATAAAATAAAAATAATATGTAATATTCTGTAAATAAACTTTTTTGATGCAACATAACATAATGAAATTAATATTTTAATATATGAAATTTGATACTAAATTTAAAACTTTCACTAAACAAAGCAATAGAAATTCAACAATGGTTGTTGTATTTACTATTTTATATTTTCCTTAAAAAACAAAAAAGAGGGGCCAGCTAGATGGCTCAGTGGAATATGCACTTCCCTGGCAAGCGCAAGGGCCTGAGTTCAATCCCTGGTTCCGGGAAAAAAAAAAAAAGATCGAGACCCAGTCTTAACCCAGGTCCAGTGAATGTGTGGGAGAGATTCCCGCTACCCTGCACCGCGGGACTTATTACTGCTCCCAGCCCAGGGGCAGCATGGTAGAGACCCACTTCCACCCCCTTAGGAAGCCCCCCAACGCTCCGCAGCACCTCCCCCACCCAACCCACCCAGTAGGAATTTCTGCTGAATTCCAGGAACCCCCAGATCCAGTCCTAGCCTAGGTCCTGTGAGTGTGTGAGAGAGCTTCCTGCTACCCTGCGCCTGCTGGGCCTACCAAAGGACCCAGCCAAGGCGTAGCATAGGGGAGAACCTCTCCCAGCTACTTGGGATGCCCCACATGACTCTGCAGCACCTCCCCTACACCTCCCACCGAATAAGAATTTCTGCCACCTTCCAGGAACCCACAGACCCAGTCCTAGCTCATACCTGGTGAGTGTGTGGGAGAGCTTCTTCTGCCACCTTCTCCAACTTGTCCCCTCCAGGCTCAGCTCAGGCCTGGCATACAGGCCTGTGGTGTAACCCTGCAGCTGCAATCCCTGCACAGAGTGTAGAGGATAGACCACCCAGCTAGTCCAGGAGCAGAAAATCTTGCCAGAGGGGCACTACAGGTTCACCCTCAAGGGCAGCAGCAGGAAGGAGCTGAGCAGAGCAACCAGACCCAAGCCAGGTACAGCTGGATAAATCCAAACTTTGTACATCTGCACCTGAACTTCAGTATGTGCTAAGGTTATCACTACAATGAAGATCTACAACAAAGATCAGAAGACAGTGCAACACGAAATGATGAGAAGGAACACAATGCAACCTCAGAACGCAAGTCCACCAGTAACAAGTGAAGAGAACACTAACACAGAACAAATAAGGAATCACATAGCTGAAGGCAATGAATCAATAGCTTCAGAAATAAAGAAACAGCTGCAGAAAGCTAGAGAGGAACTCATTGGAAATAAAAAAAAATGCCTGAATTAATAACATCAGCAGTAAAGAATCAAATGCAGAAACATATGGAGGAAACCAAATGCCCACCCAGAAAAAGTGCAGAGGACACTAGCTCTGCTCAAATGCATGAATTAATGGCAGTGATAGTAAATAAGCAACAGCAGAAAGTTATAAAGGAACTCAGAGTGCAATTCTTTCTGAAATAAAAAAGAATTCCAAGAACTCATAGCATCTGAAGTAAAGAAGCACCTACAGAAACATGAGGAAACCCAATCTGAAAATAAAACACTGCAGTAAAAGAATATTTTTTTATTTATTTTTATTTTTCCACATCAGTTATTTTTATTTTAAAGAAAAAAAATAAAAACAATGGTACAAAATCTCAAAACAAGATTTTAG
>NW_004524679.1:7599964-7609333 GCF_000260255.1 Octodon degus
GTGACTCATCCACATGGCTGACACTGACAAAGGTTCTACAATCTGAGGTACAGGATCTCAGGATAAATCCTGAAGGGATTTCCCTGAATTTCTCAGACCCAAAAGCTACAACTCTTATTGCCTAGTTCCTGCTTTACCATGGTCTTAACCATCCAGCAGAAAAGTATAAAAATGAAATATAAGAAATAAAGCCATGCTGTTTTGTTGAGCTGTAGGGAACTCAGGTCAATAATTTCTGACATTGCCAGTCAAGTGGAAGACCCAATAGTATTATGGGCTACTGGACTCTTTTAGAATATTTTGCTGAGTTTACACAACTATAATATTCAAGTAACAGATCTTAACAAAAAAAAAGTGTATACAGATGTATGTCCATTTTGTATCTGTGTATTCAAAGTGCCTTATACATACATAGTTACATTCTCTTAATGAATAGAGTGTTTTGTTCTAATGGTATTTTGAATAGGATATCATGTCTACATCTTGTACAGCAATTAACTATGAGGAAGAATGTATGCAACGTGTTAATTATTGAAACTGTCCTACCAGTTTGATTTGAAACTGCCTCATTGCTTTTTATCAATAAAATAATTGGAAAACATGAAATAATAAAAAATATAAAAGATTATGTGCAAATGAAAAGCAATTGTTTTCACTTTAACAATTTACACTGTGTCAGTATATTGTTCCTCATATAGAGATGATTTTTATGTTATGTTTTTTTTTTACTACTATGTCCCTCAAGTACCTAAGTTATTCTGAGGTCAGGCTTTTGGAAGTGATTGGACTATGAATTCTCTGTCACTGGCTCAGTGTTTAAAAGAAGGGTCCAGTTAGAGATGGATCCTTGAAGAGATTAGTTGGAAGGATATATTTTATTCCCTTGTTCTATTCTCTGTTTCCTGGCTGTCATGAAATGAGAAGCTACATTCTGCCTAGATACTTTCATCATGCCATTTCTTCTTTTCAGACAGCTGACTATAGTGTGAATCATCTATGAAACACAATACCCTTTCTTTTAAGGTGTAAATGTTGGATATATTTTCCCAGTAACAGTAAGGTGCCTAAGACAGACTTTTGTTAACTGAAGAGGTATCACTGCTGTGATCCTGTCTGGTCATAGGGTTTAGAAACATTTAAGAAGTGTTTTATAGGAGGAGCTTGGAAAGGCTTGAAGATCCTAACTTAAAAATCCCTAAAATTCTATATCTTGAGCTTAATGGATGATTCAGTTCAGAGGTTAGAAGACCGTCATGATGATAAGAATGCAGACAATGCAGATAATAAGGGCAAAAATCAATGCCTTTCTATTGGGAAGAAGAAATTCCTGTTAAACTCTGTGGCAAAAAATTTGTCAAAGATTTGCCTGTGTCTTCAAACTTTGTTGAACACTGAAATTAAGGGTGACAGACCAGTTCTTATGGCAGAAGATATTTCAAGGAAAACCTGTTTTCAGGCTGCCACATTGGCAATTCTTGGTGCTATTAGTGAGATTTAAAATTAGAAACAGCCCAAAGCCACAATGAAAATTATTTTGATTTTACAGTTAGAGACTGCAAACTGATGCATTGGAGAGCAAAATTACTAAAAGGATTAGTATTGAAATGAAGCCAATTACCTTATAAAAAGAAAATAGGTGAGATTCCCTGAAAGCATCTCAAAAATTAGACTGATCCCAATATTCACTGATTTAATGGTGTATAAGGTTAAAAGTAAATTTATTTGAAGGACTTTGCTCTGAGGAGAGAACCCAAGAACACCCAGCTTGAGAAGGACTGCCCAGGGATTTGGTTTCGGGAATCCATTTTGCAGTGCCTAGATATCCTTGCACTCAGATGTCACTGCATTTGCAATATAAAGGGACCTGACTATTGCTGAAGGCAATGAAGGAACTTGGTGTCATTGACATTGTGCTAATTTTAAGGCCTGCAAAACACAACAGATGTAGTTTCAGGGAAATTTACATTCAGATTTCAAAGGTAGGATGGACAGGGAGACAGTGTGATTTCTGAGAGTGTAGAATGTGTATTTGTGATATTTTAGATAAAACTTAGTAGAAAGTATGAATTTAGAGAAGCCAGGAATATGAAATGTATGCTAAAGAAAGCTGCATGGAATGAGGAAAGCAAGCCTATCTGAGAGGCCCTGAGGGCTATCAGTTGCAGTAATGGAGAAATCAGGCTGCCCAAGGCATTTATTACTCCCATCTCACCACAACATGTTACAGGACACAGGCGGGGAACTACAGGGTTTAATGTTTGCCCTCCTGAGTTTTGGTGTTACTGTGGTCCCATTCCTATCTTCCTGTTATCTCTTTTGCAACAGGAATGTTCATATTATCCCACTGTATGTCCACAGCGTTTATTTTTTGAAGAGAAAAAAATATTAAAAAAAATAAAAATAATGCATAATTTCACTAAACAAAATAATAAGAATTCAACAATGATTGTTATATTGCTGTCTTCAAATTAGTTGGTCAGAGTACTAGACATAAGAATGCAAAATTTGCCAAGAAAGTTATAAAAATTAAAAAGAGAAAAACATTAAGCATTAACTGATACTTTCAATGGACAAACACAAATCAACATTGCAATTATTCAAGCTATCTTGTATATATACATAATACATTTTCCCTTCATTCTTTCTTTCATCATTTCCCTCATTCCAGTTGTTCCGTCCCTTTGAACAGATTCTCCCTCTTTCAAAGTTATCTATTATACTTTTCAGATTTTATTTACTCTTTCAGGTTCTTACACTAGTGAGACATTACAATGTTTACACATGTAGATCTGATTTATTTCACTTTGGGGTAGTCTGTAGTTGCATCCACTTACTTATAAAAACCTCAAATTTATCTTTCTTATAGCTGAGTAATACTCCATTATGTAAAAATACCACATCTTTTTTTATCCCTTACTCAGTTGATATGCATTTGGGTTGTTTCCAAGATTTACCTATGACAAATTGTGATGCTATAAATATGGGTTTACATATACTGCTGTGGTATGATATTTTCAGTTCCTCTGGAAAAATACCCAGGAAAGGAATAGATGGCTTGAATGGACTTCTAATCATAGATTTTTCTGAGGAATCTCCATACTGCATTCCACAGTTCTTGCATCTGCCTGCATACCCATCAAGTGTGGAAAAGGGTTCCTTTAACCCCATAGGCTCTCCAGCATTTATTATTGGATGACTTCTTGATGATAACAATTGAGGATTCAAAAACTGAAAGTCTAGTTGGGGAGATACTTCAGAAGAATAAGTGCTTGCCTGGCAAGTGCAAGGTCCTCTGTTCAATCTGCAGTACCATAAAACACAAAAAAACAAAAATCAAGAGTCTATTTTGAGTTTCACAGGTGACTTTACATTTGAACATTTTATTGATGTTAGAATTCTTAAAACTTTGTTCACTTTTGGAGATAGACTCAATACATTTGGCATAAGAAATGGACATGAATGCTTCAGTGAATGAAGGAAAAATGTAGGTTTAGATATACAATTTTCCCCCAAAAGCTCGTGTGCTCAGAGATTGTGCTTTTGGGAAGTGATTAAGTTGTGCTGGTGTTATAGTTGGTTTTCTGTTAGATGTTGAGACCTGTATGAATTGGTTCACTGAGTATGTCACCTAGAAAGTTGTATTTCTCACTTTGGCTTCTTCCTTCTTTGTTGCTTCCTAGCTAACATGGGATGATCATCCGAGATTTGTCCAAGCATTTCCATCCAAATGTTCATGCCTTGGAGGCTGCTGATTATGCACTGAATTATTCAAAAACCATTAGCCAACATAAACCTATCTTTTAAGTTTTGCATGTTATGTGTTTTGTACCAGTAATGAGAAAATGATTAAGATAAAGTGTAAACTTCCTTATATCCAGTATTCTACATCTGGATAATTTCTTGATTAATAAATCTTCACTCAGGGCTGGTGAGATGGCTTAGTGGTCTAAAGCACCTACTTAGAACAAGCTTAGCAAAGCACAGGGAACGCAGTTCAAACCCCCAGCACCACATGCCAGCCAGCCCCGCTCCCTGGTGGGCTGAACTGGACACACACACACACACACACACACACACACTCACACACATATAAATAAATAAATAAATAAATAAATAAAATAAAAATAAATAAATCTTCACTCATTTCTATCAGTCAAGAGACCTTATAACATTATTTAACATTCAACTCAGGTTACTGGGAAATGATTAACAGCTATGGAGTGACTAATAGTACTGGATGAGTTTGGCAATTATATGCTAGAATAAGGCCATGAAACAAACAAACAAACAAACAAACAAACAAACAAAATATATAGATAGATAGATAGATAGATAGATAGATAGATAGATAGATAGATAGATAGATTCATGTTATTGAATGCTACCAGTACACAAAAACAAATAATTCTCATTACTTGAATCAGGGTAATATTTAGGGAATTAATCAATACTTTTTTAATGAACTATACCTAACATTGAATTGCTGGTTAGTTTCTTCTTAAACTGCTGCCAGGTCAAAGTAATAGTAAACTTTATAATTTGAACACAGTCTGATTATTCCTGAATTCCAACATTATCCAAATAAAAGTTTTCATTTTACATATTAGAATGTTACCAAACATACATAATACTCACGACAAGACGATCTTAATTCTAGCATCACTGGACCAGGGAGATAACTCAGTAGAATAAGCACTTGCCTGGTAAGTGCAGTGTCCTGAGTTCAATCCCTGGTATTGCAACAAACAAACAAGCAAACAACAGCAACAAAAAATTCTAGCATCACTAGTAGTGGCCACTGGAAAAATGAAAAAAAGCTTATGTTCTATGTAAAAAAAATGAAACAAGTTATATCATGTACAGGTTCAAATTCTTCACAATGAGTATGACCACTATGCATATCTAAAATATACCAATAAAATTTGATTGGAATAAAAATAATTTGGTCTCCTACTTATAATATGGGTACACATATAGAAACACACACCCACATTAGTGGTTTGTTTACTGAAAATATAATCTATCACATAATTTTTATTGGATTCATTTAAAAATCATTGAAACCTCACTAGAATACTAGAAACATATTAAAAGTCCAACTAGTATTATTTGAAACTGGATAGTTTCATGTTCTATTTCCACTGACATCCAAAGAAAATGGTATTTATCATCTTACAACGAAGAGGAAGTTACTTCATATTCTAGTAATTTTCTTTTTAATGTGTTATATGTGATAATGATAATTTTGGTATTAATGAGACCTAAAAATAGAAAACAGAGACTCAAGATTGTACTGGAGAGTCAGATAGACATTTTCCACATTTTAATCATTTTATTTTAAGTTAACAACATTGTATGACTCGTTGCATTCAACATAATATTGAAATATATATATATACACTGAAATGGTTGAATTGAACCAATTATTTTCATTAAAACTCAAAAGTGACCAAGTACTTTATTAGGCTTACCCCTAACACTTTGAACTAGTAAGTTGGAAATTCCATAAAGTACCTTAGATAATGACAAGATATTCAGATCAATGGTAAAGTAAGTCTGGTCTTTACAATATTCAAAATGTCTTTACAAATACATAACTAGTTACTTATCAGATTTTACAATTGGAAAAAAGCAGCAGTGGAAATTTGCAAATGTTATTTTTGATAAATATCTATGAATTTCATGCAGACATCCCAGAAAAGTCACCCCTGAGCTTGTATATAAATATATTCTCTTATTGCTGCAAAAGTTCAATGAAATTTTCCTACTTTGTTTTGATCTTTTCTCTGACACTGTCTATAAATGTAGCGATTAACTGTTTATTGTTAAAGATAGCAGAAAAACATTGGTCTTTATGGTTTCTTCTGCCTAGAGTAATCATTATTTATTTAGTCCGTGTCAGTTTATATTTAGTCTTTGAAAATATCAGTCATTCATTGTTTTTAATTAAAAAGAATGCAAAAGTGTTCTGATGATATGTATAATATGCTGAAAGAACAATTTAGTTAGTTGATAAAAAGGATCAGATTTATCTTCAAATCATAATCCAGGATGCCCATTGTTTCTAACAGGAAAGCTAATTATGGACCTGCATTCATCTTTATATGGAATGTGTTCATATTCTGGGACATTTGCTTACCATATTGCATGTAATAAGCATAATCCAGTACCATCTGAAGTCAAAGTATCTTAAGTTTAAATGACAGTCCTGCCAGTTGTCTCTTATTTTGTCATACAGTTAATTATTTAAATTTAGTGAATTTCAGTTTCTCTCACTTTTAAAATTTAGAAAGTACTTGACCCCCTTTGGGTGACTGTGTGTAAGATTAACTGAGAGAAGCAATAGAAAGTATTGGAATAGTGTCTCACTCTTAAGTGTTCAATATATTTTAGCATTATCATTTTATATTTTTGATCAATTTTAATCACATTTCATTCATCATATGTGATAATGTAGGTTATGAAGTATTCTGCAGTTGCCTAGAGGTGAGAAAATCTGCTTCTGAAATAGTCATTACTTACTCATTTAATCAATTAATTAATTAATTTTGGTACTGGTGATTGAACTCAGGACCCTGCTCTTGCCAGGCAGGTGGTTAAGCTGCTGATCTATCTTACCAGTCCTATTCAGTTAATTCTTACAAAGGTATAAGGCACTATGTTGTTAATCCTTTCATTTAAAATTTTATTTGAAGAGATTTCCTTATATCTCTATAAACAATTACAAGCATTATTCCTTCTTGTGCTAAACTTAATTTTTAGCCTAATGCTTATAAACTAACATTTTGTGTAATCTACATAGTCGATAGAATGAGGGAAATCCAGAGCATTCATTTAATGCATCATTACCTTATCAGACTATGATAAGTCTAACAAAATATAGAAAATAGAATACAAAAAATACGTCTTTGCTGGATATTCTGAAAGAAGATTCTAGGACATGAATACAATAGACATACTACAGCACAGGTAAGTAAACTTTTTCTTATAAAGTATGATACTGAGTAAATATTAAGGCTTTGTAGGTCATCACTCTGTTGGAATTACTTGCTTCTGAAATTAGGTTAAAAATGGCCATATAGCTATAGATAACATGTACATAAATGACTGTAACAATGTTGAAATAATACTACATTTGTGTTTGTAAAATTTAAATTTATAATTTTTAATTTTTTTTTTTTGGTGGAACCAGGGATTGAACTCAGGCCCTTGTGCTTGACAGGGAAGCACTTATTCCACTGAGCCATCTCCCCGGCCTCATTTTGAATTTTCATCTGTAATTTTCATTTCAGGTGTTAAAAATATATATCAATTTAGTTCAGGACCCATACAAAATGGATGGATGATTAAATTTGGCTTATAAGATGTAGCTTTTTAAATGTGTGGCTTTGCAACCCCCTTTCTAGAGGAACTGTCTGAGGTATGAAATAAATGCTTTCTTGAAGACAAAACTGTGAATGTATCTTCATGTTTTGACTACCTGTTTGAGCTATTTAGAACTTTACTCCTTTGCATTTACTTCATTGCTTTCCAGAAATGTTTATATTTCACATTGTACTTTGATTATTTTTCTATGTCAGGATACTTTTGCTACTATTAAGGAAGCTAAAATAAATCTCACTGGAAGTTTTTTTTTAATTACTATGAAAGACAAATTAACAGTATGAAAAGTACATTACTGTAAATAGTTGCCATATCAATAATATGAATTCCTATGAAAGTAAAAATATTTGGTACAATCTGAATATTGTTTTAAAGTTCAACAGACATTTAGAATATGTAATAAATTTAGGACATCTTAAAACAGAGAAATATGTATAAACAACTTAAAATGTATACCAAAAGTACAACACATATGGAATGTAGTGTGTGCAATAACAATATTATATCCCATAAGCCATAATATATTTTTAAAGATAAGTTACAAAACACTGTTTAAGGGAACCGTGTATTATCCCCAATAGAATGTAAAAAGAGTACTGTAATTTGTTTTTAAAATCTGTTACATTATACCTCATTATTGGTTTATTAAAACATCCTGCTGCATAATTTAAGAAGTACTTAGCCTGAGGAGACAGCTCAGCAGCATAGTGCCTGCTTGGCAAGCACAAAGTTTTAAGTTTGATTCCCAGTACAAAAAAAAGTGCTTAGAATAACACATCATGCTCAAAACTCTCTGTTCTTTTCCAGCACAGAAAGACATGCTAGTAGGATATAAAAATGATTTTTTTCTGCTTAATAATTATAGCTTCAAAACTATTTTGTTATGAGGAGGGTCTATTTGTATTTGCTATTCAAGAATACTTGAATCCCAAAGTACATATTTTAGTAGTGAGAAATCTACTTCTGTGATGGTGGTGTGTAGATTTATCATACTGAATGTTATTCTGTCTATACTCCCAACATAGAAGCTGTTTATAATATTTCCACTTTTATTTTTGGATATGACTTCCTTTATTTCAGAGCTGTCATTGTTCTTTGTTAAGCTGTAAATAGCTACAGCCTCTCTTCTACTTCTTGATGGCCTCTGATACATTTTTCCATGTGTTGTTGGTTTATTTCCTTTTTTTACCTTGATAAGAATAGTTAGTTTGATATCTACTCTATTCACAATTACAATTAAGAATGTCATTCATGTTGACCCATGGCATTTCATGTCAGAATTTCTTTCCTATCTAAGGATGAATGTTTTTTTTTTATTTACCACATTTTTTAATCTATTCAACTGATCTTAGTCATTTAGATGTTTCTGTATTCATGAGCAATGATGAAATGAACATGAGACTGCAGTCATCCTTTTAAGACCTTTACTCCAGTTCTCTTGGATATATACCCAGAAGCAGAATTTCTATATCATATAGTAGTTTTGCTTTTAACTGTTTGAGGAGCTTTCATAATATTCTTTCTTAGTAGCTGCATGATTTTACATTGTTAAGATTTCAAAAAAGTTTAAATTTCTCCATATCTTCACCAATACTTATCTTTTATAATTTTGTGTAGTATCCATCTTAACAAGTGGGAACTTATTTCCCATTATTGACTGAATTTGAATTATCCAAATGTTTTCTACTATTGATGTCATTTAAATGTATGTGAATAAGTATTGAATGCATTTATCCAATGTAAGTGTTTTTATTACATAATTCAATGATAACTCTTTATCATATATTTTATTTCTTTATTTATTTGTTTTGTATTTGAGGGAAGGGTCTACAGAGTGTTTAGGATCTCACTACTAGATCAGACTCAGTGATCCACCTATTTACAGCCTCCCAAGAGCTGGGATTACAGGTACACATCACCATGCCCAGTCCCATTTGCCATCTCCGTGTGTCCCGGGGATGTGACTGACAAGGCAGGCCTGGGACT
>NW_004524679.1:7610240-7614059 GCF_000260255.1 Octodon degus
TTTAAAATATTAATATTAATTATTCCTATCTATAAATGCAAAATGACTGTGAATTCCTTTGTTTCATTTTTATTTCTTCTGTATTTTGACATTGAGCATAAAAGTATTCATACAAGTTTAGCGATTATGACTTTTGATTCCTTTTAAAAAAATTTTAGGTGTTTAGTAATGGGTCTCACTGTGCACTTCACTCTCATAGTGATCCTCCTGCTTCAGCCTTCCCAGTGCTGGGATTACAGGCACATGCCACCACACCCACTCTTGGTCTGTACCCCTGGTGGTGCCAGCACAGCATGTGGAACTGGAGATCCATCCCTGCTTCTTGTGCTTGGCTAGTCAGGCACTTAGACTGCTGAACTATCTCAGCAGCCTTGATATTGGATTCTTGATCATACTATTTATAGATTGGAATTTTGGCTTAATTTCCTTTTTGAATTGTGAATTGCAGATGTATAGAAACAAAATTGATTTTTGCATGCTTCTTTAGGACCTTGCAACATTACTGAATGTACTGGTTCTATCATGGTGTTTATGAATTTGTTAGGATTTTAAAAGCATAAGATCAACGCATGTGCAAAACTTATAACTTCACATTTTTCTATCTGAGTTGTATAGCATTTGTTAGCATTTGTTTCTTTTCTGTATCTGGTTGTTGTAAGATTAGTAGTACAATGTTGGATGGATAGAAGACAAACTTTAGTTTTCACCCTTGAGTATTATGGCATTTATGCATTTTCATATATGACCTTCATAATGTTATAGCGTATAGATTTTTGAGGGCTGTTTGATATATAATGATGCGATTTTATTCTGAATTTGGTTAAATTGGTGTATTGCATTAATTAATGTTTCTATTGTATAACATATCGTTGATAATTCTCACATAGAATACATTTCTAATATGCTTGTATATTTGGATTCCTTGGAATTTCTATGGACATTTTTGCATTTATTAATAGTTACAGCAACCTATGGCTTTGTTGTCTTGTGGTATGTCTGTTTTTCTATGTTATTAATGTAATATTGTCCTCAGAATGTGAGTTACAATGTGTTACCTCTTTATCACATATTAGAGAGATTTAGCAAGATGGCTTTTTTGCTTCAATTTAAGGATTACTGTTTCATTTTTCTTATTTTTTCAGATTTTCTGTTTCTTTAAGATTCATAATTATAGATTATAGTTTCCAAGGATTTTTATATTTTTTCCTAGGATATCAAATTTGTTCGCAACTAATTGTGATAGCTTTTTATGATCTTTTTTTCTGTCTTTTGTGTCGCACCTTTTACTTCTGTCTTAGCCTACTTGAATCTTCTCTCTTTTCTTAGTTTACTTAAAAAATCTATTAATTTATATGTAAAAGAACATATTTTATTGTTATTGATTTTGTCATTGTTTTCTATACTTTAATTTTTGCTGCTACAACATTTATTATGCCATTTAGTAGGTTGCCTCTGGGCTTTGTTTTTTTCTGGACTATTGGTTTCTTTGTATCTGTGATGACACTTTCGTTTATGCCTGGCAAGTCTTCTATCACTAAGCTGTATCTCCAGGCAAATATGCTATTATTCTAGTTCCTCAAATATTGTTCCTTGAAGATTTTGAAACCTATTTTTGCATATGACTCTGAGTCTTTCAACTTTGAGCATCAGTAAACTTACAGCAGTTATACAGTATAGATATATAGACATAAGAAAGAAAACTGAATCAACTGCTCAATCATAAAGAAGACACTCAAAAGAAAATATCCTCATTAAACTGATACTGCTGACAAAATAAATAACAAATATTTATGTTTCATGAGGAATATCTTAATAGTAGTACAAAAATAAAGAACAACATTGTAAATTTTATGTTATTAAAGGACACTAAAATTGCTATTGAAGCACTAGATTTTGTTAGAATTCAAAATATTTTACACTTCCATGATCATATTTCATTTAATGATTTCTTTTCAAATTAAATCATTGAACATATTTTAGTATTAAGTGATTTGACTGGTAGCAGAATTTATAAAAATATTGATAACATCATGTAATAAAGCACCATATTTGAATTCCTATTACTTTTTTGTGAAACATTCCATTGTTTCTAATGCTTTTTTCTTACTGCTTTATATTCTTTAAAAACATTGAATCATTTGATTTCCTTTCCATTTAGTAAACAAATTTTATTTAGTTTACAATGGTGACATACTTTCAGTTCTGATCAAGTAGTAAGAAAATATGGGGCTTGCATCATCAAAAGAGAGATTTTAAAGTATATTTTTCTTATAGCAAGCTAAAACACAGGATTAAATGCAATTATTTAATATAAAATCAACAAGTTTGTTGGAACTTATAGTCCATACTTTAATACTATAGAATTCAAACAGATTGATTACAAATTTACTCATATACTATACTTTAGCTCCTAAAGTTCAAACAAATTAATATTTAGCAAATTAAAGACTTTGTTTAGAGACAGTAAAACCCTTAGATTACACAAATTCTAAAGACATAAGGATAGATAAAAATTTCATGAAAAGAAATCAAACTGCATGGAAAATACTTCAAAGACTCAACAACTAGTATCTCATTTTTTGAAAAGTTTCTGCACTTAGAACAAATATCCAACAGAGTAAAATAAAACCCACAAACTGGGAAAATATTAAAGATAACCGTCCAAAAAACATCTTCTATCTAGAACACATGAAGAATTTTAAAATTTTAGGCCCCCTAAATTCAAAGACCCAATCCAAAAATCAGCATCTGAGATGAATATATACTTTTTGTATGAAGAAATACAAATTACAAGTAAACATATGAAAAAATGTTCAGCATATTTGCTCATTAGAGAAATGCAAATTAAAGCAACTCTGAGATTTCATCTCACCCCAGAAAGAATGGCTAACATCAAGAAGTTAGCCAATAACAAATGCTAGAGGGGCTGTGGATATAAAGGAACACTTCTCCACTGAATGCAGACTGGTACAGCTACTGTGGAAATCAGTGGCAAAATTCCTAGAAAAGCTAAGATTGAAGGTCCCATTCAACA
The DNA here is from genome assembly GCF_000260255.1 of Octodon degus. Classification (NCBI taxonomy): domain Eukaryota; kingdom Metazoa; phylum Chordata; class Mammalia; order Rodentia; family Octodontidae; genus Octodon; species Octodon degus. The sequence goes on from NW_004524679.1 coordinate 7,613,275, forward strand.
CAGCTGTTGCCTTCCTATTTTTCCAGAAGAACTGAAAACATCATACCACAGGGATACATGTACACCCATGTTTATAGCAGTAAAATTTGTCATAGCTAAATCTTGGAAACAACCCAAATGCCTATCAACTGAGAAAAGAATAAAGATGTGGTATTTTTACACAATGAAGTATTATGTAGCTTATAAAACAGGATAAATCTGAGGATTTCATTATTAAATAGATGCAACTAAAGACCATACTCTTTCTAAATTCTTAAAAAATCATCTATTTGCTTATTTATTTTTATTGCAGAGTCTCACTATGCAGCTCAGACTTGTCGTAATCCTCTTGTCTCAGCCTCCTCAGCACTGGGATTATAAGGGTGCCACAGCATGCCTGGTTTGGTGAACAGCTTGGCCTATGGCCAGCATGGCATGCTGTACCAGGGATTGAACACAGGCCCTTAAGCTTGCCAGGCACCATGAACACCTTGCCCGGGTGTTCATTGTCTCACTACTTGATCAGACTCATAGGGATCCACCTATTTACAGCCTCTCAAGAGCTGGAATTACAGGTGTGAGACACCACACCGGGGCTCAATTTCCATCACAGTGCACCTCAGGGGCAGGGCTGGCATGGCAGGCCCAGGTATTGAAACCCTGGCCCCTGCACCTTCTTGTAGGTGCTTTAATCCACTGAGCTATTTGGACAGCCCTAGACACCATACTTAAATGAAATAAATCATAGCAGCATGTGCAAACATTGTATTGTCTCCTTTGTGTGAGAACCTGAAAGAGAAAATAAA
>NW_004524679.1:7614590-7615919 GCF_000260255.1 Octodon degus
TTATAAGATAGTAAAACTTTTAGATTATAAAATTGTACCTGAAAAATTAATTCAGGTGAAAATATAAATACAGCTATAGGATTTACCTACTATTCTAGATAACTTACTCATAATAGGGCCAGAGAGTTGGCTCAGTAGAAGAAGCACTGGACTAGCAAGCACAAGGTCCTGAATTTAATCCCAAGTATGGCAAAATAAAAAGACTTACTCATAATTCAGTTAGTAAATTCTGATGATGCTACTACCTTATATGAAAATTGTTAACAAATTTCAATTTCCAACTAGCAATAAATTCCAATTTCCAACCAAATTAAAACGTAAGCAATCAGCATTTAACAGTTTGTCATCACTTATCTTCCCATATCTGCTTATGTAAATACATCTGGTCTCCCTTCCTAAATATTCTCAATTCTTTAACCTCTACATATTTCAGCTTTCAAAATATATAATCCTCTTGTTTTCAGTTTCAGTAGAATTAGGTTCAAAAACACAGTTCCATTCATTTCAATCAATTTTGTAAATTACTTCAATTTGCTTTTGAGAAAGCACAGAGAAAAAGGATGATTTCCTACAGAGCCCACTAGTTCTGGCCCATCTCTAAATTTATTAGTTAAATCTTTCCCCTTTGTATTACCCAACTATGCTTGGTTTGATTGAGTCAGGACATTCCCTAGAGTTCCCTATAGTTTCCCTAGTGTTTAGTTGTCCTACTGTAATGTTGGCAGAAACCCATTGTCAGTCTAAACTATGGTGATAATTTAGACTGCCATTCATCGTTCTTCAGTTACATCAATGTATTGTCCTGTATCGGGGCTTTGTGTTTTTTTTTTCTCTCTCCAGAGTGCTTACTCCCACTATCACCACTGAGTTTCAATAACCTGGTAATGCCCTCTGTTCTTTTCATTCAGCACACTGATTTTCTGCATAATTTGTATCATATTTGAAACATTTAATTGACACAATTAGTTTTCCATGATAGTATAGTTGATGGAAAGGTCTCTTGTACTCACTAAAGTATTAAAAAAAAAAAAACTTCCAGTGAACGTGATGCTAGTGTCTTTCAGTTTCAGAAATTGGAGACAAATGGAAAAAAAATCAAGCCATCATATCCAGTCTTCTCAATGAACTGGCCTGACTTGGACCTGCTATAAAACTCATAATCCTGTAGCCTAAAATTGTAAACCTATATTAATCATTAACATATTGTTTGAGGTACTTTAATTATTAATTTTATTGAGAAACAAATAGCAAGAAGACTGTTTCAAAACAAGTTAGTAGGAGAGTTACAATAATTAATACATTGCATATTGTTGTCTTCATAGTAGTTAT
>NW_004524679.1:7616079-7659345 GCF_000260255.1 Octodon degus
TTTCACTAGCAAATTGTCTTTTTTTTTCCTTTGGCTGAACCGGGGATTGAACTCAAGCCCTTGTGCTTGCCAGGGAAGCACTTATTCTACTGAGCCATCTGTCCGGCCCCTTGTCTTTCATTTATATCTTCCTCTTTTCTTTAGTTTTGGCAGAAATGGGTATTCAATTGCCATTTAAATATTGTAGGTGTGTGAATTCAGCAAAATAACCCAGTATAGTCCACTAGCGCATGATAGTCGTGGGGCATCCTCTGGACTGGCAAAGTCAGAAGTTGTTGACTTGAACCTTTACAGCGTATTAATATGTCTTTACTTTTTGAACCTCATTTTCATACATTTCTACTGGATGGTTAATACCATGATAAAGCAAGACCTATATAACAACAAATGTAACATTTGTTTCTGACAAAGTAAGTCAAATCCCCTCAGGATTTATCCTGAAACCTCCCCTGTATCACAGTTTGTAGAATCCTTTGTCAGTGTCAGTCATGTGGATGAGTTATGGCAATTGCTTGACCAATTTGCTCTCTGTGAAAGCCTGAGAGAACATTTTCTCTCCATGTTACTTTTCTTAGAGGCATTACACATTGTCGATCACTTTCCTCTGTGGCTCCATAATGTCCTTGATCATAAAATTTGGGACACCACTGAGTTACAGGATGCTACAATACAGGTTATCTTATGTCCTGAGTCCTTACTGACCACGAATTGCTAGGGTCAAAATATTGAATATCCTTGTAGCCCTCCTATTTCTCTAATTTTTGGTCTGCAAACTTCAGTTGTTAACCCTCCAGAAGAAATGTTTAATCATATTATCACTGCATGAGATAGGCAGTTCAGCTTAACGTCACTATCAGTCTGAATATCAAACATCTTAGACATAACATGGAACAGGTATTTTCCATCAAGCATTGATATGTTAAACTTTAAATCCCTACAGAATGTAAAAAAAATATTTAAATAAATAAAAATAAACAATTACATATTTTACATGGAAATTTATAAATTAACCATATACAACATTGTAGCAGGACAGTCCTATGACATTTTATTCTTGTCTTTTGTTTTCATTTATTACCCCCCCATTTTTTAGACAAACATTTACTTGACAGTATAGCAGTACTTGATGTTACATTAGAAGCAGTACACATTTAGAAAACCAGAATGACAGGCATTCCAAGCATGACCCTAGTATTACATATTGTTCTCTTCAATGCATTTACTTAGTTCACAGGTATCTGCATATATAATTACTCAGGATGAATATCCTACCAATTAATTGCTAGTTTTAAAAAACCTGCTGTAGATGCTCAGGATCATTGTCTTAATGTTTGAGGGTTTTTTTGATATCACTGTCTATCTCTCTGTCTCTATTTCTGTTTCTCTCTCTCTCTCTCTCTCTCTCTCTCTCTCTCTCTCTCTCTCTCTCTCTCTGTTCTGTCTCTCTCCACTTTCATTCTCTGTTGAAAGCTTTCTTTTAATTTAGACATATTTTCTTACTCTGAAATCCATATGACTGTATCATTATTATATATTTTTATAGCTATCTTCCCTGAATCTTCACTGAAGATTACAAATTCCTACAGGAAAGGGCATATGCCTCAGCCTGGTATCTTCTGCCATATATCTAAGACCATATCTTATTTTTTATTAAAGAGTGTACAAATTAGAATCTAAAGAGACAAAATTACAAGTGATACAGAATTTCACTTAACAAAGTAATATGAATTTCATAGTACTTGGTGCAATAAAGAGTATTGTATTCCAAACAGTTATTTATATTACCAGAAATATGTATGTAAAATTTAAAGAAAAAAGAAAGAAATGTATAAGAAATAAGAAAAGAAAAATATAAACAATTGAAAAAAGGAGAGAGAAAAAATCAAGTTTTACCTGCTTCTTTCCATCGACCAGGAGAAATGCACAGTACAGTTGTCCAAATCATAGTGCTTATGTATATAAATGAATCCTTTTCTTCTACTCCTTCTCCTGTCCTCCTCAACTCAGGAACGCTTTCCCTTTGAATAGGTTCATTCCATTTTACTAGTATCTATTGTGCCTTTCAGATTCAATTTTTCTCTTTCAGCTTCTCATGCTAAGGAGATAGTATGATGTTTGCACATGCAGGTCTCATTTATTTCAGTAAAGAATATGTTCTTAGTTGCATCCATTTATGACAAATGACTTAAATTTATCACGTTTTATAGATGAATAATACACCATTGTGTAAAAATACCACATCTTCTTTATGCATTCTTCAGTTCATGGGCATCTGTGTTATTGCAACGATTCCACTATGACAAATTGCACTGCTATTAACATAGGTGAACATATCACTGTGGTGTGAGGATTTCAGCTCTTCTTGAAATATACCCAGGAGGGGAATCGCTGGCTTGAAGATGATACCAAATTCTAGCTTCTTAAGCAATCTCCATATTGATTTCTATAGTGGCTGTACCAGATGAATTCACCCACAAACACTGGAGAAATGTTAATTTTTCTCCACAACATATCCACTATGTGTCATTGGCTGACTTCTTTATGTCAGTCATTGATTATGGGGTGAGATGGCATCTCAGTGTTGTTTTGATTTGCATTTCTTTAATGACTAATGATTTAAAAATAAAAATTTCCACAATTTTATTGAGAAACAAATAGCAATGAGACAGTTTCAAATCAAATTGGTAGGACAGTTTTAATAGTTAACACATTGCATACAGTCTTCCTAGTGGTTATTTGTTATATAAGATGCACACATGATATCTTATTTACAAACACTATTAGAACAAATCCCTCTATTCATTGAAATAAGAGAATTTGGCTAGGTATCTATAATAACCATTTTGAATACACAGATATAAAATGGTTATTTATCTGTATACCCCCATTTTTTGTTTAGTTCTGTCACTTAAATGTTATAGGTGTGTGAACTCAGCAAAATATTCCAAAATAGTCCAGTAGTCCATAATAAAATTGGGTCTTTTGCTTGACTGGCAGTATCAGAAATTGTTGACCCGAGTCCCCTACAGCTCAGCATAACAACATGGCTTTACTTCTTGTAATTTGTTTTTATACTTTTCTGCTGGATGGTTAAGACCAAGATGAAGCAAGACCTATGTAACAAGAATTGTAGCTTTTGGATCACATAATGGCAGTCAAATTCCTTCAGGATTTTTTTAGAACTGGGGATTGAACTCAGGCCCTTGTGTTTGCCAGGGAAATGCTTATTCTACTGAGCCATCTCCCTGACCCTTGCCTCAGGATTTATCCTGAGACCCTGTATCTCAAATTTTAAATCCTTTGTCAGTGTCAACCATGTGGATGAGTCACAGCCATTGCTAGGCCAATGTGCTCTCTGTGAAAGCCTGAAGGAATGTTTTCTCTCCATGTGACTCTCCTTAGGCACACTCTACATTGTTGATCACTTTCCTCTTTGACTCCATAATTTCCTTGATCAGAAAATTTGGGACACTATTGAGGTACATGATGTTACAGTACAAGTTCTCATATGTCCTGAATCTTAAATGACCTTGGAAGGCTAGGGCCAAAATGTTGGCTTTCCTTGGGACTCTCCCTTTTCTCTAATTTTTGGTCTGAAAACTTAGGTTGTTAACCCTCCAGAAGAGAAGCTTATTGTTATACCATATAATCTAGACTATTGAGTCTAACCACACTATCTGTCTGAATATCAAACACGTTAGGCACAATATTGAATAGGTATTTTTCATCATGGATTGATGTTAAACTCTAATTTCCTACAGAATATGATGGAAAAAGTTAAAAAAATTGAAATATAATTAAAAAATAGGAATAAATAATTTTATACATGCTTACACGTACTTTCAGAGATCTAACCATGTAGAACATTGTAGCAGAACAGCCCCAAAACACTCCTTTTCCTGTCTCCTGCTTTCATTCATCACCCCCTTCTTTTTAAATAATCATCTACCTGAGAGACAGCATGGAAGCAACTGGCATTGATGACAAGCAGTCCGTATTCAGAAGACCAGATTGACAGGCACTTCCAAGAATGAACCTACTCAAATTGCCATCTTCAGTGCAGTTGCTTAGTTCGTAAGTGTCAGTATATATAGTTAGTCAGTGTGAGAATCCTTCCAATTAACTGCTAGATTAAAAAATCTTCTGAAGATTCTCAGGATCATTGCCTTGTTCATCTTTTACATTTAACTGTATGGCTTGACATTGTCATGTTACCTAGCTCTTCTCCTTTCCCTCTCTTGATTAGTTAGTCCTTGAGATCCTGCTTTCCTTTTACTTGTATTATACCTTTTTATTTGTATTTCTTATTTTTAGTTCTTATACTAGGAAAAATATATGATATTTACACATGTGTGTCTGATTTGTTTCACTTATGTGTATTTCTTCAAGTGGCATCCACTTAAATATAAAAGCTTCGAGTATGTCATTCTTTATAGCTGAGTAATACTCCATTGTATAAAAATACCACATCTTTTTATCTATTCCTCTGATAACAGGATTCTTTGTTGTTTCAAAGATTTGGCTATCACAAATTGTGCTGCTATAAACATAGGTATACATATATTACTATGATATCATATTTTCAGATTCTCTGAGAAAATTCCCAGTAGGGGAATAGCTGGTTTAAGTGGAATTCCCAGTCCTAGTTATCTAAGGAGTCTCCACACTGATTTCCATAATTGTTGCACCAGTCTACATTCCCACCAGTAGTGGAGAAGGTCTCCTTTTATCCCCGCAGCCACTCCAACATTTGTTGTTGGTCGATTTACATATGAAAGACATTCTTTCTGGGGTGAGATGATATCTCAGTGTTGTTTTAATTTGTATTTCACCTATGGCCAGTGATGTGAATCATTTCATCATATATTTACTTGCTTGTTTAATTTCATCCTCTGACAAGTGCGTATTAATCACAGATGCCCATTTCTGGTCTGAGTCTTTAACTTTTGTGGCCCTAGTGTTTTTCAGTTATTTATGAATTCCAGAGAGGAGACCTTTGTCTGAGCAATTATTTGTCAAGATTTTTTCCAATATTGTTGGAGTTGAAATTGTTTCCATTTCTTTTGACATGCAAGAACTTCTCAAAAAGTTTTGGTCCCAGTTCTCAGTTCTTTCAAATGTTTCCTGTGCAATTAGGTTTTTGTTCAGCAACTCTTTGCCTACCCATACGTGTTCAAGAACTCCTCCTACTTTCTCTTACTGGCAATTTAGTTTTTCTGTATTATCCTTTAGATCTTTAATCCATTTGGACTTTAGCTTAGTGCATGGTGGTAGACCTGGGTCAAGTTTTAGTTTTTGACATGAAGAGAGCCAGTTTTTCCAGCACCATTTGTTAAAGAGGGTATCTTTCTTCCAGTGAGTATGTTTGGCCCCTTTGTCAAAGATAAGGCAGCTGCGTGTGTTAGTAGGGGTTTCAGCGTCTTCTAATGTATTCCATTGATCCTCAGGTCTATTTTGTTACCAGTACCATGCTGATGTTATCACAGTAGCCTTGTGGTATAATTTCAAGACAGGAATTGTAATGCCTCCTGCCTTGTCTTTATTGCCCAGTATTGCCTTTGCTATTCTAGGTCTTTTCTGGTTCCAAATAAATTTTAGGAGAAATATCTCTATGTCTGTGAGGTATACTTGTGGTAGTTTGATAGAGATTGCATTAAATATGTATAGCAACTTTGGAAGTATTGCCATCTTCAAAATGTTTGCTCTTCCTATACAGGATCAGGGAATAATTTTCCTTTTCTGAAATCCTCTACAATCTCTTTAAGAGTACTGTAAATTTCCTTGCAAAGATATTTGACTTCTTCAGTTAGATTAATTCCAATGTATTGCATTTTCCTCAGTGTTATTGTGAAAGGTATTGTTTGTCTACTTTCACATTCAGTGTGTTTGTTATCTGTGTAGAGGAATGCTATTGAATTTTGGTATTGACTTTGTATCCTGCAATGCTACTGAATTTCTGTATTCATTCTAGTAGCTTCTTGGTGCAGTTTTTTGTATCTTCCATTTGAAGTATCATGACATCTGCAAATAATCATAATTTAACTTCTTTAACAATTCTTATTCCTTTTAATTCTTTCTCATGTATAATGGCTCAAGGTAATGCTTCCAGAACTATATTGAATTGGAGTAGTGATAGAGGACATCCTTGTGTTGTACCAGATCTGAGAGTAAAGGATTTCAGCTTCTCCCCATTTAGAATTATGTTAGACATTGGGTTTTCTTAAATGGCTTTTTACCAGATTGAAGTAGAGGTCATCTATTCCAATTTTTTGTAGGAATTTGAACATGAATGAGTGCTTCACTGTGTCACAACCCTTTTGTGCATCAATTGAAATGATCATGTGGCTTTTAGTTTTTGCTCTATTGATATACTGTGTTTTATTTAGATTTTCAAATATTGAACCATCCTTGCATCCCTGGGATGAATGTTACCTGGTCATGGTGTATGATCTTCTTAATGATTTTATGTATTCTATTTGCTAGAATTTTATTGAGGTTTTTTGCATCTGTGTTCATGAGGGAGATTGGCCTGTAGTTCTCTTTCTTAGTTGCGTCTTTCCCTGATTTTAGTATCAGTATGACACTTTCCTCTAGGAAAGATTTTGGTTGGATTGCTTTCTTTTCAATTTCATTGAAGATTTTCAGGAGTATAGGGACTATATCTTCTGTAAATCTCTTTTAGAATTCACCTGTGCATCTATCCAATCCTTGACTTTTCATTATTGGTACGTATGTTATTACATCTCGTATATCGTTGGCTGTTATTGGGCTATTGAAAGTGGTTATATCTTGTTGATTCAGTTTTGGCCATTTGCACTTTTCTAGGAATCTGTCCATTTCTTCTGTGTCTTCTATTCTGTGTGAGTAAAGATTCTCAAAGTAGCTTTTGACAATCTTCTGAATTCCCTTTGGGTCTGTGGTAATTAATCCCTTTTTATTCCTCATTGCTTGTATTTGAATTTTTTCTTTTCCTCTTTTAATGAGGATAGCTAGGGACTTACTGATTTTATTTAATCTTTCAAAGAACCAGCTTTTTGATTCATTAATTCATTGAAATATTTTCCATGTCTCTATTGAATTAATATCTGTTCTAATCTTTATGATCTCTTCCTGTATTTGGACTCTGGGTTTGGTTTGTTCTTCCTTTTCTAGTTGTTGGAGGTGCAGTGTTAGTGTGTTTATTTTTTCCAGTTTATTTTCATAATGTGTGAGTTCACAGTTAACGGTTTCTCTCTAAGAATTACTTTCATTGTATCTTATAAATTCCAATAATTTGTGCTTGAATTTTCTTTTCTTTTTTTTTAAATTTTATTTATTTATGTGTGTGTGTGTGTGTGTGTGTGTGTGTGGCCAGCTTAGCCCACCAGGGGGCGGGGTTGGCTGGCATGTGGTGCTGGGGGATTGAACCACGGTCCCTGTGCTTTGCTAAGCTTGTTCTAAGTAGGTGCTTTAGACCACTGAGCCATCTCTCCAGCCCCTTGAATTTTCATTGAATTATCAATATTGTTGAATTTCTTCTTTAATTTCACCTGTGACCCATTGGTTGCTGAGTAGGGTGTTGTTTAATTTCCACGTATTTTGGGGAGCGTTTCTGGTTTCCTTTGTTTTTTTAATTCTAGATTATTTGCACTGTGGTCAGATAATATGAATGGGATAATTTCTGTTTTCTTCCATATGCTTAAGCATGAGCTATGGAACAGTATGTGGTCGGTTTTAGAAAATGACCAATGTGCAACTAAGAAAAATATGTATTCAGATGTGCTTGGGTGGAACACTCTTTATATGTTCACTAAGCCCATTTGTGTAAACCTCTGGCTGAGTTCTGTTAGTTCTTTGCTAATTTTTGTATGGTTAACCTATGTTTTTGCAATAAGTCTGTATTAATGTTGCCTGTTAAGATTGTGGTATTTGATATTACATTTGTCATGTCCATTAAGATATGTTTTTTATAGTGTGGTGCTCCCGTGTTTGGTGCATACATATTTATGTTTGTTACCTCTTCCTCTATTATTTTTCTTCTAACCCGTATATATTGGTCTTCTTTATTTCCCTTGATCATTCTTGGTTTGAAGTTGCGAATGAATGAGAATAGGATTGCTATCCCTGCTTTTTTCTGTGGTTCTGGCGCATGTAGTATTGTTTTACATCCTTTGACTTTCAGTCTATGAATGTCTTTATGAGTTAAATGTTTCTTGTATACAGAATATTGTTGGATTTTGCTTGCTAATCCACTGTGCCAGTCTATTTCTCTTAATTGGTGAATTTAGTCCTTTTACATTGATGGCTGTAAGTTAGATATATTTACTTATGACTGACATGTTATTTACCTGCTGTGGTTTACTACTTTTTCTCCTGTGTTTGTTTGCTCTATTTAGTTGGTTGCTTATATTCTCATTCATGGAGTTCTGGTCATTTTGGTCTCTCTCTAGAATATCTTTCAGTAGCCTGTGTAGGCTTGGCTTTGTCATCATGAAATTCTTTAGTTGTTCTTTGTCATGGAAGTTTTTCTCTTCTCCAACAAATTGAAAGAGTTTTTCAGGGTATAGTAGTCTGGGCTGGTATTTCTTTTCATAAAGGCCTTGAAGTACTTCGCTCCATCTTCTTACCTTCATGGTTTGTGAAGAGAAGTCAGCCATAATTCTGATGGGTTTTCTTTGAATGTGGTCTGCTTCTTTACTCTAGCGGCTTTAAATATATTATTCTTGTGCTTGATTTCTGGAATCTTGACTGTTATATATCTCGGTGTGTTTTTTGTTTTGTTGAGGTTACTTGACGTTCTGTATGCTTTAGTTACCTGAATGTCAGATTGTTTCCTCATATTTAGGAAGTTTTCTGCTATTACTTCTGCCCATATTTTTAATGTCACTTGTATTGAATCCTTCTTTGTCATTGATGTCTATTAGTCTCACATTGTTCATCTTTGCATCATCTTGCAAGTGATGAATTATTTTTTCCAACATCCTAGTTGGTTTTAACAGATTTTTTTCTTACCTTTTCACTAACTGCACCAGCGTCTTCAAGATCTGAATGTCTGTCTTCACTTTCATTCAAACGGTTTTTCAAGCTTGTGATTGAGAGTTTCATTTCCTCTATATCTCTTTGACTTTGCTTCATGTGAACTATTTCTTTCCTCTATTACTCATTCAATGTGTGCATCATTTTTGTACTCACTAATTTTTTTTTCATCAATGTCTTCTTTAGAAGCATTTATTAATTCTCTTATTGCCGATTTTTTTTAGATTTTCTTTCCTGCATATTTTGCTATGTTTTTGTCTTTACTTCAGATGCTATGAGTTCAGAGATTTCCTTTTTCATTTCAGAAATAGTTCTGCTCTGAGTTCCTCTATACCATTCTGCGACTGCTTATTTTTTGATGCTATTAATTTATATATTTCTGCTGAGCTAGTGTCCTCTACACTTGTTCTGGGTGGTCATTGGGTTTTCTCCATATGTTTCTGCATTTGATTCTTTACTTCAGATGCTATAAATTCAAGGATTTCTTTTTTTATTTCGGATCTGAGTTCCTCTATACCTTTCTGCAGTTGTTCCTTTATTTCAGAAGCTCTTGATTCATTGATTTCCACTCTGTGACACCCAGTTTTTTCTGTGCTTGTGTCCTCTGCAGTTGTTATGGGTGTGATTAGGTTCTGAGATTGCATTTTTCTACTTCTCACTGTCATTTTGTATAGCACTGTCTTCTGACTTTTGTTGTAGAGCTTCGGTTCACTAATGACCTTACCTCCTACTGAAATTCAGGTGCAGATCTACAAAGTTTGAATTTATGCCGCTGTGTCTTACTTGAGTCTGGCTGTTGGGCTCAGCTCCTTTCTGCTGCATCCCTTGGGATTGAACCTGTTGTGGCCCTCTAGCAAGATGTTCTTCTCTTGGCCTAGCTGTGTGGTTCTGTGCCCTACTCTTTCTGCAGCTGCAGAGTTTCACCCCAGGCCTGTATGCCAGGCTTTGCCTGAGTCTGTATGGGAAAAGGGTTAGTAGGGGAGAGGGAAAGCTCTCCCACACACTCACCAGGCTTTGGCTAGCACTGGATATGTGAGTCCAGAAAATGCAGCTGAATTTCTTACTCAGCGTGCTTTGGGGGCTGACTCTGGTGTTGTGTGTGTGGGTGTGTCCCAAGTGCACAGACAAGGGTCTCACTCAAGCTGTGCTTGATTTTGGGTGGGATAGGTCCCATGGGCACAGGGTAGCAGGAAGTTCTCCCACACACTCACTGGTCCTGGGCTAGGCTGGGTCTGGGGTTCGATATTGATGTTAAACATTTTTTCACATATTTACTTGTCATTTGTATTTTTTTCTCTAAGAAGTGTATATTCATCTCAGATGCTGTTTTTTAGATTGAGTCTTTGAATTTGACAAGCCTGATTTTTTAAAAATTGTATGCTCTAGATAGAAGACCTTTGTTGGACAGATACTTCGCTATAACTTTTTCCCAGTTTGTGGTTTTTCATTTTACTCTGTTGGAGATTTTTTTGAAGTGTACAAACTTTTCAAAAAGATGAGATCCCAGTTGTCAACTCAAGTATTTCCCATGCAATTAAGTTTCTGTCCAACTAAATATCTTATATATAGAAGATGAGCTCAATGAAAAAGTACTGTTCAGGGGTTGTGGAATATATCTCAGTGGTTTAAGCGTCTGCCTGGCAAATGCAAGGACCTGGTTTTGACCCCTGGTACTGCATGCCCTGCCAACCTTGTGTCAAACTGGCTCCTGAAAGCAAGCCTGAGGTTGCATGCCTGTAATACCAGCACTGGAGCGGCAGAGACAGGAGGATCCTTGTGAGTCTAAGCTGTGTAGCATGATTCTGTACCAAATAAATACACCTTCATAATAGATGTGTTTTGTCCTGAACCAGCAGTTCAGTCAACGAAGGTCACCTGGGAGAGGAGCAGGGAATTGAGGAGGGGACCTTGTTGGTTGTCCTTGCAGCCCTTTTTTTCTAATTTTTGGTCTGCAAACATAGTTTGTTAACCCTTCAGAAGAGAAGCCTGTCATTTTTACCCTACAAGATAGGCAGCACAGCTTAACCTCACTATTTGGCTGAATGTCAAACATCTTAGGCATAACAAGGAACAGGTATTTTCCATCAAGTATTGATATGTTAATCTTTAAGTCCCTACAGAATACAAAGAAAAAATTGAAAATATGAATAAAAATATGAATAAACAATTATGTATTTTTACACAAAAGTGTAGAAATTTAACCAGGTACAGCTTTGTAGCATGGTAGTCTTGTGACATATTTTCTTGTGTCTTTTTTCCATTCATTACCCTTTTTTTGGGAAACAAACATTTACTTGAGAGACAGAATGGCAGTACCTGCTATGTCATGACAAGCAATATGCATTTAGAAGACCATAATTACAGGCATACCAAGCATGACCCTACTATTACACATTGCTATCTTCCGTGCAGTTGCCTTGTTCACAGGTATCAGTATATATAGTTAGTCAGGATGAGAAACCTACAAATTAACTGCTAGATTTGAAAACCTGCTGAAGATTCTCAGAATTATTGTCTTACCCATCGTCCATATAAATGTATGGCTTAACACCATTCATGTTTCCTAGCTTTTCTCCTTGACTTCTCTTCATTGTCTAATCCTCAAGTTCTTGATGTCCTTTTTATTGTATTATAAGTTTCTCTTTTTATTTCTTCTTTTGAGTTCTTATAGTAAGAGTCTATATGATATCTACACATGTAGGTTTGGTTTATTTCACTTATAAGTATATCTTAAAGTGGCATCCACTTAAACATAAAGGATTTGAGTTTATCATTCTTTAGAGCTTAGTAATACTCCATTGTATAAAAATACCACATCTTTTTCATCCATTCCTTAGGTGATAGGCATCTTGGTTGTTTCCAAGATTTGGCTATCACAAATTGTGCTGCTATAAACATAGGCACACATATATCACTATGATATGATGTTTTCAGGTCCTCTGGGAAAATTCCCAGTAGAGGAATACTGGTTTAAATGGAATTTCCAGTCCTAGTTTTCTAAGGAGTCTCCACACTGATTTCCATAACAGTTGCACCAGTCTACATTTTCACCAGCAGTGCAGAAGAGTTCCTTTTTCCCCACAGCCTCTCCAACATTTGTTGTTGGTTGATTTGTTTATGATAGCCATTCTTTCTGAGGTAAGATGGTATCTCAGTGTTGTTTAAATTTGAATTTCACAATATGAAGAATTCTTTCTTATATTTATTTGCTTCTTTACTTTCATTTTCTGAGAAGTGTGTGTTCATCTTGGATGCCCATTTCTGGATTGGGTCTTTAAATTTTGTAGCCCCAATGTTTTTGTTTTTCATAAATTCTAGAGAGCAGACCTTTGTCTGAGTGCTCGTTAGATTTTTTTCCAAATTTGTGTGTTGTCTTTTCACTTTGTTGGTAATTTCTTTTGACTTGCAAAACCTTCTAAACAAGAGGAGGTCCCACTTTTTAATTATTTCAAGTGTTACCCATGTAATTTAATTTTTTGTTCATGAACTCTTTACCTACCTCTATATCTTTAAGAGTTTCTTCTACTTTCTCTTCCAGGACATTTAGTGTTTCTGTTTTAATGTTTAGATCTCTAATCCATTTTGACTTTAGCTTCGTGCATGGTGATAGACCTGGGTCAAGTTTTAGTCTTCAACATGTAGAGAGCCAGTTTTTTCAGCACCAATTGTTAAAATGCTGTCTTTCTTCCAGTGAGCATGTTTGGCTCCTTTGTCAAAGATCAGGTAGCTCTTTGTGTTCATAGAAGCTTCTGTGTCTTCTAATCAATTCCATTGATCCTGCCATCTATTTTGTTGCCAATACAATGCTGATTCTATCACAGTATCCTTTTAGTATCATTTCAAGTCAGGAATTGTAATGCCTACTGCCTTGTCTTTATTGCCCAGGATTGTCTTTGCTATTCTAGGTCTTTTTTGGTTCCAAATAAATTTTGGGAACAATTTCTCCAGGTCTTTGAGATATGTTTGTGGTAGTGTGGTAGAGATTGCATTAAATCTGTACAGCAATTTGAGGGGTACGGCCATCTTCCCAATGTTGTTTCTTCCTTTCCAAGAGCAGCAAATATCTTTCCATTTATAAATGTGTACTTTATTTAAAAAAGAATGATAAATGGTGAAAAGGAATGAAAAAAAGCTCAGTGTCACAAATAAGCTGGAAAATACAAGTGGAAACCATAATAAGATATCAGCTCTAAGTTAAAATGGCTGACAGAATGACGTGGTAGTAATTTATAACAGCAGTGTAAGCAAAAGACAATGTTTACATAATTTTGGTGGTAAAATAATTTATTCTATACACTATGGTAAATAGTGTGGACTATACTCAAGAAAATGAAAAATACATCTACCTTATTATCTAACAACGCTATTACTGGGTATATATCTCAGGGCAATGAAATCAGTACATCAAAGAAAAGTCTATGTTCACATGTTCATGTTGAATTAATGTACAAAATAAGAGAAAAGTAAGGGATCAAAGTAAATATGTATATTAGCATGAAAATAAATGTGCTATATACTGCTATATGATTTAAACATGGAGTTTCCAGATGGTGATATAGCTCAGCCAACTAAGTGCCTGCTTAGGCAAGCCCAGGGCCTGACTTTTGATTCCTGCTCTCACCTGACATACTGGTCCTGCCTTTGGGTGCACTGAGTCAGATACCAAGTCCGGGCATTGTGGCACATGCCTGTAATCCCAGCTCTGGGGGAGCTGAAAACAGGAAGATCACTATGAATCTGAACTGCATAGCAAGACCCTGACTACATAAAATGAAAAAAAACAATTTGGAGACATGGAGTTTCCCCAAATACTAATGTATGAAGGGCTTTATCCTACATGGAACAATGTACAGATTTGCCTCTGGAGAGGTAAGTAGATGATTGAGGCAAAGACTTCATTGATAGTTTGAATTTGTAGCTGAACAGGTTTATTAGGAAGTGGAGCCTAGTGTGAGGAAGTAGGTCACTGAGGGGCATGGATTTTAAGTTCATGTTCTGTCCTCAGTCCTGTAAATATAATCGCCTTTATTTTTCTGCTATCTTTTCTGTTTTTGATATATATATATATATATATATATATATATATATATATATATTCTAATAGAATATATGTGGAAGTGCTATGTACCATTTCTAGAATTTGTTGTTCAAAATCACTTTATGTAACTTGTTAAACATTTTCTTTTAAAAATTTCATTTATTTATTTATTCATTCATTCATTTTGGCAGAACCAGGAATTGAACTCAGGCTCTTGCTCTTGCCAGGGAAGCATTTATTCTACTGAGCTATCTTCCTGGCCCCTTTAATTTTAATTTCAATTTTATTTTATTTTGAAGACTAAAAACAAAAGCAACAACAAATAGAAAAAAATACAGAAACAAGGTAACGTGCAAAAATACATATATTACAAATATTATGGCTTCTTTCTTGGGCCAGAATTTTCTCTCTCCTTGCAGCTTTCTTCAGATATTCCATGATCCCTGCATTTCCAACATCCTGAGTCTCCACTGCACTTTCTGCTCCATACTTAAAACTTCATGACCTGTCCTGTCAGAGGTATACTGCCTCTGCTTCCAGCCTTCCTGAAATCTGAGTGGAAGCGTTTCTGAAATTGGATTGTATGGAGCCATCAGTACCAGGCTCTTCTCAGTTCAAATACTTGGATGTGAACTTGAAAGTATAATGTTTATTTAAAGGTAAAAGAAAGACAAAAAGAGAAAAAGTACACAGGGAGAAGTGCTGTGAAGCAATGACATTTTATACATGAAGGATGAGTTACTACAACAATAAGAGAACAGTCCCTCAAAGTTAATGCCCAGCATTTTTTAATGTCAACTTTGGGTGTAATATCAAAACAATGACTGGACAGCTCTTTATGATTGACAGATTATGTCCTACTGGCCACCATCTATGCCTTTGTTTAATCTCCTACTTCATTTTTCCTAGTAAGATACAGATCTCCATAATTTTTTCTGAGTTTTTGAGAAGCAGAAGTCTTGCTCTTCATATCTTTCTGATGAAAGTGGATGTAAGCTCTACCTACTGTGGATTATGTACTACCTAACTACCTTAGGATGAGGTGACTCACCAGTTGCATTGAGCAAAACCTGTCAGAAGACAATGAGAAAAGTGTTAGTGCTATACAGGGCAACAGAAAAGACATTTGTGAACCTGTCAAGAGCCTGTGGAGGCAAAGAGGGATGATAGTTAGGCTACAACTGCCTACTTATAGTGACTTTATTATCTGCAGACAGAACTGTGGTCTTGTTATTTGAAGATGATCCCCAGGTTTTCTGGCGGTTCACAGTAATAGAATTCTGCTTTTGAGTGGGATTTTTCTTCAGATATTTCTGGTGGAGCTTCGTCTATCCTTGAAAAGTGGATCTAACTGCTTGTCTATGTCACCTTCACTGCTGTGAGCATAGCAAGGATCACTGAATAGCAATACTTTCATTTTGGTTTTAATTAGTCTATAAGAGTTCCCTCTTTCCATGAACTATTAAGTATCTGATCTCCCCGGTGCACATTAGGTAATTCCCCTGGGTTAGGAGTTGGCAGGACTTTATTCCCATATCTTTGATAGCCCATTGTATTCTGCACAGGACAGTAACATATTGTAAGAATTGTGTGGTGTCGGGTCTCCCACCACAGCAGAAGTAGAAAAGGCCTATTTATAACATACCAGGTGGACTTACATTTTACTTCTTTTGGGAGGGTTGTGAATCCACATAAGAGTGTCTGACAACAATTGGAGTGAAGAATCAGGCATATCTTGGCAAAGTTTTACCAAAGCTCCCTTGAAAATCTGTTTGGATCTTTTGACCTTTCCAGAGAACTGGACATTCTATGCAGAATGGGGATGGTATTTTATTCATAAGGCCTTTACTGCCCCTGCCATTGAGTTATTTAAGAGGTAAAAGAAGCCCTGTTGTCATTCTGCAGGGACTGGTATAGTTCAAAAGTGGAGATTATTTCTTTGAGTTGTACCTTGACTACCTCCATAACCATCTCTGAATGGTAAGATATGGAAGACCTCAAGCCAATACTGTAAATCGATCGATGATGACTAATATCTGCTAAATTCCTCAACATGTGCCAGATACGGGAAGTCTAATTGCTAGTTCCCTACAAAGCTTGTCCCTGTCCTCTATAATTTCTAACAAGGGAGGTAGTTTGGGCTTGCCAGAGTTACTGTGAGTGCAGTTTGGGCAAGTTTTGTAGGTCTTCCTCATGGTTGCTGCAAATGTCAGCCCTATGAAAATTCACATGATTATTTCCCATGTAGTATGTTTTCTCATAGAGATTCCTATGGCCTTTCACTGTGTTTCTTTATTTGAGGAACTGGGGATTGAACTCAGGCCCTTGTACTTGCCAGGGAAGCAGTTATTCCACTGTGCCATCTCCCCGACCCCACTGTGTTTTTTAAGGAAGCACAGTTTTGTTTTCCAAATACTACTATAATCACTTTTTAATCCCATCTTGTCCTAAAGCCAATTTATCTTCTTTGGGGATATGGTCTGGTTCCATGACTCCTCACATACATGTAATAAAGCTGTGATAATTAGTGTCTGCAAGGCTCCCTGTCTTGCCTATCAGTCTTCCAGTATCACTAAGAGGTTTTCGTCATGTCTGTTTGGTGTCCTATACAATTCATGATGGTGACCTACTTGAAATGACAGAATTCCTCTAAGAATTGCAGAAATTCTTCTGTGTACTTGGTAGATGGTTGCTCATTCATTAGCAACACTCTTCCTTTACAAATTGCTCTATAAGCATGGTGCACCAGAAAGTCAGAGTTGGAGTACATAAAGATACTTAGGGTTTATTTTTTTTAATTTTCTGTATTTGGGGCAGGGTCTACAGGGTCTACAGGGTCTCACTATGTAGACCAGACTCATAGCACTTCTCCTGTTTACAGCCTCCTAAGCACTGGAATTACAGGTGCACACCACCACATCCAGTCTCACTCTCCATCTCAGCATGCCCTATGGGTGGGGCTGACATGCCCAGGATTGAACCCCGGCCACTGTGCAGGTATTTTAGTCCGCTGAGCTATCAGACCAGTCCAACAACACTTAACATTTGCCCACTCCTAATATCAATATTAGTGCCAGGGCCATGAGATCCGATTTTTCAGAAAGGGTTTAGCCTCAGTGACCTATTGTGAACTCAACTGCATGACATACTTTTCAATGTCTTTCTTAAAAAAATAAAGGCCTTGATTCCATCAATGAATCAAAGCCTTGGAGTGACATGTCACTGATGTACTGCCTGCTCACATATTTCTAGGAAATCACCTGTTCACAAGAGTGGCTAACCTCTGAGCCTGTACACATTAACAAGAAGGGATTGAGGCGGCGGCGGGCGCGCGCGGCGGTGGCAGCGGGTGTGCGAGGCGCGGGCTGTTGTGCTCCTGGCGGTCCTCTTTCCCCTGCTCGACGGGTGAAGGAGGCCGAAGCGGTGCTGGGTGCACACCCCTCCCTTCCTCCGCGAGCTCCCGGCTCTCGCGCTGCACGGCCTCCCCGATGCAAGACTGTCCCGGCCCGGATATGGCTCGTGGGCAGCAAAAGATTCAGTCTCAGCAAAAAAATGCCAAAAAGCAGGCTGGACAAAAGAAGAAACAAGGGCATGATCAAAAGGCTGCTGCCAAAGCTGCCTTAATATACACCCGCACTGTCTGCAGGACACAAATGCCAGACCCTAAGACCTTCAAGCAGCACTCTGAGAGCAAGCATCCTAAGACCCCTCTTCCTCCAGAACTGGCTGACGTGCAAGCATAAAATTGTTTACAGGTGAACTCATGGCACCTTTGACTCTTCTACTGTCTCAGACCTTAGGTAACAAACCTGCAGCTGCTCTTCTAACAAACTGTTGATCAGCAAAAATAAAGGGGCTACAGAAACACTCATTTTTATGCTGTTCCCTTTTGGGCTTCATGCAAAGACAATTCTGTGTAAATGTACAGTTGACTCTGATTTGGAAATCTGAAAATCAGTCCATCCTTGTTATAAAAATTTTTTTTTACAATTGTAATTATATTGATGTTCATATCGTGTAAAATAACTCATTTAATAAAGTAGTACTTTGATTTTACAACATCAAAAAAAAGAAGGGATTAAGAGTAGGGCAGTTATTTATAGTAACCTCAGGGGTATCTAAAAGCATGACCTGACACTTAGTAAGTCATTCTGTTATTCCACAAGTAGCCTTTTGGCTCAAGAATGGACCTGATATGATGAGGTGCCAAGACTTCTAAATTTATGTAAGTAATGCAAGGGGAATAATGGCCACAAAAGGCCATGTTTGGGAAGCATATCTATGAGAAGCTATAGGACTTTATGGGAATATTCTTTGATCAGCTATTGATTTTTTGTTAGGAAATCTCCTGAGGTATATTAGTTTTGTAACTACTAGCACTGCCAGATTTGCCCTCACAGATATTCCTTAATATCATGCAGGAGGATTCAACTCTTGGCTAATCAAGTCAGGGAGGTCTGATGTAGTTCCAACAGGTAAGGTGTGCTTTGGTCTTTGCAAAAATTTGAAAGATGTCCCCAGGTTTGTAAGTAAATCTTTCCCTAGTAGGGGAGTAGGACACCATGGAGCAAATAAATAATTCATGTGGCTTTCAAATCGACATATCAAACAGTAGTAAATCAGCTCTGACTTGGGGTCCTTTTGAATCCAGCTATGATTGCAGATCTAGAAAAGGGTTTGCTATGGGTTGTGTCTGCATGCTCCCCACCCCCCAAAAAAAGTTTCACATGGTAAAGGGGGAAGGCTTTTTGCATCAGGATAAATTTAGAGTTTGTGGTTGGTTTATTGCATAGTCCTGGGTTTGGGTATATGAATGCTACACCCATCCTCTGGTGGGCAGCCAGCATACAATTTAAGAAAGGAAAATAACTTGCTCTTCCTCTTTTTCTCCTTCTCCTTCTCCTTCTTCTCCTCCTTCTTCTTCTTTTTTTCTTAAGCGCGACCGCATCTTTTATTTTAGAAAACCTAACCCAAGTCTCAAAGTAAGATGTTCAACAGAAGACATATACACACTCTATCCTGCACGGTGCTGTGCTGGGAGCTTGGCTTTCCCTCTTCTTCCCAAGTGTTCCAGTGTCTGGCTTAAGAAGGGGGGTGCAGACCCCAGCAAGGTCAATCTCTGCACAATACCTCAGCACGAGTAAGAGTCAGTACTTCAGTATTTCCACTGCCAGAGAAAGAGATTACTCCCCGAGGACCAGAGCGGAGGGCTGGCTGGGCTGGGGTCCTCTGAGTCTAGACTGAAGAGGTCTCTCCCAGTTCGAAGGATCTGTTCCTCCAGCTTCTTGTGGCACTTCATGTCAGAGAGAGGACCTTTTCCAAGCAAGCTTCCCTTTTCTGGCTCCGAGCTGAGCTCCCTGGGGTGCACCTCTGATCGACTAGGGAGTCCTTTGGTGTCACTGATTCATCGTCTAAGTCAAATTCCGGGGGTATGTGTGGTTTTTCCTCTTGCTCTTCTTTGGCCTCCGGCTCCTCATCGGATCTCTCCTCTTCACTCTGAGCTTACGGCGTGGGCGGGCATCGGGGCAGGATCTTAGCTTGAAGCTCCAGAGTATGGTGAGCCTCTAGCAGTTCGTAGAGCGGCTGGATTTTGGAGGGCAGAGGCATCCAGGCCTGCCCAGCTGCAGGCAACTCTACCTCCTCGTCGCTGCAGGGAACACACCAGTCCTGGAGTCGCCCTTGACTTGCTCCTCCCTTCCCGCGCTGGAGCCATCTCCTTAGGCTTCCTGGGCCCCTGATCCCTCATGCTCGTCCTCCTCCTGGCCTTCTCCCCCCTCTTCCTCAGCCTTATTGGCTGAGACAGAGGGGCCTCCGGTGTCCTCCACCGCCAAAGCCTGGAGGCCGGAAGTCACATCCTCTTCTTCAGACAGAGGCACCATTGCGGTGGCTGCAGTGTCTCCATGACCCTGTGCGAGAGACATGGGCCACCAGGCAAGAGGCCCAGCAATACGGGAGAACCTGGAGTACCAAACCGGGGTGCCCCTCCCCAAGGTCTCTTTTTCTTTTTGATATCCTCTGCCAACATAAAATGTTTCTCTTCTGCCATGCCTTGGAGCCAGCTGATTATGATAGAAACCTCTATAAATTGTGAACTACATAAGCCTTTCCTTCATTAATTTTGGGTGTTGGGTATCTTTTCTCAATAATGACAGTGAAGTAACCAACAAAGCATTTTTAAAGAATGAAGTTAAAAAAATAATATCTGCATTGTACTAACCAGTACTTGAAATGACTCATCAATAATGTTAAGAGTCATTTGGGGTTTGTCTGAAGGGATGGTGATTGGCACGGGTATCACAGGTTGCTATCTGCCCTTTCAATCTTCACTAAAGCAGATGAGTGTTTGTCTGATCTAGCCCCCTGAGTGAGAACAGTCAATCTTACAGTGCCATACATTAGGCACAGCAGCCACTTGATGTGTGGGAAAGGATCTGGCTGGTGTTATGGTGCAGTTGCAGGAGTAGTTTTCAGTCTTCTTTCATTTAAGGCAGGAACACTTCTTGATTATCCTTGTTATGGTTTGTATCTAGTTGTCCCCCCAAAGACTTATGTGGTTATGAGGCAGGAAATTCTAGAGTTTGTGATTAACTCATGATCCACTGGGATTATGTTTGCTAGTGCTGCTGGGATTATGCGTCTGAGTACTACACTCAGCCTGTGGAATATAGTCTGAATGCAGATTAAAGGGGACAGACTTGCTCCCTGTGGCCATTATTGCTGCTATTACTCCCTTTCCTCTTTGCCACCTGCATTAAAGCTTGCTCTCTGACACGTGCCACTCTGCCTTGGAGCCAGCTGAGTGTGGACTGAAACCTCCAGTGACTGTGTGCTAAATCAACCTTTCCTTCCTTCATTATGGGTGTTGGGTATTTGTCCCAGCAAAGACAGGAGAGTAATTGAGACAATCCTTGTTTTTTCTCTTAGATGACTTTAATACACTTAAGACAATGGTAATTGTGACAGCTATTTTTATGTTCAATACTCATCTGCATCCTTATTGCTAAAAAAAGAAAAGGCCGTTTTTCAGAAATTGGGTCAAAGGCATCTGGGGACCTATCTGAAGTTTTTGCAAATTTTGGCAGATATCTGAGGATGATTGACAAGTGAAATTGCCTTTTCACACTTTCCTTGCCTTAGAATACAGGCTTTGGTTTGTGTATTTAAAAAAAGGCTTTTATTAATCAGCAAGAAAGATTTCCACCTTTACCTGTTATCACACTCCTCATCTCATGTTAATTAACAGATGTTTGAATTCATATTTTCATTTCCATGACAATAATGCATATCATATTACACATCATATTTAATTCACTGCTAATATGCTCCCAATTTCAGTCTATCAGAGGGGTAACAACCTCCATGACACAGTTTCCTTTCTTCTTGATGACATGTTATTCATCTACATAGTACCTATCCTTTTCTATTATTGTGTTTTTCATCTGCAGTACAGCAAGTGGCCAAGATGAAACAGACATCTTGACATTATAGGAGTGAGGATCAGAGGATGAAATCCATCTGCAAACCTACTAGGAAAGTCTGAAATTTGGCTTAAATTCTTTGCATTGTTGAACATGTGCTACTGAAAAAGGAGTCTGGACATCAGTAGTCCCATCTGCTTCTGAAATCTCTCTCAGGAGCAGGGTACTTTGTGAATTAGAGGTGTAAGAAGCTACATTCTGAGTACATCTTCTGTGGCTTAAAACCACTGGGGAACAGGTGAAAGGTGCTAAAGAATACTGGGTTTCCCTGGAGCAATAGCCTGTGATGGAGTTCCTGAGATAAGTGAGAAGAAAGAGGACTGTTCCTTCTTGCATGGCAATTATAAGAGGTCGTAGAGACTGCCCAGTGCAGTTGTTTTCATCAGAGAGGTGGAATATATTTATATCCCTCTGAGAGACAGAAGGGAATTTAAGAACAGGATCATCAATGATATCATCTTCTTCTTCCTCAGGGTCTACTCTAATAAGCAGACTTTCAGGTTTTTTTTCAGACCCAAGATAATAAAAACCTGAACATAAGGTACTTCACTCCACTTTCTATGTTTTACTCAGAAAATAACGTAAAATAGTATTATATTAACAGTGGCATATTTTACCCACCTCTCACCATTCCATAATTTCTACTGAACCCAAAGTGTATTGTAATATTAAATAAGGATAGAGCCTAATGGTGAAGTCACCGAGATCTGCAGAGCACTTTTCAGAATATTTCCTGTGGCAGATCTTGAGGCCTATGGAGAGAGAAAAGTAGATCTGTAGTCCTTCACAGTGCATGTCTTATAAAAGAGGAGACCAGTAATGTTTACAAGGCATCACTTGTGATACTCAAGTACTTAGTAAGGATATGTTTTTGCTTAAAGCTCTGGTGACAGCATTGGTGCTTTGCTAGATGAGTAGAGCTCCCCTGGCTCTCTTAGTCTTAGATTTCTCCACACAGTGGTCTATTAACTTCATGGAGAAAGTTGGAGCCCCCAGGGCCTCCTTTTGCCACTTGAGAAACAGTAGATACAACAACAGCTTTTCCGTGTCTCCGCTGGCTGTCTGAAAAACAACATCTCTTACAGTTATCCTATAGTTTTCAAGCATATAAAGGTTATCTGAATTTTTGAATGGATCGTACCTGAATCCCTTATGTTACCTTACTGCATAGGTTATAGCTTCAATCTATAAGGCTGAGAAAGCAGAGAGACTACATAATTTCTTTAGTAGTATAGCTTGCGTTGATTCATAAGACTGCAAACATTACCATTTGAATGCTTATAAAATACCAATTTTTTAGGTTGTTTTATACACTAATTACCACTAGTCTGTGGTACATTCCTCTGTGAAAACTTCATGAATACACTAGAGGTTTTCCAAAAACTCACCATTTACTGTAAGTTCTGATGGCTACACTATACCTTTTCAGCCTCTCTACTGTGCTGTTGTAACTGATTTACACAGAAGTGACAAAATGTATTTGCTTTGTCCCATTGAATAACAAATATTCCTAGAATCAGTTGAATTAGCATTGAAGCAGTGAGGTTTCTACTCATAATGTTTGTTTGCCTAAGTTCTAATGTTCTTTAGATCAAAGGCTTTTATTTTTAAAATTTTTAACTTTTGACTTTTTAGTACATGTACATTGTATGCAGTGATTACATTTATTATAGGGAATTGGTACATTTACACACCACATTTTATTTCTTTTCCCTTTCCTCATGCTTTCTTTTACATTGTCAACATCAGATGCATTTACTTATAAGAATTTACAAATGTAATAATATGTACTGCTAACAGGCCAGAAGCATATAGAACAGGCATCAAAACTGTACTAAGTTATGGTACACTTTTAGATAACATTTTCTACACTGAAGCATAGTATTTTTTCTTTTCCTTTTTTTCTTTTCTTCTTATTATGTTTTTTGTAATATATTATTTTGCTACTGGGCTTCATAGAGCACTACAGATTTTACAAGCTCTCTGTCAATATTCAGTCACTTCTCAGGAATGCCAGTCCTACAGAAAAAAAAAAAAACAAAACAAAACAAAACAAAAAAACACTTCTATCTCTGTTACAAATATAATTCCTGTATGGACACAGAGTACATCTCCAGCATTTATCTACTAGTATCATAGTACATGCCTCCTTCTTCATCAAGGCAACAATATCATTTTCCTTGAATAATTTATTTTCTTTTGTTCTTTCCATCATTTTACCAATATATAAAGAAGGAGAGGGCTGGGGAGATGGATCAGTAGAATAAGAGCTTGCGTGGAAAGCACAAGGGCCTGAGGTCAATCCCCAGTTCCAAAAAAAAAAAAAAAAAAGGAGAAATAAAAATATTCTTTTTCTACCATCATAAAACTGGACTCTTCAAAATAATATTTGTTTAAATATCTTGTGTTCATTTTGTTTGAAGTCTGTTTTTAACTAAGTTTTTTCATACCTCTCTCAATATTTCCCTCTACCAAGGGTCTCCCTAGGCTAGACCATCTATTTTAGACAATCTAGACCATCTATTCTAATACAACAATTTCAGACCATCGATTCTAGGTGTAGTCATGTCATATTTTATCATTTATTTATATTTTTGTTTACTTTGCTGATTTTTGTAAGTCTGACTTTGTAAAATAGTGAAAGCTCATGAATATTTCTATGGCACCTACTTTCCTTTTACATATTCTAACAAGAAGGTCAAGGGCTGGCCAAATACCTCAACGGATTAAAGTGCCCACTTAGACAGGGACTTAGGTAGGTACCAGGAGTTCGATCCCTTGGCCTGCCATGCCGGCTCTGCCCATGGGGCATGACTGAGACTGAGCGTGGTGGTTCGCACCTGTAATCCCAGCACTCAGGAGGCTCTAAACAGGAAGGTCACTACGAGTCTGATCTATGCAGTGAGACCCCTGTATACCCTGTACACTCTGTCCTAAATACAAAAAAAGTCATAAACAAGAATCCTGACAACTGCCAAAAATATGTAGAGATTTGGACATCAGGAAATAAAACTTCTACTGTACATGGTTGTGAACATTACTACTAAAATATGTAGTGTATATCATCAACATCAATGTGACATGGACAAGAAAATGACTCAAAATACATTATCTCCTATCCAATACATATTTCCAAATATTGAAATGCTTAGATTAATGAATGTAGAAATGTCCAAAACAAATTTAAACATACCTTAAGGAATAAAAGAATTTTCAAAAAAAAAATTACACAGTTTCAACACATTTTACGCTACATGTACACGATTTCCACTAGAATAAACCATATTGAGGAAAGTTCGAGGGTCATCTAGTAGAAATCAGTACACTGGACACACCACTGCTGCTACATTTCACTGATATGCTCACAACATATCCATTCAACAGGAAATATTGGACAAAATATTGCTGCAAAGCAACTGTGAAACTTACTGGAGTGTTTGGATAGGTGAACTATTCAAAGCAATAGCTCTCCCTCTACTGGCCAAAAGGTGGAAGAACATCAGAAAGCTAAAGGTGTCTTGTTCCCTGAACAGGCTAAACCTTGGAATGCAGCTGAGACAGAAGATGGGAACACAAGGGCAGCTGGGTGCATATCAGGGGGCAGCTAATGTGCAACAGCAGAGCTATGCAAAGCCAGGAAGGTGAGAGCTGTGAGTGAGAAGGAGGGATGAAGGCCTAGTCACATCTGTTGGAATATTGTGCCACCACTCAAGCATGCTGGCACGCAAACTGAACTTGGCCCTGTGGCATGAGTGGGAATTATTAGTTCCTCCACAGTCATTTCTGTCATAGTGTCATTGGACCAGCCTCCCCAATCTACCTCCCAGGGAGACAATTAGCAAGAACCATCCTGCACACTTACTAAGTGTAGATGACTGGGTAGAAAGTAGCCATCCTCTTCCTCTATTTCACAACCAAGAAGACAATTTTGGTGAGTGAGAACCAGCTGGAATTCACTCAGCTTGGTTTATGTGAACAGCACCCTCAGACCTGAACCACATGGGACACCCACCTTGGCATCCCTCCATCTGGAGATCAATCCTATGCACTGCAGTATGGCATTCCAGTGGAACGGGTGGGCCTGACATTAGGAGTGCTATACCACAGGTCTGGCCCTTGCTGTGCTCACTGTAAATCTGCCCAACCATGCTGGCTGCCTATTGTACTTTTATAGACCCTAATGTCAGAGTGGTGAATTTAGGCAGAGAACAGAGTCACTGAGTGCGGTACAGTATAGCACTGGCCAACTGGCACAGCAGACCTGTCACAGAGGCTGCTACCTACTGGATCCACATATTGCTCCACCAATCAGGTCATCACAAGTCTTGTGGTGTGACATGGCTCCACAGACTGCCACATGGGCCAAGCTTTAAAGGGACCACTTTCTACCTTTCCCAAATCAGCTGTGAGTGCTTCCTTCCCCTGTCATCAACTGAAGAATGGATAGACAAGTTGTGGCATTTTTACAAAATGGAGTTTTGTTCAGCTACAAACAGGATAAATATGAGGCTTTTATTGGTAAATGGATTCAAGTAGAGACCATACCCTTAAGTGAAATAAATCAGACCTGCATGTGCAAACATTGTATTGTCTCCTTAGTGTAAGAACCTGAAAGAGTAAATAAAATCTGAAAGGTATGATAGATA
The DNA here is from genome assembly GCF_000260255.1 of Octodon degus. Taxonomy (NCBI): domain Eukaryota; kingdom Metazoa; phylum Chordata; class Mammalia; order Rodentia; family Octodontidae; genus Octodon; species Octodon degus. Next base: position 7,642,257 of record NW_004524679.1, read on the forward strand.
CTGTGTAAAAGGAATGAACTTGTTCAAATAGTAGGAATTACTGAGATGAGAAAGAAAGGAGAGATTGCAGGGGAACGAGATATGTCTATGTATACCAGAAGGATGCTTTTGATAACTGTACTGTGGATTTCTGTTGGTCTATGGAAAAGATCAATTAATGCTTAATTTTGGTTTGTTGTCTTGTATTCTTTGTTCACCATTTTTCATTTTCTTTCGTCTTAATTTCTTATAACTTTTTTTCATTTCTTTTCCTATTTTGTGTGCATATATATGGTAATACGAGCATCTAATTTGAAGACAACACTATGCAGTACAACAAACAATATCATCAAATTCATATTATTTTGTCCAATGAAATTCTGTACAATTTCTAATTTTTTATATTACTATTTTGTATTCTCTTCAAAACATAAAAGCAATTGGAAAGGTCTATGTTATGGTTTGTCTCTAGGTGTCCCCCCAAAGCCTCATGCAGTCATGGAGAGGACTTCTAGAGTTTCTGATTAACTCATGATCCACTGGGATTATGGGTGATCCGAGGCTGGGATTATGGGTCTGAGTACTACTGGGATTAAGGATGTGAGTGTTGCACCCAACCTGAGGCAGTAGCCTGAATGTAACATAAGAAAGAGAGACAGACTCTTCTATGTTGCCATTGTTGTTGCTGTTTCTCCTGCCTTTTTTCTCTCTTGCTCTTTACCACCACCATGAAAGGTTGCTCTCTGCCATGTGCCACTCTGCCTTGGAGCCAGCTGAATATACTGGACTGAAACCTCCAGTAACTTTGAGCTAAATAAATATTTCTTCTTTCAATTTAGGTGTTGAACATTTGTCCCAGGAACAAGAGAAGAGTAACTGAGACAGTCTAGTAGCATGTATACACTCAACTTTCAATGTGAAGATTCTTCCCAGGCAAAAGCCAATTCAGTAGAAATGATAACAAAAAAAAATCCAAGGGCATGCTACATGCAAGAAACACATTAAAATGAAGAACAAATTGTCTAAAATTTTAAAAACAGAAAACAATATTTCATGCAATGGTAACCTCCAAACCAGGAAGAGTAACTATCTTTTATTTACAGACAAAATAGACTTTAAGCTAAAACTGATTAGGAGAAGAAAACAAGTTGGTGAAATAATTCAATGGAAAAAATAACAATTATAAACAACTGTGCAACTAATAATGGTATAGCTCAGTTCATAAAACAAATACTACTGAACATAAAATGTAAGACAAATATCAGTAAAATTATAGCAGGGGACCGCAATACCTATTGCCACAAATAAGGCAATGGATGGATAAACAAGGAAAAAAGTTAAATCAGACTTGTACCAATCTTCAGACAAATGGACTTCATATCTATAGACTGTTGCACTTCACAACAGCATGCTCATTCTCCTCAGCAACTCATTGAACTCCAGTGTGTATCATGTACTAGCAAATAAAGTATGCTTAAATAAATGCAAAAACCCCACAAAATCATATCATAGTATGTATAATATTTAAAATCAATGTGAAAAGAAACCACAGAAATTATGTAAATGTATAGAAATTGAGGAATACATCCTTAATCAATGAGTCACAGAGGAAATCAATGAAGAAATTAGTTCAAAAATTAAATTATAATGCCAGTAGAGTATACTAGAACATACAGGACACAATGAAATTGTTGGAAAAGGTTGTCAATATCCATATCTGAGAAATTTGCCAAATGCCTAAAGTTAACCTAAAGGTCAACCTCAAAGTCCTTGGAAAATGAAAAACAATCATAATAAGATCATGTGGTTTCATTTACAAGAAATCCACAGTATAAATAAAGAAAAATGAAAGACAAATAATGTGAACCAGAGAGATGTTTTCAAATGGGAAATAGATCAAAAGATGGAGGGCTGGGGAGATAGCCCAGCAGCCTAAACTCCTGCTTGGCAAGTGGAAAGATTGGGGTTTGATCCCTGATACTGTGTGCCATACACCATGCCAGCCACTGAAACCAGGAATGGTGATGCACACCTATAATACTAGTTCTGGAGAGGCTGAGACAGGAGGATCACAATGAATCTGAGTTGTGTAGTGAGACTCTGTACCAAATAAATAAATAAATGATTAAAATCTGTCTATTTATCTATGTATCTATAAAAGTTGCAAGTCATAAAATCAATACAAAATTACAAGTCCCATATTTATATACAAAAATAAATTATCTATAGGTAAATTTTATTTAAAATCATTAACAGTGGCAGAAAAATACTTTGAAAAAAATGTAACTAGGAGATTGGTTATAAATCATTCAATAAATGCAAATTACAATTTTGACATCTTTTTGAATACACTGAGATGATTAATTTAATAAAAATGGCAAATTTTAGTTGTATGTTCACTAATTGTTTTTGATTTAGTGACAGGAATAAAAAATGTTCAACTCACTATGGAAAAAAAATTACAGTGTTTCAAATATAACAATAGAATTACTATACAAACCAGCAATTTCACTTCTGGGAATATACAGAAAATATCAAAAACAAGAACTTAAGAATTTAAAGAGATATTTAAAGCTATGTTTATAGCAGCATTTTTCACAATGCTGAAACAGTGGAAAGATTCCAAGTGTCTCACAGTAAAAGAATGGATACATAATGTGATATGTATACAGAAATATTATTAAGCATGTAAAAGAAGGGAACTTTGACAAATAACAGAATGGCAATGTACTGTGATGCCATTATGTTATGTGAAGTAGTCCACTCACCAAAAGACAGACCCTCTGATTTCATTCATATACTGTACTATTTAGAACAGTCAAATTCATTGAGGCAGAAAGGACAACTGTGTTTGCTACAGCTTATTAGAGGGGGAACTGGGAGTTGTTTATGTTTATACTGTTACAGTCTGACATGCTAAATTTTTTTCTGGAGATTTGTTACACAACATTGAACATATACCAACCTTTATGTTTAAAATAATTCAATGATTTTCAATGTTTTATGTTACCTGTGAGTTTTTGTATTTGGTTCTTTTTGTTGTTGTTGTTGTTTATATATATCTTAAGGTGGGAGCAGAAATTAAATTGGACTCAGAGACATAATGATGAGATTTGATAATTCAAGAGCACTATTACTTTTCTTCTTTTTTGTGATACCAGGACCTTCTACCTTCCAAGCAACCTCATGCCACTGAAGTATCTCCTGGGCCCACATTGCAATCTTTGAATTTCGAAGGGTACTGTAAACCTTGAAAGGAAGAAAAAGACAAAGATACAGATCCTTCTGTATGTACGTCCTTCTATAAGAAATACAAGCTGGGGATATAGCTTGGTAGATTAAATGCCTGCGTGGCAAGCACAAGATCTTGAGTTTGATCACTGGTACAAAAAAAAATAAATAAAAAAAATAAAAAAACAAAACTGGTAAGGGCTGGTGAGATAGTTCAATGGACTAAGTGCCTGCTTTAGGCAAGCACAGGGACTGGGATTTGATCCCTGGCACCATATGTGGCACACACCCCACCTCCAGGCATGCTGAGGCGGCCGATGAGTCTGGGCATGGTGGTGCACATTCATTCCCAGCATTGGGGAGGCTGAAACCAGAAGGATCACTACAAGTTCAAGCTGCATAGTGAGACCCTGTAGCAAATACATAAAAAAAAATGCAGCTCTCTCACCACTTTTGTTTTGTGAAGTGCAATTCATTTCAAAATTTTGAGAATTGTAATACAATAAAATTCTTACCTTATGCCAAACAAACAGAAAATTCTAATATAGAACTACTGTCTGATCCTGAAGTTGAAGTTACAGGTATATACCAAAAATAATTCAAAGTAGAAATCTGGACATCAAAACGTACGACACTGTAGAAAGTACATATGTGACCATTGAGAGACTCATGGATAAGCAAAAGGTTTGGTATTCACCAAGTGGACTATTTCTCAGCCATAAAATACAGTGAAGTTTGGTTAAGTCACACCATAACTTGACTTTGAAAACAATATGCTAAATGAAATAAGCCAACACAAGTTGGCAAAGTCTGCATGATTTTGCCTAATTTGAATACCTATAGGGGTGAAATTCACCAGAGCCAGAGTATAGTCTGGATCTTGCCAGACCCAAGGGGGAGTAGTTGTGAAGAGAGTACAGAGTTTTGATTTTGAAGGATGAAAAGTTCTCTGAAAAGGTGTGGTGGTATTTATTGCAAAATAATGTGAATGTACTTAATGCCAACATTTTAATCCGCTAAAATGGTAAATAAAATATTATGTATATTTTACCACAAACTTTAAAATCAGAGAACAATGTATAACATAAATCCACTGTCAAATGATACTGTTAGGAATCTGCACCAGAAAGTTAAGCTGACCTTGTTTCAATGATTATTGTATAATTCAGACAGGATTATTAACATTTTGAGGTTATAAAATCAAAATGCTCTTTTTCCATATAGGAACAAATGAAAAAAACGTCATTTTACAGTACCAGAGTACTGAACTCTAACAAAAGATTTCTATATCAACTTTGCAGTATCTTGTAGATAATTTTCACTTATTAATTCTTGAATAAAGACAAGAACAGGTCCATTTTAATATTGATATTTGTATTCAATATAATAGGCATTATATTTCTTCAAGTCTATTTACAAGAGTATTAATTCATTGAGAGTAGTTACCATGTCTCACCATGTTGGTAATGTCCATAGAAGGTATAAATTACATCACAAACAAATCAATACATCTTATAATTAGAATACATAAGGTAAATAAAATGATTAAATGAATTTAGCAGGCAAACATAGAATAAATAATTACAAAGAGAAAAATTAAATCAGAAAACATGAAATATGTAAACCAAAGAATATATTAAAAACGATTCATCAATGGTTAGCATAAATGTTTATAGTGGAAAGTGTAAGTTGATATCTCATTGCATTGTGAATGAGAAATGTTTGCTTTTATAGTGGCTGAAAATTAAAAACTATTGACGAATTTTGAGAACATGACATGAATTAACAAAGTTTTATCTTACAAATAGTAATTGGACTGTTTCTTACAGTTTGTTGTAGAGAATAGAATGTCATAGACATGAGCTTATTATTATTAATTGGAAAGCTGTGAAAAGGGATGAGAGCCTCACCAGGCTGACAGAAACTCATGGGAAAAAAAGCCGAAGTATATTTTTGGATAGGTCTATAGTTTTATGTAATCTCATTTAAGATTTGAAGCAACTCATTAGAGATTGCTTTAATGATTAGTTTTATAGAGAAAAGAATCAAAAGGAATAAATTATTCACTTAAGATCACAGATCAAGTGTTTGCAGAGATAAGTCATGAGCTGAGTGTCTTAAATAAAAATTTATGGTCTTTTTCTCCTACAACATTTTATGAACCACAATTTAGGAAAAAAGTTACATGATATAAAAACATAAAATTTGGAGCATAAGGGAATACTATCTAATTTTTATCTTTGGAGAACAAAAGAATGAGCTAGTGTTTGATATACTGAGTTGCAAGTAACATAAAGCCTCCTGTAGAGGCTAGACTAGCGATTTGAAATATGAGTTGAGACTTGCCTGTAATCCCAGCACCATGGGAGCCTGATGTAGAAAAATCGTTATTCCAGTGTGAGCAGTTCAGTGACTTAGTAAGACCTTGTTTCCAAAAAACAGTTTGATTTCATATGCATATAATGAACCATGTGATTGCAATCATGACAGTAAATGAAACTCAAAGAGAAAAAAGAGCCAAACATAAAAATTGAATATCCTGCCATTTAAGAAGGTGAAGAATCCACGCACATACAGCAAAAAAGATAAAAAGTGATACAGAGTCAAGGATGGAAATCAGACAGAAGACAAATTCCATTCGGGAAGATATACAAATCACCCTTAAAACAGAAAAACATTTGATTAGAGGAAAAAGACTTCTTTTACATGAGTGCACATACTCAATCTAGGTCCTCACAAAGAAATTATTCCTATTGAATAATAATGGAAATTTCAATATATGTACTTAGAAATATTGATGCACATTAGCATTTTCACATATTCTATTAGCTATAATTTTAATGTGTGGGAAAATGTGTAAAACCTTATCCACTAACCCTTGAACTGTATCTCCAATGGAGCAAAAATGTTTCTAATACTAATCTTTGGCATCTTAATTTTCCTGAGTCCATTATTAATACGAACAGTTTCCTGGAAGACTTCACATGGCTATTATATTTTACTATACTGTGAGTATTAAATAATATATCTTTTCTATATTTTCATTTGTATTTATGCCAAACGCACTGTAATAGTAAAGAAGTGATTGTAACTTTTGCTATCAACGTTCATTTCCTTTTTAAATTAAGTTTTAAATTTTCATTCACAAGTTGATTTTAATGTTGTTCTAATTTTAAACTCTAGGGCTGGAGAGATGGCTCAGTGGTCTAAAGCACCTACTTAGAACAAGCTTAGCAAAGCATCAGGAACACGGTTCAATCCCCCAGCACCACATGCCAGCCAGCCCCGCCCCCTGGTGGGCTGAGCTGGCCACACACACACACCACTCTCTCTCTCTCTCTCTCTCTCTCTCTCTCTCTCTCTCTCTAATAAATAAATAAATAAATAAAAATCTAATTTTAAACTCTACTTGAGAGATAATTTTTACTTAAATTGATGATAACCATATACCTAAGCAGAACCCCTTATGAATACCCTGAATACTGAAAGGATTCCTGAATTTTAATAATACAATTTACTTGATAAATATATGCAAATATTCTCTATGTCTGATATTTGACTCTAACAACAATACCACCAAGTGCAGCGAAAACACCAAGTACCTCAATCTTGGCTTCCAATAGAGTTTTTCCCAGGAAAAGAACAAAGATTCCTTGGAGAAATGGTTGTTCTACAGAGTTGAATTTAGGAGCATCTTACAGTGCAAGAAAGTAAGGAAATAACTAAAATAGTATCCGTAGCTGAATGTGTTAAAGGAACACAGCAGCCAATCATAAACTCCTAACAACCAAATCTAGAATAAGTTAAATAATGGAATGAACAAGGTATTTGGTTTATAAACCAAAGTATAAATTAAAACTCCATGAGTTGGTAGTATATAATATTTCTGTTGATACCCCAGAAAACAATATTGTTATAAAAATAATAACTGAAGACACATGTTTTTAAGGTTTGTTGAAATAATCATCTTGGGATCTATAAATATCTTAGCATGAGCTTTTGTACATAGCACTTTCATGTACACTATTTCATTTAATACTGTGAAGAGTTCTGTGACATGAGTCTTATTGTTGGTAGTATTATTATTTTCTTCCCTAATTTGGGCAAGAAAATTGATGCTTAACAGGTGTTATGGTTGGCTTTGGGAAGTGATTGGATCATAGGGACTCTGAGTTCTGCAATAGATTAGCTCATTGATGAGTTCATAATTTGATGGTCTATTGAAAAGAGATGAAAATTTAGCCTGTGGGATCTAGTTGAAGGGAGCGCTTTCTTGTATGAAGTGCATTTGAGCACGGTAGCTTGTTCTGACCCCTTCCTCTCATTTTCTCTACTTCCTGGCTGCCAAGTGGTGAGCATCTTCCTTCCTCCATGCCCTTCTCTATGTTTTGTCTCAATACAGCCCAAAGAATGGAACCAGCTGGTCAAATAACAGATAGTTTGAAATGCTTTTATCTAGTCTCAGTAAGTATATTACGTCCTTACATATTGATAATAAAAATGCTGATTTTGTAGTATTAAAATCCCATAAATATGAACTATACAAAATCTACATTTTCAAAGTGCAGAAATAACTCTATACTCTTAATTTAATATATAAGAAAATAGTGCTCATTATAAATATATAAAATATTTTTCAAACTATAACAAATGTATTAAAGATATAGAAATAAAATTATAATATAATCTTTGATATTATCTAAGGAAAATGCAATCAAAAATCCCATGGAAATCACCACAGCAGCACCAAGGAAGCTGGTAGAATAATACATAAATTCACCTTAGCAATCACTTAGAGCTCATAAATCTCTGTTCTGTTGTCTCCACTTTAGTTATTCTAATGTTAAGTCAGATGTAATAGAATTTACTGCTTTAGAATATATTCATTCCTTTGCTTCATTGTGTGTGATCCACTTTATATAACATGGATAGTAGAAAGCTAGAATAAAAATAGCTTATGTTATGAAATCAAACTGTCTAAATTTAAGTTTGAATCTTGCTAAGTGATGAGTGATCTTGGACAAGTCATTTTGTTTCCATGTTAGTCACTTTTTTGTTGCTATGACAAAATGAGTATATCAAGTTACAGAGCAAAGTCTTGTTTTGGCTCATGGTTGTCCTGCATAATTATCTGGTTCCATTCTTTGGGCTGTATTGAGACAAAACATAGAGAAGGGCATGGAGGAAGGAAGATGCTCACCACATGGCAGCCAGGAAGTAGAGAAAATGAGAGGAAGGGGTCAGAACAAGCTACCGTGCTCAAATGCACTTCATACAAGAAAGAGCTCCCTTCAACTAGATCCCACAGGCTAAATTTTCATCTCTTTTCAATAGACCATCAAATTATGAACTCATCGATGAGCTAATCTATTGCAGAACTCAGAGCCCTTATGATTCAATCACTTCTGAAAGCCAACCATGACATTGTTAAGCATCAATTTTGTTGCCCAAATTAGGGAAGAAAATAATAATACTACCAGCAATAAGACTCAAGTCACAGAACTCTTCACAGTATTAAATGAAATAGTGTACATGAAAGTGTTATGTACAAAAGCTCATGCTAAGATAATTATAGATCCCAAAATGATTATTTTAACAAACCTTAAAAAACTGTGTCTTCAATTATTATTTTTATAACAATATTGTCTTCTGGGGTATTTGGATGTATGTTTTTTCTTTAACCAAGTTAGGCTGAAGAAAAATTATACAATAAAATTTTCTTGTTGTGACTGGGCCAAACACACTAATTCTTTACAAATTTTCCTGTTACGGGGGCCAGGGAGATGGCTCAGTAGAATAAATGGTTCCCTGGCAAGCACAAAGGCCTGAGTTCAATCCCCGGTTCCACCAAAAAAAAATTGTCCTGTTTCTCTATGATATGCATGAATATAATCAAGATAATTATAATCAGAATGTCTAATAGACATAATTAATGTGAACTGAATTATTAATGAAGCACAGAAAGGATTAGAATAAAAGGAATTAAATGCAACCTGAAAGTTCACCCACTAATGGTGTTAATAGATTGGTGCTTTCTATAAGCAATAAATAATAGTCCATCTGAAGTGAAACAATAGATTATTGTTAACCTACTTATACTAGTTCTTAAAGTAAAAAAAAAACCAACAAATTTACCAAGGTTTGGGTGAACAAGGAAAACTTTCTAGAAACAAGCAATTTTCTGGGTGGAAATTTATTCTAAATCTCCCTGTTTCTAATAGGGTTTGCTATATTGATATCCAGAAAAAGAGGAAATAACACACAAGATTACCTAATTCGTGTAGTTCAGAAATTGACATATTTGGGCATAATTTGTTAGTCTTAAACCTGGCACTGCCTGCTGGTCCATCTGTTATACCTGAGACTGAGTTGATTGGTTAGAGGAGTATACTTTTGGTAGAATTCAGCCCCTGTTTCTCTGGAAATAAAACTTGAGGAGAGATAAAAATGCCACCATTAATCTAAACTTGCATAATCTGCCATTATAGAGTATGTACCTAGCTAGGGAATAATGAAATATAATCTTCTATATAATGTTGGCTACTAATATTGTAGTGACAAGCTATTAATTACATCTGAAGTTAAATTTCTGGTTAAATCTTATTTTTAGGAAGACATAATCTGCACCACAAGCTAATGTAATTCACTATGTATGGAGGGGGGAAACATGTTGGTTCACTTTATAATCTAACTATGGAGATAGGGTAGTCCAATCAAAATTTAATATTTAGTATTTCATTATCACTACAATACTGTTAATGAATTTTCCAAAGTTTATTTAAAATTTAAAAAGATTCAGAGAGAAATTATTAAGTGAACAGAGAGAATGATGTCACCTTGGACCAATTATTCCCAAAAGTGCCTGTTTTAGGAATATGGGAAAAGAAATTAGATTCGATCTTGTCATTAGGAAATGATGATTGAAGGCAAAATAATAATGAACCATATATTTACATATGTTCATGCAAATATCAAATTTTTAAACTTCCAAAGATGTTAAGCCTGTCTGTGTTTGTGTGGGCATTAAACTTCTACCATGTGTGATATTGAAAATATATGTAGACAATTTTCATTATTGTAAATGCAACAGGCACATTTTCCTAAAAGGTCAAAAATAAAAGGTGGAAATATGTAATTTCTTTTTGAGCTTGGCATATTGAAAACAAAATTATAAGACTCTCAGATTAAACATTAGTTAAAAACTATTTCTGATATGTATTTAGTTCTTTATTACTCCATTACTTACAGAGATGTTTGAGACAGACAAATTTATAGTTCTTTTCAAAGCAGGACTTAGGACTTTATGCACAAACAAATAATTGTAATATCTATAAGAATAAAAAAGCATAGTATTTTAAATTCTATGCTTGCATACATAGCAATTATTACTAGGGTAAAACATTTCTTTTATAAAATAAATACTAACCATGACTTTTTTCATTACTGGAAGATTAGACAGAAATAAGCATCAAATAGTTCATATTAGAGAAAAGAAATTTGTTTTATCTTATTCCATTGTGCTGCTTTTTAAAGGTTGTGTGCATAAATTTCCACTAGATATGTACATACACATAAGAAAATACCTGCAGTTAGTTTACAATGGTGTGATAAACCATATTCCCATTTTTAATTCCCTTTCAGATTATATACTCAACATTCTGATGAAATGAATGCACCCAGGTCAGAGGAGCACTTCCATGCTTTAAACCATGCAGAGCAAACTCTTCATAAAATGGAGAACTACTTGAAAGAGAAACAACTGTGTGATGTGTTGCTCATTGCTGGACATCTTCGAATTCCAGCTCATCGGTATGTATTGTTACACAGAGAGCGTATTTGGAAAGTAGAGTAAGTATGGATGAGGGAAAATAATTACAAAGATCATACATTTGAATATTGAATAGCATTAATATATATGATGGATTTTCCCTACCTTATTTAGATCAGCTAAATTTGACAGAATTAGTCAGACAATGCTAACTCTCCAAGAAAGATTAATCTATTCATTTAGCCTTTCTAAATTCACCGTATTTTACTGAACTGTGAAAATTTTAAATAGAAAGCAGACAGTGCAGTTACACAAATTTAGTGAATTCATTTTATACTTTTAGTGAGATTATCAATTTATGTAAATACTCATGAATCATTTCCCTTTCTAGGTTGGTTCTTAGTGCAGTGTCGGATTACTTTGCTGCAATGTTTACTAATGATGTGCTTGAAGCCAACCAAGAAGAGGTCAGGATGGAGGGAGTAGATCCAAATGCACTTAATTCTTTGGTGCAGTACGCTTACACAGGTATGTGTTGGATATGTGTTAAACCATAGACATATTACTTTATAAAACACACATCCTTATTTCCAATCTATAGGTGAGGCAAATAAAAAATAATCAAACATGTACCCTAAGGGTGTAGGAAAGCACAGCAATGATTTCAACTCAATAGAATAAAAGAACAAGATGTAAATAATATGCTGTCAAATATTTTTGCCATGATTTATAGAGTTATTTAACCTGAAAATACAAGAATATATCAATATTGAATAAGGTGGGCATATTCTTACTTTTCAAACAGAGTGAAAGTAAAATTCTTAATTTCACAGTACAGATTTAGTCTTTTCCTTTAGTATAATGAGGTCATACTGATGCAAACTATAAAGCAAAAAGAAAAAGAAGAATTTCAATATATTAATATATTAACCAATATATTAATTTTCTACGATAATTATTCCATCTCTAAGGTGTTTTGTAGTTTTAATTTTAATTTTTATGAATACAGTTTCATGATACCTGATATCTACATTCATTGTAGGGATTTGGTACATACACATCTTAATTCTTTTTATGCTCTCTTTGCCTCTCCTCTACGCCTTTCACTATCACCTCTTTGTCCCTGTCCCTTTTGCTAAATATCTACTTCCTGGTTGCTGCTATCTATGATTTAGTTTGCTCTTTCTTCATACTTTGGGTTTCTCATATAAGAAAAAAAAATTATATTTTAGTTTGTGTGTCTGCTTTATCTCACCATTATGGTCTTAAGGAATAAACATATTTCTACAAGTGCCTCAAATCTGTCTTTATTCATAACAGACTAGTATCTCATGGATAAGCACAACAAAGTTTAATGCATTTATCTGGTGATGGACATATATTTGACCTCAACATTTAAGTATTTTGAATTATGCTACTTCAAATATGGAATTACCTGTTCCAATGTAATATGGCATCTTTAACCCTTTTATGAAGATTGCTAGAAAAATGAGAATAAACTCTTCACATTTATACATTTGTTGAAATTGTATGCTTTTCTAAGAACTGAAATACTACGTCATGAATTTCTCCAAAATTTTTCAAATATTTTTTCTAGCATTGTAACCAAAAGATCTTTGAAAAATTATCTTTGCTCCTTACATTTTTCCTTTGGTAACTATATTTTTGTATGTATATATAGTTGTAAATTTTTAAGTACTAATTAAATATAAATATATATAATTTTTAGAATACTGAATTCATTTGCACTTAAATTTTATCTAGTTAAATCTAAACCCTATAACTATGATGCTAAACAACACCCACTTAAAATTATGTGCATATGATAGTTCCTCAAGTTAAATATATTTCCTTTATAATTCAACAATTTCAACTTTTATTTATTTATTTATTTATTTTTATTGTTATTTATTTATTCTTTTTTTTGCGGAGCTGGGGATTGAACTCAGGCCCCTTTGCTTGCCAGTCAAATGCTTATTCTACTGAACCATCTCCCTAGCACCTGAACTTTTATATATAAGCCCAAGAGAAGTGTAAGCATGTCTATGCAAAAATGTATGCACAAATATTTATATCAGTATTATTCATTATAATTAAGTAGTATAAGCAACCAAAATGTTTATAAACTGACAAATTGATACATACATTTCATATGTGCATATCAGATATTAATAAGCAATAAGGCAGAAGTGCTGATGGATGAACTTTGAAAATGCTATGCCAAGTGAAACAGTTGTATCAAATAAACAAGTTTTTCCATTTTTATTAAACCTCCAAATCAACATAAATCATAGAGATGAAAAGTAGTTAGTGATCATATCAGTTTAGGGAAAATTGACAGTGAATGTCAACAGGTATAGACTGTGCTTTTCTTAGTTTCACAGGACATGAGTAGTTATGTCCTTTCAAAACTTAAGACACAAGGGCTGGAGAGATGGCTCAGTGGTCTAAAGCACCTACTTGGAACTAGCTTGGCAAAGCATCAGGGACTGCGGTTCAATCCCCCAGCACCACATGCCAGCCAGCCCCGCCCCCTGGTGGGCTGAGCTGGCCACACACACCTCTCTCTCTCTCTCTCTCTCTCTCTCTCTCTCTCTCTCTCTCTCTCAAATAAATTTAAAAAAAATTAAAAAAAAAACTTAAGACACAAAACAAGAAAATGTGTAGATGGAAAGAACCTGTTTACATGATAATCTCCTAATTGATCTAAGTATACAGCATGTTATAATACATATTGCTATTTTCTATATTGTTATCTAAAACTATAGGACCCATACATATGAAACATCTGTATCACTTACATTTCCTGTAACACCTCTCCTTATCTTATTACCTCTCCTTGCTCTGCATCCTCTTTCCATCTCAAAAAATCTTATATTTTCCCCTACCACCTATTCATTATTTTACTCTTTTATTGATAATGCAGTTGTCTCATATATGTGAAATCATATGATGTTTAAATTTTTGTTTGACTTACATTATTTTCTCAAATTTCAGAAATTTTCCTTCAAATAGCATGATTTTATTCTTCTTCATGAGTGAATAATATACTTGTATATACAGCCTGCCAAAAATGTAGACATAAGTTCTAAAAAAGAAAAACTTATGTATACATATTTTAATACTAAATTTATTGCATCATCATGAGAGTAATACAAATTACCTTTGGTACGTACAATTACAGGATATGATCTAAGTGGTGACCATGAATTTTGAGACATTTATTAGTACAGTGAACTCCTGCTTGGGTAGCCTCAGTCAATGAGATTGTTGTACGTGCATTTTAATTTTTTTTTATGAAGAGATTGTTTCTAGAGATTAAACATTGCAAATTGTGTTGTTATAGACATGGGTATGCATATATCAAGATATTGTTCTGTTTTTGACTCTTTGAGGAATGTATCCAGGGAAAGTATAGCTGGTCAAATGTGATTTCTCTTTTTAATTTTGTTTTAATACTCCTTATACTCTTTTCAACATTCTCATCATTTTGGTATAGTTCCAGGGGTCAATTCCACACATAATACTTAGGAAATGATATAATAATCAGATATTGTCTGCATATATAAAATATGGACAAGAAAAGTTTGATATTGTCCTGATTTACCAGAATCTTTAATGCCACACAGTTGACAGTTATATGTACAGCAAGTTTTTTCTTTAGACAGAACCAGGGATTGAACTCGGGGCCTGCACTTGCCATGTGTAGCAAATTTTAAGATCCTACATAGTATAGTGTTTCTTGAGTAACAATGCAAAAACTTTCCCAGACCTCTTTAGATGTGACTGGAGTTGAAATTTTTATTTATTTAAAGTGATGCTTTTCCAATTTGCTATCTGTGAAAGCCTGAGAGAATGTTTTCTCTCCATGTGACTCTCCTTGGGCACACTCTATATCATCAATCACATTCCTCTTTGACTGCATAATCTCCTTGATTAGAAAATTTGGGACACAACTGAGTTACAGGATGTTACAGTATAGGTTTTTTTTATGTCCTGAGTCTTCACTGACCTTGAAAGGCTAGTGCCAAAATGTTGGCTGTCCTTGCAGCCCTTCTTTTTCTCTAATTTATGGTCTGCAAACTAAGGTTGTTAACCCTCCAGAAGAGAAGCTTAATAATATTATTTCCCTAGAACATAGGAAGTTGAGTTTAACCTCACTATCTGAATATCAAATGCCTTAGACATAACATAAAACATGTATTTTTCAACAATCATTGATATTATAAACTTTAAATCCCTATAGAATGTGAAAAAATGATTAAACATTTTTACAAAGAAATTTATAAATCTAACTATGTACAATATTGTAGCAGGACAAACCTATGACTTTTTTCTTCTCTCTTTTTTTTTGCTTATTTATTTATTTTTATTGTAAGTATTTTAGGGAAAAGTCTACGGGGTGTGCAGGGTCTGACTACTAGATTGGATTTGTAGTGATCTGCCTATTTACAGCCTCCCAAGAGCTGTAATTACAAGTGTGCACCATCACACCCCGTCTCAATTCACATCTCAATGTGCCCTAGAGGCATGGCCAGTACAGAAGGCCCAGGGATCAAACTCCCAGAACCTGCACCTGATTGCAGAGGCTTTAATCCACTGAGCTATTTGGCTGGCCCTCTCTTGTTTTATTTATCACCTTTTTAAAAAACAAACATCTACTTGAGAGAGTATAGCAATATGTGATATGACATTAGAAGTAGTTTGCATTTAGAAGAGACGAATGATAGGTAATCTCAGGCCATAACTCATCCAGATGGCTGGCACTGTCAAAATTTCTACAAACTGCTGTACATTGTTTCCCGGTAAATCCTGAGGGGAAGTGGATGACCTTGTCAGACACAGAAATTAAATAGGGGCTGGGGAGTTAACTCAGTAGAATAAGCGCTTGCCTGGGGCAAGGACATGAGTTCAATACCCAGTTCTGCCAAACGAAAAAAAAGTTACATTTTTTGTCATATATGTCTTGCTTTAACTTGGTCTTAACCATCCAGCAGAAAAGAATAACCATGAGGTATAAAAAGTAAAGCCATATTAATTGGCTGAGCTGTAAAAGGCTCAAGTCAACAACTTCTGGCATTGCCAGTTCTGTGGATAATTCACTATTATGTACTACTGGATTATATTGGATTATTTTGCTGAATTCATGCACTTAAATTATTTGAATAGCAGTGGAACACCCATGTCTGAGAAAACAAAGCAAAAAAGGGGGATATAAATGAAGAACCATTTCGTGGCGAATATATATATATATATATATATATATATATATATATATATATACACACACACACAATAGGATAGATAAACAGCTACTTTCTCTTATCTCAATGAGAAGAAAGACTTATACTAATAGTGTTTAGACAAGATATCGTATCTGCCTCCTGTACCCTGAATATTAAGAAGCCAATATGCAATGTATTAATTATAGTAACTGTCCTACTAACCTATTTTGAAACTGTCTCATTGCTTTCATTCTCATTACAATTAATAAAAAATAAAGTAATGCTTTTATATATATGTATATAAGGGACAACCAAAATTTATGAATGCTTAAATTATGAAAAAAATATTTCATGATAATTTTTTTTGGTGAGAAAGACCAGGTCTTTACTGCAAAATTTTTGAAAAGCACACTACAGAAGTTACTTTAGTACATTGCCAAGCAATTCTCAAGGGTAGAGCTCATCTCTGGAAAGCAAACAATAACTTCTAAGATGTTTGGTCATCTCTAAGGCTCACAGCAGCTCTCCTCAGGTATGAGGTTATTTTTGGCAATGGGAAGTGGATGGTTTAATGTTTATGGTAGCAGGGTGGGCAAAGTCCTCAGCAACCAAGTCTCATTCTTGGTACCTCCCAAGGACACATCATGGGGTCAGAGGAGATATGTTGCAGCCACTGCTACCTCCCTACCACTTCTTTTGTTCTATTTTATAATTCCTTAAACTCTGGGGCTTGGCAGATTACCATTAAACATTCTCTCTCTCTTTGAAGGCACTTATCCTATCGTTACCATGTTTTTTTTCAAAGTTTTATTGATAAACAGATAGCAATGAGACAGTTTCAAATCAAATCGGAAGTACAGTTTCAACAAATAATACACTGCATATA
>NW_004524679.1:7659445-7660717 GCF_000260255.1 Octodon degus
ACAGTTTCAACAAATAATACACTGCATATATTCTTCTTAGTGGTTAATTGCTGTACAAGATGCGGACTTGTGATCCTATTTACAAACACCATTAGAACACATCATTCTATTCATTAAGAAAACGCAACTATATATTTATCCTAACCACTTTGAATACACAGATACAAAATGGATATTCATCGGTATACCCCATTTTTCCTAAGTTCCGTTATTGAATATTATAGGTGTTCATTACCATGTTTTGAAACATCTTTTCTGAGTGTCTTTAGGAAGTGTGGTAAAAAATACTATTGTTGCTGAGTGTCATCCAGTGGAAAGACAGGTTCTTAAAAAGTATTATGATGTATCATAATAAATAAATCTTATTTGCAAATCTGCCACTCACATTTCTGGCACTTCTTAAAAGTTAAATTGCCCATGAATGATAATCCTTAAAATTAACTGAAGGCATTGATGCAGTGATCACCATAGAAAGACATGAAAGAGGACTTTAGAATTGTTTCAGATAGTATCAAGATGTGTATTCAAAGCAAGGGGGAGTATTTTGAGGGTGATTCACTGAACTGTGACTTTAATTGTTTTTTTTTAAATTCAAACCTTCACTGTATTTTTCTATTATACCTAAAACACAGTGAAATTATTGATGTAAAATTCAAATACAGGCTTAAGTTGTATGTTTTTTTTAAAAAGATAGTCTTTTTTTGTCTGCCTTGCACTTTGAGTAAATAAATTTAAGATTATGATACACATACTAACTATTGTTACTCTCCATCACTTTGCTCACAATTTTGCTTTTTTTAAATCATAAAATAAAAAAGCAAGTTATTTTCTGTTGTAATGACAACACTCACTGTTCATTTGGTATATTTTTGGTAATTTACTCTGTTCCCCTTCAGCCTTTTGATTGGTGTATACACAGATATCCTTGTATATGTCAACTTCAAACTGTATTTCCTCATTGGCTACTATACAATAAGATGCATAGACATACTACGTGATGGAAAAGGAAAATTGACATCAATTAGCATAGTTATGTGCTACTTTATGAGATATATAACCATTTTCTTTTAATTTTTCAAACAACTTAGGTGCTCTGCAACTGAAAGAAGATACTATTGAAAGTTTACTGGCTGCAGCTTGTCTTCTGCAGCTGACACAAGTCATTGACATCTGCTCCAGCTTCCTCATAAAGCAGCTCCATCCTTCAAACTGTTTAGGAATTCGGTCATTTGGAGATGCTCAGGGATGCACAGAGCTCCTGAATATAGCACA
>NW_004524679.1:7661025-7667261 GCF_000260255.1 Octodon degus
TTAGGCAGATTCAGGGATCAAGGTTTGATCCTGGGCATGCTGTGCTGACGCCACCTCCTAGGCATGCTGAGAACATGATTGAGACTGGGCGTGGTGTCATGCACCTGTAATCCCTGTGTTTGGGAGGCTGAAAACAGGAGGGTCACTCCAAGTCCAATCTGTGTAGTGACACTCTGTAGACCTTGTACTAAATACTTAAAAATAGAGTACAGGTCAAATTGGATCTAAAGTACTAAGAAAATATTAGTTCTTTGTTGTTTTAGCATAATTAGATATTTAGTTTATAAAACTGTACAATTTATTGCTTTCTATAGAAAGTTGAACCTGATGCAGTAAGGAAATAATTAATATTAATGCATCAATATTAGTTGTAAGAACTTAAGAATTGGATAACTATGTAACTCAGGAAATTGTATTCATTTTGATTAACTTTTTTTTGCAACCCATTCTTTCAATTTACACTATGTTGAAGTTTTTCTCAACATTAGTAGTATTTCTGCTGCATTAACTGAATATGTCAATGTTTGACAGTTATTTAAAATTGGAGTATGGTAAATAGACCTTTATTCAGTCAGGTGACAATCACAGAAAATGATCTGCAAGAAACAAGGTAAACTGAATAGATGACAAAAAGTAAATTCTCCCTAATAAATGCAAAGAAAAATACTTAAAAAAAACTTAAAAGAACTTAAAAAACTTAAAAATACTTAAAACTTAAAAAATACTTAAAAAAAAACCTCTGAACCAGTCAAAGAAACGATACTAATCTTTCTTTTTTTTAAATTTTTTTTTTCTTGCTGAACCGAGGATTGAACACAGGCCCTTGCTCTTGCCAGGAAATCACTTATTCCACTGAGCCATCTACCAGGCCCCGAGACTAATCTTTCTGAGACACATAATTTAAAGATAAAAATTTTTAGCAAAAGGTTTGGCTTCAGATATCCAGAACATACAAAGAACTGAAAAGCACAGCTCCCTAAATTTAAAATCCCTGTTTAAAAATAGACATCTGAGATGAATACATATTTCTTAGATGAAGTAGTACAAATGGCAAAGAAATACATGAAAAAAATACTCAACACCACTTGTCATTCAAAAGATGTAAATTAAAGCAGTGCTGACATTTCATCTTACTTCAGAAAGAATAGTTTGATTTGAGCCAGCTATAACCATTCTTTGCATCCTCTATTTATTTATTTAATCTATTTACTTGTTACTTATTTGGTACAGGGTCTCACTATGCAGCTCAGACTCAATGATTCTCCTGTCTCAGCCTCGTCAGCACTAAGATTACAGGCATGCACCACCATATCAAGTTTCAGTGGCCAACACACCTTGCCAGGGTTCGAGGGCTGGCATTGCATACAGCAAGGAACCTGGGTCCTTGTGCTTGCAAAGCAGGTGCTTAGATTGCTGAGCTATCTCCCCAGCTCTTTCTTTGTATTTTCTTAAAGAACTAAAAGCATTATACCATAGTGATATATGCACATTCATGTTAATAGCAGCACAGTGTGTAATACTTAAGTCTTGGAAATAGCCTAAATGCCCAGCAACTGATTACTGGACAAAGAGGATGTAGTTTTCTGAATACAGTCATAAAGAAGGACAAATTGGGCACATTCATTTTCATGTATTTGGTACAGTCAGAGGCTCAATATGCAGCTTGGACTCATAGTGATCCTCCTCTTTTCAGCTACCCCAGTGCTGAAATTATAGGCATGCACCACCACACCCCATTTCGGGGGCTTCCTTACCTTTTCCAAGGATGGGGCCTGTGCAGCATGTGGTGCTAGCATCAAACCTTAGTCCCAGGTGTGTAGTCCACTGAGATATCTCCCCAGCTATTGACACATTTATATGTAAATGGATGGATCTAGAGACCATACTTTTTTTTTGTATTTGATACCAGTAATGAAACACAGGACTTTGTATTTGCCAGACAGGTACTGTGTCACTGAGCTACATCCAAGGTGGACCATACTCTTAAGTGAAATAAACTGGAAACACATTTATAAATATTTCATTGTTTCTCTGTTTTGAGAAACTGAAAGTGTGTACAAGGACCAAAATATATAACAGATATTGTGAAATATGAAGAAAATATTTAAATGGGAAGGACAACTAGAGAGGGGAAGGGAAAATGGAAAAAATAAAATAATAACAAAATGAGGAAAGAGAATAAAACAGAACTGAAGCTTTTGTAAACAAGGATAAAAGAGATTGAGATAAAAAAGTAGAATTAGGATATATAATGTATAGATACACAATCCCTATTTTGAATGCAACCATTACATACATCTAAGTTGTACCACTACACTTAATTTATTTAAAAAAATGAATGAAGAAAAAAACTAATCAAAATTTTCTGCAAAAAACACTAGAGAATTGTACTAAAACCAATAAATGAAAGTATTTCTATTTTAATTATTTATTTAATTTATCATGTGGTGTTTTGCTTTAATTGGATAAAACCTTCAAAGCACATTTACTATTTTAGCCATTACTAAGGGTTCGATTTTTAAAAATATTTTTATTTTTTTCCATAATTTTATTGGGAAACAAATAGCAATGAGACAGTTTCAAACCAAAATGGTAGGACAGTTTCAATAATTAACACATTGCACACATTATTCCTAGTGGTTAATTGTTGTACAAGATGCGGACTTGATATCCTATTTACAAACACCATTAGAACAAATCCCTCTATTCATTAAGAGAATGTAACTATATATCTATCCTAACCACTTTGAATGCACAGATACAAAATGGACATTCATTTGTATCCCGTTTTTTTGTTAAGTTCCATCATTTAAATATTATAGGTGTGTAAACTCAGCAAAATATTGTAAAAGAATTCAGTAGTGATAATACTGTTGAGTCTTCCGCTTGACTGGCAATGTCAGAAATTGTTGACCTGAGTATCCTTCAGCTCAACATAACACTATGGCTTTACTTCTTATACTTCATTTTTATACTTTTCTGCTGTATGGTTAAGACCAAGGTAAAGCAGGACCTATGCAACAAGAGTTGTACCTTTTGTATCTGATAAGGTCAGTGAAATCCCCTCAGGATTTATCCTGAGATCCTGTACCTCAGATTGTAGAACCTTCGTCAGTGTCAGCCATGTGGATGATTCACGGGAATTGCTTGGCCTATGTGCTCTCTGGGAAAGGCTGAGAAAAAATTTTCTCTTTATGTGACTCTCCTTAGGCACATTCTACATCATTGATCACTTTCCTCTTTGGCCCCATAATGTCCTTGATCAGAAAATTTGGGATACTACCGAGTTACATGACGTTACAGTACAAGTTCTCATATGTCCTGAGTCTTAAGTGACCTTGGAAGGCTAGGGCCAAAATGTTGGCTTTCCTTGCAGCCTTCTTTTTTCTCTAATTTTGGTCTGCAAACTTAGGTTGTTAGTCATCTAGATGACAAGCTTATTTTTATTACCATACAACCTAATCTGTTAAGCTTAGCTTCACTATCTGTCTGAATATCAAACATCTTAGGCATAACATGGAAGAGATATTTTTCATCAAGTATTGATATGTTGAACTTTAAGTCCCTATAGAATATGATGAAAAAACATTTAAAAATTAGAATATATTTTAAAAAATAGGCATAAAGAATTATATACTTCTTATGTTTACACATAAGTCCTAAAATCTAACTGTATACAACCTTGAAGAAGGACAGTACCACAATATTCCTTTCCCTATCTCTTGACTTCATTCAGTACCCCCTTCTTCTTGAACAATCATCTACCCAAGTGACATCACAGCAGCAACTGGCATGTCATGACAAGCAGCCCATACTCAGAAGACCAGAATGACAGGCACTCCAAGCATGAAACTGCTATTACAGATTACAATATTCAGTGCAGTTGCTTATTTCACAGGTATCAGTATACATAGTTAGTCAGGGTGAGAATCTTTCCAATTAGCTGCTAGATTTAAAAATCTTTTGGAGATTAATATTTCTATTTTAGATAGAGTTGGAAATAACATCTTTTATCCTAAAATATTATATAAATTTTCTTTCTTTTTTTTTTTTTTGGTGCAACCGAGGATTGAACTCAGGCACTTGTGCTTGCCAGGGAAGTGCTTATTCCACTGAGCCATCTCCCCGGCCCCTAAATTTGAATTTTCAAATTCATAAAATTTGAATCGTGTAGCATTTTGCTAACATTTCTCTTTTCTTATTCTCACGTGAGTTCATTGCTTAAGATTTGAAGTTTCAAATGTATTCCTGAAATTATATAAGTATGCATAGAATAACATTATGTCAGAATAACTGACATCTTAAAGAATACCACATTATTGTATTATTTTCATTCCTTTGTCATAAACACTAATATCATATAAACTATATTTACAATAGGTGTATAATTTGATTTTGATTTCAACCTCAAAAGTCAAACACAAAGACTTCTTATTCAGTTACATAAAATCTTAAATATTTTTCCTTTCAAGTACTTTATGCCTATAAACAAAGCACATTCTAATCCACAACTTAAGTTACTTTTCTTGATCAAAATAATGTTATCTTCTTTATCTTGTGTCTGAATCTCAGTGGTAAAGCATTGCATGCAGAAAAATGCAATAGTGTTTTTTTTACCTTATTGTCTCTTCTTTAGTTGTATTAGTATGTATTTTGAATATAATACAATAGGTAAGGTCTAATTAAAATAGTTCTTTTGAAATTCTGCTTGTTACTGTAATAATTTAAATAGTTTTATATTTAAAAATAATGTGTAATTATGGATTCCAATCATGTGAGTTTTAAGACTGAGTAAAGATTCCCTTCTTAATGTGGTTGGGCTTCATATAGAAACACTCGCACTCAGAATAATGTTAAGTCAAAGGTCTAGGCAGATTGAGATCTAACCCCCAATAATGTAAACAGCTATCTGTGTCAATAATTCATTAAGCAAATATGATATATATATATATATATATATATATATATATATATATATATATATTCAAATGTAAATATAAAACATTAAATAAATGGTGAGCCCAAAGCGTAAAAGATTGCTGAGAAGGTACATAGAAAAAAAGTATTTGCTATAAAATTAAGAGTAAAATAAATTTAAAGTTATATAAGTTAAAATTTTACTTCAAAAAGTTGGGCAGATAGCCCATGGGACTAAAGCGCCTGCATAGGCAAAGTGCAGCGGCCGGTATTCAATCCCCTCTGTCCTGTGCTGGCCCTTGCCTCCAGGGCGTGTTTAGATGGCAATTGAGACTGGTTGTGGTGGTGCTCATCAGTAGTCTCAGAGTTTGGGAGGCTGAAAACAGGAGAATCACTAGGAGTATGATCTATGCAGTGAGACTCTGTAGACCCTGTAATGAATACAAAATTAATAAGTAAATAAACAAATAAATAATAAAATAAAATTATACTTCAATTCTAACATTTGAGGATAAGGGAGAGAATAATTTTAAGACATATTTTATTTAAACTATATTGTATTAGAACTTTCAAAAGTCTAAGCAATTCTGAAGGAAATAAATTCTGTCAGAAAATTAATTTCCGGGTATATGAAATATGACTCCCAATTTAATGATTTGTAGTCATGTTTTCACTTAATTAATTGTATAATCAAATTTAATAGACTAGTCTGAGTTCCATAATAGCAATGAAATAAGCCATACACATTGAGGCATTTGTTTTTTCTCTTTCCTTATTTTTTATAAATTTCACTGGAGAATACAGACAGTAAGATAGTATTTTAGATCATATTAATACAGTTTTAGAATTAATCTATTTAATCCCCAATAATTTATAGGTTGCTGGGGCCAGGGTGAAGGCTCAGTAGAATAAGCGCTTGCCTGGCAAGTGCAAGGTCTGTGTTCTGAAAAAATAGAAGAAGTGAACAATAATTTACAGGTTGCCTTAAACTATTTTCAAAATATTTGATTATTATGAAAAAATTTCCAAGTAGACATGTTCATCTTCCTTTTACAAATACTGTGCTTTAAACTTGTTTTTCAAATAATGATGTTTCATTAGGACATGTTTGCAATGCATGATTGCATTTATTGTGGGAATTTGGTACGTGAACACACCACATCTTAATTCTTTTTCTGTCCCCTACCTTTACAATCCTCCTTGCTCCTTCAGCTCCTAGTCCACTTCCATTTGGAACACTCTATTTTCATACTTTTTGTTTAAGTTTATTTATCCACTTTCCATCTTCTCCCTCCCTTCCCTCCATCCCTTGTTCCTCT
>NW_004524679.1:7667388-7674793 GCF_000260255.1 Octodon degus
ATTTATATACAGAAATATGTTGGTATTTTGACACAAAATTTGAAATACAGCTGTGTGATTTTGATATACGACTGAATACATGATAATATCAGTATAAAACAGGTAATAATGTATAAAAATTGAGATATAGCCCTTTTCTATCCTAAAGAAACACTTTAATCTTGTAATGGTGGTGCACGTCTGTTATCCACCAGCAAATCCTTGAGGTTGAAGCAAAAGGACTGAAATTTTGACTACAGTCTGAGCAAATTAGCAACTTAGTAAGATACTGCATCAAAGTAGATTAGATGGATAGATGATAGAGATTGATAGATAGATGGATAGATAGAGAGAGAGAGATAGACAGATAAATAGATAGATGATAGAAAGAAGGGCTGGAGATATACCTTAGTACAAAGTACCAAAAAAAGAAAACAAAGAAACACTTAATTGTGGAACCTCTTTTAGATGATCTTGAATGTGTTAATTGTAATGTAACATAAAGTAGTACATTTATTTTTGACAGTGGAAGATCATTATTTTTCATAATAGGAAAGTTTTTATTAATGCTGTATCTTTTGGTCATCTCAGAAAAAAATAGCAGTCTATAAATCATGAAAAGAGACTTAACTTTCTCATACAACTGTAATACTCTACTCTTTCAAAACTTTGAGAACTTCTCTTAGGCTTTTGACTAAAGGTAAACTAAGCAGTCATTTCTGAAGCCATAAGCTGCTGTAGTCTTGAACAATAGCTGAAAGAGAAAGTATTGCTATCACTTTGTGCACAGAGCCTGTGAAACAATTAATACTTTATTGTGATTGATGAATAATCCTCAGTGGAAGCATTTCCTCCCTGCTTCAGAAGGCTTGCACAATCCTTTCATGGGTAACAATAGCTCAAATCATCTCTAAAGTGGATACATCTATCACTGAGACTTTCTCAGAGTGTAGGCAAATTGATATATTTTTATGTTTCTCTTATTAACAAATCTTTAAAGTACAAATTTTCAGTAGATGGTCTTTGTTTTCTAGGAACATTTCATAGAGGTTATAAAGAACCAAGAATTTCTCCAGCTTCCAGTTAATGAGATTTCCAAGCTTCTGTGCAGTGACGACATTAATGTGCCTGATGAAGAAACCATTTTCTATGCTTTAATGCAGTGGGTGGGCCATGATGTTCAGACTAGGCAAGGAAACCTGGCAATGCTGCTTTCATGCATCAGACTCCCATTACTTCCTCCACAGGTATGGAAATTCACCTTAGTAATATGTAATGTGAACCAGAGCTCTAAACTACCTCTAGGCACCAATCAATTATTTAGTTCCCTGCTTTTTATTTTTGTTATTTTATTTCTGTTTTTATTAGTATATGTTTGCAGTACATAATGATGACACATCGTGAACTGTTGAGACATGTACAGACATAATATGACATGACATGTGTATAACACATCTTAATTCTTTCTTATCTTTTCTCTTCCACCCCTGCCTCCTTCCTTCATCTCATGGTCCCCTCCCCTTTTGCAAAATCTATCTTCCTGCTACCTATTACCTTTAATTTTTCTATTTTCACTTTTGGTTTCTCATTAATAAAAGAAACCCTGATGTATTTAACCTTATGTGTTTGATTAATTTTACTTACTATTATGGTTTTGAGTTGTATCTGTTTTCATAGAGATGACTTCAGTTTATCTTTCTTTTTTGTATACTGATACTCCAGTGCTTGTAAATACTGCATTTTCTTTATCCATTCATCTGATGATGAACATTTAGACCACTTGCATGATTTAGCTATCATCAGTTGTGTTGCTATAAACCTGGATGTGCATCTTTGTAATATGATTCCTTTAATTGTTCTGGGAAAATATGTGCAGGATGACATTTGTGTTGAACGGAATTTTTATGTTTAGTTCTTTGAGTAATCAGACCTCCATATTGATTTCCATAATAACTACTCCCCATTTCATTCATTTGTACTTTGGGTTTGTCACACAAGAGAAGCAGTGCAATATTTAAACTTCTGTGTCTGATTTATTTCATATTAGATCATATGCTTGAGATAAATGCATTTTTATAATATAAACTTTGTTTTTTTATTAATTTGAGATAAATTGGTACACTGAAAAATGTCTCTTTTGTCATTTTGTGGCCCAATTGTAATCCTTTATCTAGAAATACTTCATTTTCTTTATCTGTTCAACTGTCGATGGGCATAAGGGATAATTCCAAGATTTAACTATTAAAAGTTGTGCTGCCATAAAACACGTATATATCATTATGGCATAATGATTTCAACTCTTTGCAGAAGATACCAAAAGAGAGAATAGCTAGGAAGCTCTAGTCATAGTCTTATGGGCATTCCATTTCCATAGTGTTTACACCAATTTTTCACCCCATCAACAATGGAGAAGTGTTCCTATTACTTTTCAGCCTTATCAGAATTTGTTATGGTTCATATTTTGGCAATGGTCATTCTTTCTGGACTGAGGTGGAATATCAGTAATATGTTAATTTTTATTTCTCAAATGGCCAGTATGTTGAACATTTTTTATGTGCTTATTGCCAAAATGTCTAATAATTTGAGACACTCATTTCTTGGATACTTATTTAGATTTCATGCACAATTATCTTTTAGTCATAGATATATTCTAGATCTGTCTTGTTTTTGAGGTGTATAAGGCAATATTTTTCATTTTCAGTAGGTTGTTTATTTACTTTATTGGTTGTGTCCTTTGTTGCACAGATTTTTTAATACGATAATACTATTTGCTGGTTTTTGAAGTATTTCTTGTCCAGTTAGGTTTCTCCTCATAGAATTCTTGCCTATGCCTGTGTCTTCAATAGTTTGACTTATTTTATCTTCCAGTAGATTAAGTATTTCTGTTTTAATACTTAGTATTTTATATATTTTGATTTTTGTTTATGAGATAGAAAGAGATATGGGTCTAGATACAGTCTTCCGCACATGTATATTGAGTTTTAGAAGTGTTATTTTCTGAACAGTCTATCATATATGCAATGTATGCTTCTGGCCCGTTTTTCAAAGACCAGAGACCTGAAGGTGTCTGAGTGTCTTTCTGCACACCTTATTCTTTTCCATTGTTCCACATAACTGCTTTTGTGACAGTTCCATATTTTTTTCAGTGTATCTTTGTCATATAACTTGAATTGTAGCATTATGAGATCTCCTACTTTGCTGTGATTATCCAGTTTTGATTTTGCTACCCATGCTATGATTCCATTTTCTTTAGTTCTTGCCCTACACTCTAATTAAGCAAAGAGATGGGAATGACTCACTGCTAAAGGTCTCCAAAAGGGAAAAAGTGACGTAATCTTAGGTGCAGAAGGAGCAACTCAGAAAACAAAACAAAACAAAAAACAATGTGAATGAGAAGTTTATTCATAATATGGCAGAGGAAATCACTGCCGAACAGTGGAATATATGGTGTAGTGAAGTTTGGGATATGAGCCTTTCAGCATGTCTACCTTGGTCAAATTTACTGGGGTAAGCTGATTTTCTAAAAGTAACTTTTTCACTGATTAATATAGTCAGTATTTTAGCCTTGTTTCTCTGTTGAGACAAAGTTGACAGGATCTATAGGAATGAGGTAAAAGTATGAAAATGCCTCACAAAGAGCAGCTTTTTCCAGTACCTCAGGTCATAAGTAAGCAAGCATGTGATTATCTCTATTAAAGTAGTCACCTGGGTCATGTCCTGCATGGTCTATTCCTCCCTAACTTTCCTTACAATATGATCTCAGTAGTTGGTTGACAATAGTTAGCTTTTATCATATTGAGAAGTTTCTTCTATACTTATTTTCCTCAGTGTTTTCTGTTAGTACTTTTTTTGAGGGTTTTGCCTCTATGCTTATTAAAGAAAATGGATATGATTCTCCATTTCAGTTATGTCCTTGCCTTCCAGAAAGACTTTTGGAGTGTTTCACTTTTTATTTTGTTAAAGATTTTTAGAGGGGCTTGGGAGTGGCATAAGCACCTGCCTGGCAAGTGCAAGATCATGAGTTCAATTTCTAGCACAAAAAAAAAAAGAAAGAAAAAGAAAGATTTTTAGTAGTATTGGCCTTAGATTTTTTTTTCCTAAATTTCATGTAGAAATTAATGGTAAAGATATTGGTTTCTTGTGTGTGTTTTATTTAGTTGTTTAGGCCTTTTTAATTACTGCTTTACTTCTATTGACTCTTATTGGATTTTTTCATTTATTTTCCTCGCTCATACTGTAAGCAGGCTACCACTGCTTGCGGAGGGCAATCCTTTACATCCACATCATATTCATGCTGTGCTCTTGCAAAGGCTGAGGGTGTTTACAAAGTAAGGACCCTGGCCCACAATAAATCATTTACTTAAACTTTGAAATTTCTCAGATTGATACAATGAGCAATATTCTAGAACAGTAAGGCTATGTCTTCTATACCTCAAAATGGAGACCTGCTGAGGTACTTAGTTATGTTACCCTTCTTTTCGTTATATTTCTGATGTTAATGTTGTTTGTTGTTTGTTTTTGGTGATAGCAGGGATTGAATTCAGGACCTTACACTTGCCAGGAAAGCACTTACTCCACTGAGTTATCTCCTGGGCCTCCAAGCTAGGTTTCTAGACTTCTCAAGTTGACACAATATATCAATTACACCTACATAAATTACATATTGGAAAGAGGGAAATTCTTTCAAGTTAGTGAGTAAAGAGTTTCACAAATTATGTTAAAGTTAATCCATTTCTTAAAAATAATCTTATTGTATAAAATAGAGTAATAGTGAAAAATAAAATTTTTGATAGTTTCTTCATATATATCATATTTTATAGAATATATAGTACATTAATAACAAATATATATTTATGTAAATCCCATAAGACTGCATAATTGCTCTTAATAATCTATCTATATATCACCCTTCAACCTATGATCAAATAACATTCATTGATATCTTGTGTATAAAAATTTTTCCATATGTAAGACAATAATAACAAAAAAATGACATTAAAACAGCATATATTATTTAGAAACCTAAAGTTGTAAATTTAGAATTGATATATGAGCTGTAGAATGTATAGAAATTGTGTTTGTGTGAACATGTATGTATACTTGTATTATTTTCCAGATGGTACCTAAATTAATGTGATTTCTAAGATTTTTAAAGATATCACCATTTAAAATGTTCCCAGATGAATACCATGAGCCTCAGTGTTTGTTAGAAGCATAATTTTTCAGGTCCCACCCAGTCTAACTGAAGAAACTTCTTCTGGACTGTTCTTGGAATATATGCTTTAACATGTTTACCACATGATTTTTCGACACACACAAATGCCACTGGATGTAGATTTGATCTGGAAATTCTGTTTACAAACATTAGTCTTCAATAAGATTATTTTTGAGAAATGGATGAACTTTAACCTAATTTGTGAAACTATTGACTCACTAACTTCAGAGAAGTTCCCTCTTTCCAATGCAGATAATATTTGTTAACTTAGCTACAGAGTTGATGAATATGAAATTTATGTAGGTGTAATAGTTGATACATTGGGTCAAACTGAGAAGTCTGGAAGCTTAACTAACTCAACAGATTAAGATGTACTGGTGTAAGATAGCATAAGCATTTAATTTTATTCTCTAATTCTGACACTTTTTTCAAAAGCAAAGGAATTAGTTTGAAGTTTTCTTACTTCATTAGGATGAAATGGAATTTCTAGATCAAATCTGCACCCAGCAGTACCTTGTCCTTTTACATTTACATATCCTGTATGCCTAGGATGTGAATTATGAGAACTTCTGTACATTATATGGGTGACATACTTCAACATCCAAGGACAGACTTTCCAAAACAAGTCTGTAAGTATTTCAGAAAAAATATTTTAGAAATGAACTATATGAAGATGATGAGATATATGAAAAACATTTTTACAAAAATTGCAAAGATTAATCTTCAAAGATATTTCCAAAAGCATACTCATTTGAAGAAATACCAGGAATCCACTCACGGAATTGAGGACAGATTACAGATTAGATTGAGATTAGCTAGAGATTACAGATGGCCTGAAGATAGAACTGAAGTTAACCAAAGCATAGTAGGAAATTTCAGAAAAGTTCTATGCGATGAGTTTAACACTTCTCCTCTAGTAAAAACTGTTTGTTGTTCATCTCAACATACTATAATATGGGACCCAAAATTCCAAGAAAGCCAATCTAACATAAATTTTGACAACATTATAAGGTATACTATAACTTCTCTCCAATTCATCTCAGGAAAAATACTTTGTCTGACATGTATTAATATCAATTTGGAGCTTATTGTCTGTCAGGTGGTGAGGCAGTGATAAGATTATTTTTCTTCCTGCTTTTTTTTTAAACCTGAGAATCAAATCTAGGGTGTTGCACTTGTCAGGCAGGCACAATACTGCTGAACTACATCATCAGCCCTGTCATCTAATTTTCCTTATATCTTGGCTCATTACTAATACATACATATTAACTCGTTTAAAATAAACTGACTTTTAGAATAGAGAAGTAATTCATGTTTCTGTGAATGATTTTTTTAACACATTAGGTTTGCATGATCACCAAAACATCATCCCAAAGACACACAAAAAAAAACCCAAACTTCTGCTGATTTCATTAGCTACGTCCAGTTGACCAGGAGTTGCTTACTTTGAAAAATTGCAGCCTTTATTTCAGTTACTTTCCCTTATAATTTTTTGAAGTATTAGTGATTGAATCCAGGGGCCTGTGCATACTAATCAACAACTCTACCATTGAGCCAGCCAAAATTATCTTGAAACTGGATATAACTAGTCTTAACACTTAATATTTTTGTATTATAGTATGAGGGATTAAATCTAGTTTCTTGCATTGAGGTGAAAACACCAGACCTTTTTAATTTTTTTTTCAGATAGGATCTCTGAGTGAAGCCTATTCTGGCCACAAACTTGTAATCATCTTGTCTTAAAATTCTTCTTCTTTTTTTTTTCTGCAGTACTTGAGATTGAACTCACGCCCTTGTGCTTGCCAGGCAGGCACTTATGTCACAGACCTATCTCCCCAGCCCTTGTTTGAAACTTCTGAGTGCTAAGATTATATGCATGTGATACCACAATATGCCTCAGTAGTACTTTGGTCACATCCTTTTAGAGGATAAATTTACATCTTCAAAATATGAACACTATCATAGAAGCCATTAACTACTACTATGAAGCATTTAGTTATTTTATGTAAGTGAAAAAAAATCTCAGTAACAAAATATTCAATGATATAAACTTACATTTGAATTAGATCCAGTTTCCTCCCAGATTATATACCTAAATTATGTTCTTTTCTAATGGTGAATTCATATATATATATATATATATATGAATATGACATTATTACTTTTCAGTTACTTGCAGATCTTGAAAATAGCTCCATGTTTACTGGTGAT
>NW_004524679.1:7680773-7681844 GCF_000260255.1 Octodon degus
TATGCAGTGTATTATTTGTTGAAACTGTACTTTCGATTTGATTTGAAACTGTCTCATTGCTATATGTTTATCAATAAAACTTTGAAAAGAAAAAAAAAGATAAAGATAAAAAAAAGAAGTGTTATGGTCTCTAAGGTTTTGGACAGAAAAAGCGCAGATTCTATAACTTGCTCCATTTTCTTGAAGATATTCATAAACTAGTTAAAATTTAATGTGCTGCTGATGAATTCGGAAATTCAAACTTGGATTATACTAGTGACTTTTCATAAAAATTTAATCAAATGTAATACATCACAATTCCAGCAGTCATGATTCCTTTTCTGACCATTTCTTAAAAATTGTTTTCTGATACCTCTAATTCTTCTTCTTCTTCTTCTTCTTCTTCTTCTTCTTCTTCTTCTTCTTCTTCTTCTTCTTCTTCTTCTTCTTCTTCTTCTTCTTTTTTTTTTGTAACAGGGATTGAACTCAGGACTATGCACTTGCCAGACAAGCACTTATTCTACTGACCTATCTCCCCAGTCCCTCTGGCTCTTTAAATTAATTTCCCAGTCTTTCAAATAATGCTGCTAAAACAGGTGCAGAAACTGATAATTAAGAATTAGTTAACCAAAAAGAAATAGAATTAGTTAACTAGACAATAAAGCCATCAATCCACACAAAGATGAATTTATTGCTGAAAATGATACACAAGTCCTGGAAATCTATTCCTTCATTTGATGTGTACAGCTGTAGAGAAGACTATGTAGGAAAATATCAGGTAATTGTGTAGCTATTTTCCTAGTTTAACTCTATGGAGAGTCCTGAAATAATTGATAAAGAATAAAAGTTTACTCATCTGGAGGATGAATTCCAACATTGTGGAAAAATGAAAGTGCAAAGCAGATGTATGTGGAGTATAAAAAAATAAGATGCACTTTTGCATTACAACAACCTTCTCTTGTAACTGATTTAGATTTTTTTTTTTCAACTTAACAGCATGGCTTTATTTCTTTTTTTTCCCTCAGGTTACATTGCAAACTTTATTGATCATTCACGTATCTGTGTTTCCTCAATATCACAATTCGTGCATTT
>NW_004524679.1:7682854-7701297 GCF_000260255.1 Octodon degus
CATAATATGATAAAGAACATTTAAAAATTAGATTATATTTTAACAATAGGATAAAGAATTCTATGCTTCTCATGTTTGCACATAAGTCCAAATATCTCACCATATACAATCTTGAAGCAGGACTGTCCCACAGTATTCCTTTTCCTGTCTCTTGCTTTCATTCACCACCCCCTTCTTCTTGAACATCCACCTGATTTAGTTTAATTAGAACAACATTCATCCATTTGTGAGAGCAGCAACTCATGACTTTATCTCTTAGAAGTACAACAAACTCTCAGTATTGATATCAGGGACTAACTTCCCAACACATGAATTCCAGAGGATATATTCATGCAATAGCATCCCATCCAAAAATGTCAATTATCTCCAAACTTGAAAGGTCACTACAAATCTAAGATTCTTCAAAAATTGCAAACAAAATGGAATATTATAAGTAACTTGAAGCCTAAATCCTTGATACTTTATTTTACTTTGCAGAGCAGAAATTATATAACTGGTCTTGCTAGATTCCTTATTGTTATTTAAATTAAAGGCTACTGAATAATTTTAAAAAAATAAGTGCAGTTTCCTCTGTTTTCTGATATTTTTAAAGGGCTAATATGTAAAATGAGAAATGCAACCTTTGTGTTGGTTTCTGATTCAGGCATTTTTTCAGTGTCTTCTTTATCATAATATAAAGAATATTTTATTGGTCATAAATATGTAGACTGTCTTATCAGTTCTTAAAATTCAATGAAGTATGAATCTACAGTCTTTGGCGTTTACTACCACAGCTTAGTATAGAATGTAGAGGCCATGATTTTGAGAATATTTGAGTCCTACTATGGGAAGAAAATATAAGAGACTGGGAAATTACAAATTATTACAAGAATGATAAAATGTACCATGCTGTCTAACTGACCTTTCATTGAAATTTTGTAAATATTTCTAATCCTAAGAATAATATTAGCCATTTCATTACTTCTACTTTGCACATTTTAAGATTAGATATTGAAGTCAAGAATAGACATGTATATAAACTGGAAATAGAATTCTTGATCAAATTTCATGTTCCTTTTTCTATACTATACTGCATAAGACCTAAAAGCAAAAGTACCCAATCTGAGGTCTTTAAAGCTGTTGAAATATTCAATTGAACATGTAGAAGCAATGACAGTAAAATAAAAAATATCAAAGAAGAGCAAAAAGCATTAAAATAATCATTTATTTATGTAAATATTATGCAAAATGGTGAAAATTCATAACCTTTCATAAAATGATAAAAAAGGATATATCTGCATGTTATATAGTGCATTATTTCAAAACAATTTTTGAACTTCCACCTTTTGTTGACAAGAAAATAGTGGTTTCCTCAGTCTTTACTTTCTTCTCTCCTACAATAAAATTAAAAGGAGTTGTTGTTCAGTTTGCAAATGGACAGTGGAATTGAATATAGAGGCTCACTATGGGACTGGGTGGTGGAACTCTAGGAGTGAGGCTCAGTTTGGGACCTGGTGGCACAACTGCAGCAGAGTGACATTGGTTAGGACCAGGCAGCTGAACTCAGAAAGGCCCAGTGTTCAACGCTGTGGTGGAATGCCCTGCAGTTATAGTGGGGTAAACCAGGAATAGAACATCTAGCCAGTGGGGCACAGCAGGTTCATGTCCCTGGGCTGCAGGCAGAAGGAGCTGAACAGAGCTGCCAGACCCAAGTCAGGAGTAGCTGGTCCAAATCAAGTTTGGTATGTCAGGACTTGGAGAGCTGAGGCATACTGCTAAGCACATTGGAGCCCAGAGCTAGACTCAGACCTATGGAAGCATTCTCTTGAGACACAGGTGGCAACAAGTAACTGGGGTGAACTGGTCTACCTGGAAGATTCTGGGTACATGAAGAGGTGGTAACCAGATAGAACTCAAGGGAACTAATTTAAATTCAAATTCCCTATTTAATATCTGCTTAGCTATACAGCCATAATGTTTGCTTTTATGGTCTAAAATAAAAATCAATTAATTACAAAACTTTGTCAATTGATAAATCTTATTATTACTATTAGTATTGCTAATTGTATTATAGTAAATAAGAAACCATATTGGTCTTATCCACGTGTTCTCTCTTAGGTAATAATATCAGGAGGCACTAGGGGATAACCTCATCAAAGCCTGTACTGAAGGATGGAAGGAAGTGCCAAACAGAAACCAGTAGCTCACTCTCAATCATTAGAGAGGGCAAAATCTTGGTATACACAGACTCTTTACAAAGAGGCTCTGATTGCCATGATACAGCTACCTACTATTAAACTTCTAAAAAAGGTATCACAGAAATCGAGTTTTCTCTGAAATAGAAACTGACAGAAAGAAGGGGCAAAATATAATCTCAGGCTCCAAAGCCACCCAGAACAAGCGCAAAAGACATTAGTATAGATGAAATGAAAAGCCACACACCTGAAATCTCTAAAATAATAGCATTTAATGTAAAGAAAGAACTATAGAAGGGTAGAAAGGAATTCAAATCATAAATGATAGCATCTGGAGTAAAGAAATTACTACAGAAGTGTTCAGAGGAAATCAGATCAGATATAATCTCCAAAGTAAGAAGAAGAAATGATAAGTATAATGAAAAATTACTAAGCATTTATAAAAAAGACATGGATAAAAAAAACAGGTGACTAGAAAATGATGGAAACCTTGAATGAGCAATATAGAAAAGAAATAGAATGCATGAAGCAGATTCAAAGAGCTTTACAAGAAATTTAAAACTCCATTAAAAGTTGGCAAAACCATTTCAATGATAGTAAAGATAGACTTTCAGACCTTGAAGACAACACCGCACCTAGTAAAAAGGTAAGGAAATATCTCTGGAAAACAAAAGAGTATCCAGGAAATAATAATTCAACAGCTAAAAGAAGATGAAAGATGAAAAACAAAAGAATGATAGGTATCAGTGAGAAAGAAGCAGGCAAAACAACATAAAAAAACCCACGCTAAGAAGTAATTAGGTAGAGAACTTCTCAATTATAGGGAAACAATCAGGTAACCAAGGCATATAGAAATTCAAATAATATCAACCCAAGTAAAACCACATAGGTATATAAAAATCAAAATCACAGAAATTCAGCACAAGAACAGCATAGTAAATGCTGCTAGAGAAAGGCAACAGGAAAAAAAGAAAGGACAGAAACAGATTATATTTAAAGGAAAATCCATCAGAATAATGGCATATTTCTTTTCAGAAACCATCAAGTCAAGAACAGCATGGAGTGAAGTATCTCAAGACCAAAAAAAAAAAAAATACAACCTAGTTGGATATACCCTACAAAACTAATTTTCAAGTATATTGGAGAAGTAAAATACTTCCATGAAAAAGAAATTCATGATGAAAAAACTAACCATACACAAAGTACTAAAAGACATTCTAGAAAGAAATGGAAGTGACCACAATTCTAAGAATGGCATTAGAAAAAACCCACCAAATAGGGCAAACAATTAAACACAGGAGAGAAGGAGGTAACCAACAGCTAGAAAATAACAGGACAAATATGAGAAAAAATCATCAGTTATAATCGTCAATGTAAATGGACTCAATTCATCATGTAAAGAAATAATTTGAAAGAGTGGCTTAAGAAACAATAGCCTACAATATGTTATATACAAGAAACACACATAATCTATAAAGAAATTCATAGGCTGAAGGTCAAATGATGAGATACAATACTACAGGATCCAGTACCTCAGAAAAAAAGCAGTAGTAATCCTGTTTGCAGACAATCTGCAGAATCTTCAAACCAAGAATGATCAAACAAAATAAAGAAGGTCATTACATACTTGTTAGGCAAAACTTTCTAGAGGAAGAGATAACAGCCTTAAATATGTATGCACCAAATACAGGAGAACCCAACTATACAACACAAATTTCAAAGGACATAAAAATCTAATAATCAAACCACAATCTTAACAAGGAGATCTTAACATCCCCTAATGTCAAAAAGGTAGGTCAATTAGAAAAAATTAGAGAAAAGGTAGCAGAACTGAATCAGACCTTTGAAAAAGTAGACTCAGTGAACATATACAGAGTGTTCCATCCAACATCTAAATAAACGTTCCTTTCAGCTGTACATGGAATGTTTTCTAAAATAGAACACATGCCAGTCCATAGGTCATGCTTAAGTCTATGAAACAAAACAGAAATTTTGTTTCATTGCACTGACCACAGTGCAATTAAACTGGTAATTCTTGACAAAAGATACCACAAAAACCTGTAAACATGGAAATTAAACAAAATCCTCCTCAGTAACCAATGGGATACAGATGAAATTAAACAATATGTAAAATCCAACAAAAGGGGCCAGGGAAATGGCTCAGTAGAATAAGCAATTCCCTGGAAAGCACAAGGGCCTGAGTTCAATCTCCAGTCCCCCCCCCAAAAAAAAATCACATTTTACCAGAATTTGTGGGATGCAACAAAAATAGTTCTCAGAGGGAAATTTATAATGATGAATTCACACATTATGAAAACAGAACAAGAACAAATAGCTACCCTAGTTCTGCACCTCAAGCTTCTAGATAATAAAGATCAAACCAGACCCAAATCCAAAGATGAGAGGAAATTATAAAAATTAGAGCAGAAATTAACACAATTGAGACAAAGAAAACAATATAAAGAACTAAATCAAAAAACTGGTTCTAGAGATGGTGTGCTAGCTCAGCAGACTAAGCACCTGCTTAGGTAAGGACAAGTTCCAGTGTTCAGTCCTGGACACCACAAGGCACACTGACCCCTCCCCCAAGCATACTGAGCCCCTCAACTAGTCCAGGTGTGGAGGCACAAGCTTGTAATCCCAGTGCTGGGGAGGCTGCAAACAGGAGGATCACTAGGAGTCTGAGCTGCCGAGTGTGATCCCGTACAATAAATAAATAAATAATTTTAAAAGCTGATACTTTGAAAGATTACATAAAATTGAAAAAACCTAGCTCACATCATGAAAAAAGGAAAAGAAAAAAAAACTCAAATTCAAGCAATAAGGAAAGGGAAGGGCAAAATTACTTCAGATCC
Organism: Octodon degus; assembly: GCF_000260255.1. Lineage (NCBI taxonomy): Eukaryota > Metazoa > Chordata > Mammalia > Rodentia > Octodontidae > Octodon > Octodon degus. The sequence continues at coordinate 7,687,884 of NW_004524679.1, forward strand.
TGTGGAAATTCAGATCATCAATGAATATACAAAAATATAAAAAAAAGACTTTGACAATCTTTACCCTCACAGAACTGAAGACACATAAGAAACGGACAGATTCCTAGACAGATACAAATTGCTAAAACTGAATCAGGACTATATAAAAAATTTGAATAACACAATATCAGTGAATGAAATTGAAAATGCAGGGGAGGGCAGATGACTCAGTAGAATAACCTATTGCATAGCAAGCGCAAGGGTCTGAGTCCAATCCCTGGTTCTGCAAAAAAAAATAAATAAATAAATAAATAAATAATTAAATAAATAAAAATAAAAGAAAGAAAATTGAAAATGCAATAAAAAACTTACTGACAAAGAAAAGCCGAGGTCCTGGTGGAATCATAGCTGAACTCTACAAGAAATTTAGATAGGATGTAAGCCGAATACTCCTCAAACTTCCTCAATGAAATTGAAAAGGAAAAAATAGTATCAAAATCATTACTTGAGGCAAAAGCTATGCTGGTACCAAAACCAGACAAAAATACAACTAAGAATAAGAACAGAACTGTAGGACAATCTCTCTCTCTCAGAGAACACAGATGCAAAAATCCCTAACAATCATAGCAAACAGAATACAGCAAATCATCAAGAGCAACATACACCATGGCCAGGAAGGATTCAGTCCAGGTATGCAAGGATGGTACAAGATATGCAAATCAGGGCTGGCTAAATACTGAGCAGATTAAAGTGCCTGCAAGCAGGTGCAGAGTACTGGGTGTGATCCTCAGGCCTCCTGTGCCGGCCCCACCCCTGAGGTGCAATGAGACAGCAATTGAGACTGGGCGTGGTGGTGCATGTCTGTAATCCCAGCTCTTAGGAGACTGTAAGCAGGGGGATCACTGTGAGTCAGATCCAGCAGTGAGACCCTGAACATGCTGTAGACCCATTCCCCAAAATACAAAAAAGATATGCAAATTTATAAATGCAATACACTATATCAAGAGTATCAAATAAAAAAAAACCACATGCTCATTTCAATAGATTCAGAAAAGGCCCTTAATAAAGTTGACCATTCATTCATGAATAAAGCCCAAAAGAAAATTGGAAGAGATGACCTCTAATTCTATCTGATAAAAGCCATCTATGACAATCTGAGAGCCAGCATGATTCTAAATGGGAAAAAACTGAAACCTTCTACATTCAAATCTAGTAAAAAGACTAGGATGTCCTCTAACACCACTCCTTTTCAAAACAGAATCATTAGCTAGAGCCATTAGACAAGAGAGAAAAATAAAAGGAATATGGATATGTAAACAAGAATTAAAACCATTATAATTTGCAAATGACATGATACTCTACTAGAAAGTCCCAAAAATCTACACCAAGAAGCATTTGGAATCAATAAACAAATTCAAAAGCATAGAATGTTACAATATCAATACCTAAAAATCACTAGCGTTCCTCTACACAGATAACTAACACACTGAGTAAGAAATTAGAGAAAAAATTCCTTTAAAAATACCATCCAAAGAAAGTGAAATACTTCAGAATTAATCTAATAAAGGAAACAAAACATCTATATAATGAAAAATAAAGTATTCTATAAAGAGAGATCAAAGAGGATTTCAGAAATTGGAAAGGTATTCCTTGCTCCTGGATAGGAAGAACCAACTTTCTGAAAATAGCCATGCTCACAAAATTATGATATATATTTAATGTAATCTATATCCAAATACCATCAATATACATAAGATATTTAGAGAAAATATTCCTAAAGTTTATTTGGAACCAGAAAAATATCCTAGAATAGCAAAAGCAATGATGGACAACAAAGGCAAGGCAGGAGATTTCATAATCCCTGATGTGAAATCATACTACAAAGTTACTGTGCTAACATCATCATGGTAGTGGCAAAAGAAAAAAAAAGAACAGACTTGAGGACTAATTGAATAGATTAGAAGATGCATATACAACTACAAATACACTCAGCCATCTGATCTTTGACAAAGGGATCAAATATATTCACTGGAAAAAACGATATCCTCTTTAACTAATAGTGCTGGAAAAAGTGGCTCTTCACATACCAAAAACTAAAACTAGATGCGAGTCTATCACCAGATACCAAACTAAAGTTAAAATCGTTTAAATATATAAACATTAAGACAGAAACACTAAATCGCTTGGAAGAGAAAATAGGTGGAAAATTTTAAGACACAGGTGTAGGCAGACATTTCATGAGCAAACATCAAACTGCAATGGAAATACTTCAAAGAAGCAACAAATGGGACCTCATCTTTTTCTTTTTTCTTTCTTTCTTTCTTTTTTTTTTTCAGAACAGGGGATTGAAGTCAGTCCCTTGTGCTTGCCAGGGAAGCAATTATTCCACTGAGTCATCTCCCTGGCCCCTGGGACCTCATCTTATTGAGAAGTTTCTACGTGGAAATCACCAGCAGAGTGAAAAAGCAACATAAATTATGCAAAAATCATAATTAATAATCACTCAGACAAAGGTATTTTATCTACAATATACAAAGAATTAAAAAAAATTAGGGCCCAAATTTTAAGGAACCAATCCAAAAATGGACATTTAAGATGAATACACACTTCTCAGGGGAAAAATGCAAGAGGCAAATAAATACATGAAAAAATACTCCACATCACTGCCCATTTGGGAAATGCATATTAAAACAACATTGAGATATTATCTCACCCCAGAAAGAATGGCTATCATAAAGAAATCAACTAACAGTAAATGTTAGAGCTGCTGCAGAGCAAGAAGATCCCTTTTCCACTGCTGGTGGAAATGTAGACTGTTACAACCACTATGGAAATCAGTGTGGAGACTCCTCAAAAAATGAGGACTGGAAGTGCCATTTAATCCAGCTATTCTCATTCTGAGAATTTTCCCAGAAGAAATGAAAACATACCACAATGATACATGTGCACCCATGTTTAAAGCAGCACAGTTTGTCATAGGCAAATCTTGGAAGCAACAAAGGTCCATCGCCTGAGGAATGGGTGAAAATGATATGGTATTTTTATACAATGGAGTATTGTTCAGTTATAAAGAAAGACAAACTCAAAGCCTTCATAGGTTAGTGGATACAACAAGAGGCTATACTCACAAGTGAAATAAATCAGACTCAGGTGTATAAATATCATATTGTCTTCATAGTGTAAGAACCCAAAAGAAGAAGTAAATCCTGAAAGGTATAACTGATATGGTAAAGGGAAAAGAAATGGAATTTAAGGATTAAACAACGAAGACAAGGGGATGCTGAAAAAATAGGAAAAGGGAAAGGGGGAAAAACATACAAGAATGTATACAAGATGGCTGAGATGATTGTACTAATAATTTCCATTAGTTTTATTTGAAAATAGCAATTAATGTGTAGAATTTTCATCTTGACTAACTCTGTATGCTGATATTTCAGATATAGACTACTTTTTCTAGGCTAGCAATGTGTAACACAAAAACTATGCTTGAATACCTATCATCTTGGTCTTCTAAATGTGTTTGGTTTCTAATGTCATATCAATTATTACTATACTCTATTTGTTTTTAATTTTTATTTATTTATCTAACTTTTTTGTGGTACTGGGGATAGAACTCAGGCCCATGTGCTTGCCAGGCACACACACATTCTACTGAGCTATCTCCCTGGCCCCATACTCTGTTTAAAATAAATTCAAAAGAAAGAAAAGAGAGACAAGAACAAAGATTTGTTTTCTTGAAATTAAGCAGTAATATTCAATCATATGTCCCATCTTGCATAACTATATTTGTTAATCTGAGCAATAGGTTTGATGATAAAATGGATAATATATCAACCATTTTAAATTAGCTGTACTTGTTTTGAAACTCTTTAGCATATATTTTGTTGTATGTTACTGTTTTTGTCTTTTTTTCTGCCATTTGTTTTTGCGTTTGTATTTACTACTAAAAATAAAATTAAAAATATTGACAAAATGTTGTCAAATGCAAATATCATATAAATAGTTAATATAATTCCTACAATGTTTCTAATATTCTTTAGAGTTCTAAGTATGATACAATCAATTTTTTAAAAAAACATCTCATGTTAAACGTTGCCTATATTGCATGTAACAGATTATGTAACTTTATTTATGAAAAACAAGGGGTTCTAAGAGATAATATGATAGAAGATAAGTCAAGACATTCATTTTTAAGTGAAGGAATTCACTATGTCAGTTATGTTCAAGCTGTAGGAACTATTGTAGTTTTCCTAGGAATACTATGGTATTTGGTAAGTTTTATTCTCCCTTACAATGATCATAAATATGATTTGTATGAGATCTTCAAAAAATGAAATAAGGTTTGCAACATTCTCAGCAGGAAGTTGATCTACACATAACAATTCTAAAGTAGTTTAGAACAATATCTAATTTATATTTTTCCATTAAATGTAGAGCTTCTTGGATAGTTTGGTGGTCTAAGCCCCTGCCTGCAAACACAAGGACCCACGTTAGTTCCCCAGTATGACATGGTGAGCAGGCTCTGGAAGCCCAGGCATGCTGCTCTGCTGACAAAACCAGGTGTAGTGGTGCAAGCCTGTAATTCCAATTCTGGGGAGTCTGAGCTGCATAATGAGACCTTGTACCAAATAAATACATAAATAAATAAATAAATAAATAAATAAGTAAATAAATATTTAAAAAATAAATGTAGATCTGTCATAGAATGTTCTAGAACTTACATTTTAGTTATTTGGAACATTTTCTCAGGTTATGAAAATAGGTAGGGAAGTCTGAGCTGCATAATGAGACCTTGTACCAAATAAATACATAAATAAATAAATAAATAAATAAATAGGTAAATAAATATTTAAAAAATAAATGTAGATCTGTCATAGAATGTTCTAGAACTTACATTTTAGTTATTTGGAACATTTTCTCAGGTTATGAAAATAGGTAGGGAAGTCTTTAGAATTCCACATACAAGGATATTAGTTATAAACATTCATCATTTTAAAACAAGTGTGAGATATTTTTTATCTCTTATAATTAATCTAATCTCTCAAAACAACATGATAAAGCAGACATCTGCATTTTTAGTAAAAATCTTTTGTATATAGCTACTTAATGTAGCTTTATGCAACTTCCTAATTATTTTATCATAAATAGTGCCATAATTTTAATAAATAGTTTAGCCTAGATTCTATTACTTAATCCAAATCAGGTCTCTGGTAAGTCAATTAATGACAAAAGGTAAAAATTAAGGCAAGAAGAAATGCATAGGAAAAAAGATTTCCAAAATTTGGAATACAAAGTGGAAAAACTAAAACATTCAGAGAAAATGCAAATAAAGCAAGTACAGTGAAAGAAAATGTGAGTTTCCAGATATTCCAGGTTTTAATATCACTTAAGTGCATTTAGTGCAGAAAATCTGAACTTATCCAAGATAAATTTAATCCAAAACAACGTTTAGAATCATCTATAATCCTAATACATATTCTGCTTATGTATTAATTTCATAAGACCCCATACCATAAGCAAGTAATATAATTCAGATGTTAATAATGTGTACATCATACCAAATATATTATATTTCTCCACCAAAAGGTAGATATTGCTTTTGCTTATTCTTTAGGTACCTTTGTGAATATGAGATAGAATTCCTTAAATATGCCTTAAAAGATCTTACATATACTATAAAAGTGGATAAAAATCTTATTACTTGCCACCAGTTGTTATTTGGTAGCCACCCTGTTTTACAAATCAGTGCTAAATAAAAAAAATACAGCAATCATTTTGAGTAAATAGTAATATGCATTACCATCACAGTAGCTGTAGTATTTATGAAATCAGTGTACGTATCTATCAGTGAATATGTAGAAAAAGAAAATGTACTATATTTACACAATAGAGCACTGTTGAGACATAAAAAAGAACTGGAACTGATTATTTTCAGAAAAATGGTTGAAGATGAGACAATTAAGTTAAATGAATCTAACCAATTGCAGAAAGACACTGGTCTCATGTTTTCTCTTACATGTAGAGCATACAAAAAAGTAGTATCATCAAAATAGAAGGATGACTTAGGGAATGACAAGTGTTCCAGGAAGAGGAGAGAAAAAGCACAGAAGACCAGTGAGACTTGATATTATGAAAGCATAGTACATGCGTGTATGAAAATGCCATATTAAAATCTATTACTAATATATTTAACATGCACCAATAACTTCAATAAAAGTAATAACTTTCATTATTTAAACAGCTATTTTTTCTGTTTTAGAATAATTTTCTTTTACTTTGAAGAGTAAACACTACAGGAGAAAAAAAGAAAAGGAAAAATAGAAACAGGGTAACATACAATACACATGTTACAGATTTTCAAAACAAGAATATCTCACCAAAAGTGATTGTTATATTGTCTATTTTCATCACCAAATCTATTGCTTAGATTAACAGATATAGTTACACAATATGGTACATATGACTGAATATTACCACATGCCTCCAAGAAATCTTACATTTCTGTTCCTTTCTCTCATTTTCTCTTATTACCTTTTAAAAAATTAATTTAAAGAGAATACAGTAACAATTGATATAACAGACACAGTACACATTTAGAAGATCAAAATGACAGGTATTTCAAGAATGATTTTAGTATTACACATTGCTATCCTCAATGCAGATGTTTATTCACAGATATCAACATATAAAATTTGACATGATGAAAATTCTGTCATTTACTACTATTACCTCCTGCCTTGTTTTTATTGCCCAGGTTCACCTTTGCTATTCTAGGTATTTTCTGATTTCAAATAAATTTTAGAAATGATTTCTCTAGCTCTTTGAGGTATGTTGGTGGTAGTTTGATAGGGATTCCATTAAATCTGTACAGCAATTTTGGGAGTATGGCCATCTTCACAATGTTGGTTCTTCATTTTTCTTGCCTCTTTTTAATGAGACTAGCTAAGGGACTATCAATTTATTTAATCTTTCAAACAGCTAGTTTTGATTCATTAATTATTTATATTGTTTTTTTCATCTTAATTGTATTAATTTCTGCTGTAATCTTTACAATTTCCTACCTTCTTTGGGCTATGTGTTTGGTTTGCTCTTTTACTAGACATTTGAGGTGCAGCATTGAATATTTTTTCCTGTTCTCCTTTCCTCCCATCCAAATACTAAGTGCTAACCAGGCCCGACCCTTCTTAGCTTCTGAGATCAGACAAAATCGGGTGCCTTCAGGGTGGTATGGCCGTAGACCTGTTCTCCTTTCCTAGTGTGTGAGTTCATAAATATAAATTTCCCTCTAAGAACTGTTTTCATTGCTTCCCATAAAGTCAGATAAGTTGTGATTGAATTTTTGTTAAACTGTAAATATTGGGTTTTTTTTGTTAATTTAATCTCTAACCTACTTTGCTAAGGAGGGTATTATTAATTTCCATGTATTTATGTGGGTTTTGTGATTTATTTTGTCTTTTATTTCTAGTTTAATTGCACTATGATCAGATTATGGGCAGAGGATAATTTCTGTGTTCATAAATATACTTAAACATGACCTATGGACTAGTTATGTGCTCTATTGTAGAAAATGTCCCATGTACGGCTGAAAAAAAATCTATTCTCATGTTGTTTCTTGGAATACTGTATATGCCCATGAAGTCCATTTTTCCAAGATGTGATTCAGTTGTGCTATTTCTTTGCTATTTTTTTTCTGCTTGACCTATATTTTAGGATACAAAAAGTTCTCCTGTTAATATTGTGGTATTAGATATTAGATTTTTAATGTCCAGTAAGATTTATGTTATATAATTGGGTGCCTACATGTGTGGTGAGTACATATGTATGACTGTTACCTCTTCCTCTTGTTTTTTCCCTAACCAATGTGTAGTGACCTTCTTTATTTCATTTGATCATTCTTGGTTTGAACTTTAGACTGTCTGCAAACAGGATTGCTACCCCTGCTTTTTTCTGAGGTCTTGTGGCATGTTGTATTGTTTTCCATCCTTTGACTTTCATCCTATGTATTTCTTTTATTAGTTAAGTGTGTTTCTTGTATACAGCATATTGTTGGATTTTGCATCTTAATTCCCTGTGCCAGTCTATTTCATTTAATTGTTGAATTGAATCCATTTACTTTGATGGCTATAATTGTGACATATTGCCTTATGATTAGAAGATATTTATATGCTGCTGTGTACCTCTTTTTCTCCTTTGTTTAATTGTTTGCACTATTTGGTGGGTTCTTTCCATTGTTATTCATGGAGTTTTGGTCATTTCAGTCCCTCTATAGGGAGTTTTGCTACAGGGTTCCACACCAGACCTGTCTGCTGGAAGATATTCTAGCATGTGGTGGGTGGTCTCACATACAGCAGAGCCTGGGGTCTGGCTAGAATGAGGATTTTTTGAGCAGGGGTGTTGGTGGTTCCTCTTCCACACGCACACGCTGGCCCTCAGCTCTGTCTGGAAGTAGAATCCCCATTTTTTCTTTTAAGCATATATTTATCTGTACTTATATCTAGATCTAATCTATCTATAACTCTATCTGTATCTCTATCTGTATCTCTATATTTATATATAACTTGGATGACTGTACTGCTGATTTCTGTTGGTCTATTGAAAGGTGCAATTAGTGCTCAGAAATTTTTTTTTTTAATTTTTTGACCAAATCTTCATACTTACATCTGGTAATCTGAACAATGATTCAAGCATTGCTGAATTGCCATCATTTTGTTTAGTGAAATTCTGAATTGTTTCTAATTATTTTCACTATTTTTGTTCTCTGGAAAAGATGAGCATGTATACATAAGCAACAGCACACTTCCAAATAAAACAAAAGTTCATCAGCACATTAAATACAAATAATTAAACTTTAAAATATATGTAAATTCTTAATAGATTCAAAGTTGTTTTTATTGTTTCAAGTTTGTATCAATACCAGTAGGAGTGTAAGATAACCAAAGAAGGTATTAAATGTATGGTTAATACTATCAATTTGAATTATTTATTTTGACTATTCCATTTTTGTCCAGAAGTGATAAAGGTATTAGCCTATGCCTTAGCATTCATATTATAGTCCATCTGGTTAATTACTTATTGTAAAGTGCAATCATTAATACTACACAACAAATACAAAGTGCATAAAGTTAACATTTTAATATATGTGATTTTACCATTGTTTAATATCATTTTGACAGGTACCACTACAATTGAAAAATATGACCTTAGGACCAATAGTTGGCTTCACATAGGCACAATGAATGGCCGTAGGCTTCAATTTGGAGTTGCAGTTATCGATAATAAGCTTTACATTGTGGGAGGAAGAGATGGTCTGAAAACTTTGAATACTGTGGAATGTTTTAATCCAGTAGACAAAATCTGGATGTTGATGCCTCCCATGTCAACACATAGGCATGGCTTAGGTAAGAGCTTAATGCTATATTGTTTCTTAAGGACTTATGATAAAGTTTTTAAAATTAACTAAGGTATACTTTGTTGAGATGTAGTAAAAATACTAGTAAAATAATTTCCAAAGTCCTAGAGAGCTTAAGCAAATGGTTATATCATCTGAAATTTTAATTGTAAGAGGTACCATACTTGCTAGTCTTGTCTCCTTTCCACCAGTTTTCAAGGGGTTCTAATTTAAGAAATATAGCAACTTTGAAAAAGGTTACATTATTGAGGAACCTAAAAATGCAACAAGAAACATTCTCCTCAACTCAATTTAGAGGATGATTGAGACATATTGTGTTTATATATAGATAGATTATATATCTTCCAACAAAAGATAAATCCACATGTAATCAACAGGGAAAAAATATTTTACTTTCTTTTTTTTTGGAAAAAAATTCATCCTGTTGAATATTTGTCTTCAGGAGAAAGTGTCTCTTGACTCTGCATGACAGACTCCATATATATAATTTATTTATTTTTTTGAAAGAGAATTACACCTTTATTCCTTGTTTTACCAGTCAGGCAGACTGAATAGTTTGCTTTTTGATGATTAGTCAAAAAGACCAAATTCTGTTTCCTCATCTGACTCCTCCAACTCTTCCTTGGTTTCCACCTTTGCTGGGGCAGCTGCAGCACAGGAGCAGCAACAGTGGCTGCGTCGACAGGAGCAGCAGACACAAATGCAGATGGATCGGCTAAGAAGGCCTTGACCTTTTCAGCAAGTGGGAAGGTGTAATCAGTCTCCGCAGACAAAGCCAGGACCCACTTGTACCCACTGATGATAGAATGGGGCACTGATGCAACACTTGGGCAACCAGTCTGTAGACAGACACTGGCAACATTGAGAACACCCTCTAGAAAATGAGAATGCAGGGCTGGAGAGATGGCTCAGTGGTCTAAAGCACCTACTTGAAACAAGCTTGGCAAATCAATCCCCCAGCACCACATGCCAGCCAGCCCCGCCCCCTGGTGGGCTGAGCTGGCCACACACACACACAATAAATAAATGTAATAAATAAAAATAAATAAATAATTTAAAAAAAAAGAAAAGAAAATGAGAATGCAGAGTTTGCTCTGTAATGTCAAGGACTTCTGGGTTGTAGATGCTTCCATTGTCAAACTCTTGCCTAATGATCAGCCCAGAGGAGAATGGGGAGATGTTGAACATGTAGAGGAAGGTTGCCTCACTGACTCCCACTTTGTCCCCAGTCTTAATCAGCTGTACATCACTAGGATTTCAATGGTGCCCCTCGAGATTTGAGTATTGATGCCAAGAGCCTGGAAGAAAGAGGTCTTCTCAGGCCCCAGACCAGTGTTCTGGGCAGGCACGGTGACTTCACATGGTGCAGTGGCCCCTGAATGGGCAGCAGCAGACACCTTATTGGCCAGCAGCATATCTCTGTTCTCAGTGAGGTCCTCCTTGGTAAACACGAAGCCCACATTCCCCCGGATATGAGGCAACAGTTTCTCCAGAGCTGGGTTGTTTTCCAGATGTCCTCGGATGGCCTTGTGCCTCATGGTATTCTTCACCATGGCCTTCCCATGGAGGGACATTCGGATATGCTGCATCTGCTTGGAGCCCATATTATCTGCTCCCACAATGAAGCATTTTGGATAATCATACAAAAGTTGGATGATCTTTAGGAAGTAATAGGATTTCCAGTTAGACGTGTCTTCCCTGGGCATCACGGTGGTGCATCAGGGATTGCCACGAAGGGTTTAAAGATGATGTAACTCTCATGAGGATGCCTGGAAAGAGGACCATATGTTTTTGATATCACAGTGTTTTTTGAAAGCCAGAATAATTGACCTCAAAAAATCGAGTTTGAAATAGATAAAAAGTGCCAGATGCAGGACTGATGTTTTTCTTACCCCCAATTATCCTGATACACTATAATGTTTCTGCCAAATAATTTATGAAGTAAACATTCATCTCAGTTATGTCCCTTTAATTGTCACATGTTGCTAAGAAGTCGTGCCTGGTAAAGCCCTTGTTAATTTAATATATGCTACTAAAGAGATAATGCAAAGGAGGAACCTATACCACTGAGATGCTCATTGGGGTAGTAAGGTATATGATGAATGTTAATTCACAGAAACCATAAGAAACAGAAAGTAGCTGTTTATCCTACCAAACAGAACAAATCTCTAACACCTCAAAAAGTCATCTCTATCCTTGAAAAATGGGGAGAGAGATTTCTGACAAATGAAAAAGTAAAGAGGGAAAGGATTTAGGGAAAAATGGGAGAGAGATACAAAAAGAAATTAGATCTGTCATGCATATGTACCAAATACCTATTATAAATGTATTCATCATGTATGGCAAACATGCACTAATTTTCAAAATGTTATGTGTACTCATTTATCACATGCATATTTTTTGTTATCCCTATACTTGAAAACCAGTGTTGTGCAACTGCTTAGGCAGATGCAGGGGCCAGGATTTGGATCCTCTGGCCTTCAGTGCCAGCCCCACTACTGGGACACCTTGAGACAGTAATTGAGACTGGGTGTGGTGGCACAAGCCTCTAATCCTAACAATTGTGAGGCTGTAAACAGGAGGATCACTACTAGTCCAATCTACACAGTGAGACGGTGTAAACCCTGCACACTCTGTCCTAAATACAAAAAAAAAAAGAAAAAAGAAAAGAAATAAAGAAAGAAAACCAGAGTTGCAAAAATGTGCCCCTTGAGCATACTTTGCCAGATTTAGATAGGATTGAACATTGCATCTTATGTACTGTGAATCAAAAGAAAGTATCAAATTATGCCAGAAAAAAACAGCTTCCAATTGTCATTATAAATTCAGAAAAGTGCTGCATTTCACTTTTTCTGACTGAATTATTGCAACACTGATTCCACTCAGTGATAGAATTAAATGTGACTTACAAGTCTGTCAGGGATATATGAACATACTTAGTCCTTGTATCAGATATATTTATTCACACATACACAAATTAATTAATAAAAATGGTAATTTTTGAATTGTCTGCCATTGCAAAACAAATTAATGTATACTGTGTATGACACACCATGGTGATTCTTCACATAATTTTTTTTCTTTAGGTGTAGTCACCCTAGAAGGACCAATGTATGCTATAGGTGGTCATGATGGTTGGAGCTATCTAAACACTGTGGAAAGATGGGACCCTGAGGGTCGCCAATGGAACTATGTGGCCAGTATGTCAATTCCTAGAAGTACACTTGGCGTTGTTGCATTAAACAACAAGTAAGTTCAAGTGCATGTGCATTCCTCTGAGTCACATGTCAGAGAAGTTCCATACATAATTCATTAAATAATTATTACAAATAAACAAGACATCTTTGTTTTGTTATGAAAGCCCTTTGCTGGAATTCATTATTCATCATGATGAAAAATAGGTGTCTAAAATAAACATGTGAATAAATGTTCTTTAGACCCTTGCTTTGCAAAGTGTCCTATAACATCAGCATTTCTTAAAATGCTTTAGATATGATAAAATCTAGATTAACCACAAATCTTCATAACTAGATTCTTCATTTTAAAAATATCATCAAGAGTTATGTGCCCAAAATTTGGGATGATTCTTGCAGGCAATGGGATTCTCAAGTTAACCTCAAGTAACCTCAAGTTAACTACAAATTAACTCAACTTAAACTTAATAACACTTTTGTATATGATTTATTCACTATATTTCAAAACTTTTTTCTGTCAATGTTTGTGAAAAGTGGGCTATTTTTTCATTAATCTCTTTACTTAGTGTCCAAAAATTACAACTTTAAAATCTGTTAATGCCCTTTCTCAATATTTACTTGTGTTTGTCAGTTCCTTTTGTGATTATGGTGACATACTAAACTTGATGGTGTTGTAGGTTTAATTATTACTGGGTAGTTATTTACTTGTTTTTTTTCTTTTTACATTGCATGTTTGAAAGACATGAACATCATAGAGAATGACCTTGCATGATAGGAATTTGAGGTGACAGAATGGATTAGTATGAGGACTAAGCCTTTTGTATGTATTGAA
>NW_004524679.1:7701474-7702920 GCF_000260255.1 Octodon degus
AGGGAAGCACTTATCCTACTAAGTCATCTCCCGGCCCATGATTTTAAAATCTTACACAATGGGAAATAGAAATGTTTGCAGCTAAAAAGATAAACATATTTTCAGTGTTTAGAGTTTAAAGACTTCTTAAAACTGATAGAATTTTTTTCTGATGTGAATTATGTCAGGTAATTGAATACCAGTCAGTTACATAAAATAGAATAGGCTGAAATTACGGATTTCAACTCACTGAGTTTGTTTTGCTGAGTTTCTATTGTTTTGAACTGAGCATGAAGATCAACGGTAGGCATATGTTTCAATGAGTATTTAGCATCTTTTATGTTTTTGGGTTAATTTTTAATTAGATTAAAATAACTGCATGTTACATACTTGTATCAATTCCTCACAATAAAAGTAAACATTATGTACTACAACTTGAACTAATAAAATTTAAAACTAATCTACTATGCACCAAAAGAATTGATATATTAAAGTTAAAGGGAAAAGGTCATAACAAACATCTCTTTTAGGAAAGCACTAGCTTCTAAATTGTATTCCCTTAGTTTATGATTAACTTAATATCATTTTGCTGATAAATATGCTATATCTTACTTCACAGTAATTGTATCTGGGTAAAATTCTAAGGATGCTCATGTTAGTCTTTGAAACAATTCTGTCAAAACTTTTGATAGTTCACTAATTTTTCTATGTATATTTCTCCATTGAAAATTTTTATCTGGTATGTCAAAAAATAATAGAATAGGGAGATTGCTGAAGCCTAGATTTTAACAGGTGCCAGCAGATGAGTAGTTGTTCAGAAAAATCAAAAGCAAGAGGGAGTAGAATATATAATTAGAATCCTCAAAGACTTGAATGCTTTATGGGAGTTTGTTCCAGTCTCATTTTCATGTATTTTGTGCTTATATAAATACACATATGCATTAATATTTTCCAGGTTATATGCTATTGGTGGACGTGATGGGAGCTCCTGCCTCAAATCAATGGAATATTTTGACCCACACACTAACAAGTGGAGTCTATGTGCTCCAATGTCCAAAAGGCGGGGGGGTGTGGGAGTTGCAACATACAATGGATTTTTATATGTCGTAGGGGGTCATGATGTGCCTGCTTCTAATCATTGCTCGAGGCTTTCTGACTGTATGGAACGGTAAGTTATTACAATTTCCTTTTTTTTGTTTTCTGGTAATTTTTATTATTATTATTTTGTTTGCTTTCATTGCTTGCACTTTTATTTTTTTCATTTTTTCCATAATTTTATTGAGAAACAAATAGCAATGAGACACTTTCAAATCAAATTGGTAGGACAGTTTCAATAATTAACAAATTGCATACATTCTTCTTAGTGGTTAATTACTGTACAAGATGCAGACATGATATTCTATTTACAAACACCATTAGAAAAAATCCCTCTATTCATTAAGAGAATGTAACTATATATCTATCCTA
>NW_004524679.1:7703555-7707692 GCF_000260255.1 Octodon degus
CTTATTCCACTGAGCCATCTCTCCAGGCCACAAAATATATTTTGCCAAATTCACACATCTACCGTATTTGAACAGCGATGGAACATGCAACTCTGACCAAACTAAACAAAAAAGGATATGAATGAAGGTCCATATTGCAGTGAAAAAATATATATCTGTATATACAAAAGAGCATAGTTATACAGCTACATTCTCTTAGTTCAATGAGAAGAAAAATTTATACTAAAAGTGTTTAGACTTGGTATCATGTCTGCATCATGTACTCTGAATAACTACTACTAATAAGTACTAAGATAACAGTATGCAATGTATTAATTATTGTTACTATGCCACTAACCTCCCTTGAAACTGTCTCATTACTATTTCTTTCTCAATAAAATTAAGGAAAAGAACAAAATAAAAGTTAATTGAGGGTCTGTCAAATAGCTCAGATAATTAAAGCACCTGCAAGCAGGCACAGAGGCCAGGGGTTTGATCCCCGGGCCTGCCTTGCAGGCCCTGCCCCTGTGATGTGCTGAGACTGTAATTGAGACTGTGCATGGTGGTGACTGCCTGTAATCTTTGCTCTTGGGAGGCTGTAAACAGGGGAATCACTATGAATCCGATCTAGTAGTGAGACCCTGAACAACCTATAGACCCTTCCATTGTCATTTAAATATTGTAGGTGCATCAATTCAGCAAAATATTCCAATATAGTCCAGCAGTCCATAATAGTAGTGGGTCATCTGCAGTTCTGGTAATGTCAGAAGTTGTTGACTTGAGCCCTTTACAGCCCAGCATACCAACATGGCTTCACTCCTTATACCTCGTTTTTATATGTTTCTGCTGAATGGTTAAGACCAAGATAAAGCAAGACTTATATAACAAGGAATGTAACTTTTGTATCTGATAAGGTCAATCAAATCACCTCAGTATTTACCCTGAAACCCTGTACTAAATTTGCAGATCCTTTTTCAGTGTCAGCCTTATGGATGAGTCACGGCCCTTGTTTGACCAATTTTCTCTCCGTGAAAGACTGAGAGAATGTTTTCTCTCCATGTGACTCTCTTTAGTCAAGCTCTACATCATAGATCACATTCCTCTGTGGCTTCATAAACTCCTTGATCAGAAAATTTGGGACACCACTGAGTTACATGATGTTACAGTATAGGTTTTCATATGTGCTGAATCTTCACTGACCTTGAAAGTCTAGGGCCAAAAGTTGGTTGTTCTGCAGCATTTCTTTTTCTCTAATTTTTGGTCAGAAAACTTAGGTTTTTAACACTCCAGAAAAGAAGCTTATTATTACCTTACAACATATGCTGTTGAGTTTAACCTAACTATCTGTAAATATCAAACTTCTTAGTTATAACACGGAATATGTATTTTCCATCCAGAATTGATATGCTAAACTTACATTCCTACAGAATATAATGAAAAAAATTAAAAAATTATTTTAAAAGTATGAGTACACAATTACATATTTTTACAGAGAAATTTTGAAATCTAACCATATACAGCATTGTAGCGGACAGTCCTGTGACATTTTTTTCTTATCTCTATATTTTATTACCTTTTTTAAAAACAATTACTTGAGAAAGAGTATGGCAATAATTGGTATATCATGACAAGCAACATAGAGATAAATAAGGTGAAAGTTTTGTTGCTTAAAGTAGATTGTTTTCCCAGTCCTAGCCCAGGCCCGATGATTGTGTGGGAGAGCCTCCGGATACCCTGCGCTGGTGGGACATACTGGTGGCAGGCCAGGCACAGCATGGGTGAGACACTGTTCCAATGCCTTGTGTTGGCAAGAACACAGCGCAGCACCTCCCCCACCACGCCCACCAGTAGGAATTTCTATTGCATTCCAGTAACCCCCAGAACCAGTCCTAGCCCAGGCCCGGTGAGTGTGTGGGAGAGCTTCCAACTACTCTGCACCAGCGGGACCTACAGGTCCCAGCACAGGTGTAAGTGGGGGATACCCTCTTCCATGCCCTTGAGACGCCCCCATGACACCGTAGTACCCCCTCAACCCTGCCCGCCTAGTAGGAATTTCTGCCGTGTTCCAGGAAACTGAAGATCCAGTACTAGAGAAGGCGCAGTGAGTGTGTAGGAGAGCTCCCTCTCCCCCCACACACCATCTTGACCTCTCCAGATTCAGCTCAGGCCTGGCATACAAGCTTGGGTGAAACCCTGCAGCTGCAAGCCCTGTAGAGACTGTAGGGGACAGAACAACCCAGCTTGTCCAGGAGAAGAACATCTTACCAGAGGGGCACAACAGGTTCACCCCCAAGGGGAGCAACAGGAAAGAGCTGAGCACAGCAGCCAGACCCAAGACAGGCACAGCTGGATAAATACAAACAATGTAGATCTGCACCTGAACTTCAGTAGGAGCTGAGGATATGACAGCAACAAAGATCAACAACAAAGGTCAGAAGACAGTGCTACACAAAATGACAACGAGAAGGAACAAAATGCAATCTCAAAACCCAAGCCCACCCATAACAAGTGCAGAGGACACTAACACAGAACAAATTGGGAATCACAGCTGAAAGCAAACAATCAACGGCTTCTAAATAAACAGCTGCAGAAAGGTATAGAGGAACTCAGATTGGAAAATAAAAAAGAAATCCCTGAATTAATAACATCTGCAATAAAGAATCAAATGCAGGAACATATGGAGGAAACCCAATGCCCACTCAGAACATGTGCAGAGGACACAAGCTCGGGACAAATGTATGAATTAATAGCATCTATAGTAAATAATCAACAGCTAAAAGATATAGAGGAACTCAGAATGCAATTCTTATCAGAAGTAAAAAAAGAATAGTCAGAACTTATAGCATCTAAAGTAAAGAACCAACTACAGAAACATAGGGAGGAAACACAATATGAAAAAACACTGCAGTAAAAGAATTTATAGCTGCTTCAAAAGAAGACATTGCTAAAAAAATAGAGGAGAGTAGAAAAATGACGGACTCCTTGAATGAGCAATATAGGAAAGAAAGAGATAGCAGGAAGCAGAGTCAAAGAGAAATAGAGGAAATTAAAACCACAATCACAGGCTTGCAAAACAGTTTAAGTGAAAGTGAAGACAGAGTTGTAGATCTTGAAGATGCTGGTGCAGCTAGTGAAAATGTAAGAAAGGATCTGTTAAAAGGAACGAGGATGCAGGAAAGAATAATCCATCACTTCTGAGTTGATGTAAATATGACAAATGTGAGAATAATTGGCATCAATGAGAAAGAAGGAGTCAATAAAAGTGACATTTAAAAAATATGATCACAAGTAATAGCACAAAACTTCCCAAATATGAGGAAACAATTGGACATTCAGGTAACCGAAGCATAGAGAACACCAAGTAACATTAAGCCAATGAAAAGCACACCCAGACATATAGTAGTCAAGATCCCAGAAATTCAGAAAAAGAATAATCTACTGAAAGCCACTAGAGAAAAGCAGGAGACCACAGTGAAAGGAAAACCCATCAGAAATATGGCCGACTTCTCTTCACAAACCATGAAGGCAAGTAAAGCATGCAGCAGAGTACTTCAAGTCCTCTATGAAAAAAAATGCAACCCAAACTACCATACACTGTAAAACCCTCTTTCAAGTTTGATGGAGAAGTGAAGTACTTTCATGACAAAGAACAGCTAAAGAATTTCATGATGACAAAGCCAACCCTCAAAAGGCTACTGAAAGAAGTTCTAGAGAGGGACCTAAATGATCAGAGCTCCAGGAATGAGATCGGAAGCAACCAACTAAATAGGGTAAGCAATTAAACACAGGAGAAAAAGGAGTAAAAGAAAACAGGTAAACAACATGTAAATTGTAATTCAAAACATCTCAATTCTAGCCATTAATTTAAATGAACTCAATTCTAAAATTAAAAGAAATAGACTGGCACATTGGATAATGAAACAATATACAACAATATGCTGTATCAAGATACACATTTAACTCATAAAGACATTCATAGCCTGAAAGTCAAAGGATGGAACACAATACTACATAACCCAGCATCTCAGAAAACAGCAGGGATAGCAATCCTGTTCACAGACACTCTCAAATTCAAACCAACAATGATCAAGTGAAATAAAGAAGGCCACTATATACTGGTTAGGGGAAAAATTCAAGAGGAAGAGGTAACATTCATAA